>NC_087385.1:3192877-3510444 GCF_963675165.1 Halichondria panicea | reverse complement strand
CACATATGCCCACTTCCAGGAAAATGCCTGGGTTCTTTTTCCCGGGCAAGTGCCAGGGAATATGCTTGGGGCAAAGGTTGCATAAATACCTTTCCATAATGCAGTTACATCAACAAACTTACTCACAATGCAGACAAACACAATAGACACCATACAAACATACAGCAGTCAGCATGAAACAGACAATAAATGAAAAAGAACTGTAGAAGTTAGTCATGTTGAAATGTTGAGCTAAGGAAAAAAACTATTGTACGTACCTTCTCTTACTACTGCTATCATTGCATATAATTACTTGTATGAGTCATGTGATTAACTAACTCTTGAGTTACACCAGCATCAGAGATGAAGCTGTTATCAACATGTCCACTTCCAGGAACAATGACAGGACTGTCTAGCGTATTATGCTGAATTCTTCGTTCGTAAATCTCCTCAACAACAGCTTGAGGAAATGGCTCCTCATCTCTGACTCGATATTTGTACTGTCTACTGACACATGCGAACAAGAAGAGACCAACTAAAGATATCAGCAATGTGGTAAACATATATCCGAACCCACAAGAAACATAAGGATGAGCAAACTTTTTCCAGAAAGGCAAAGAAAAAGGAACAAGTAAAACGGCAGCAACAAAGATGTAGCAACCTTTGATGGCAAAGAAAATGCCGAATACCAGACCTTTCATAGCCTGTGGACTCTGAGCAGAAATAAACTCAAGTGAAGTCACCAGTACAATACTGTATGACATCATGTTGAAACAGCTAGGGAAAAGCAAGACATACCAAGGGAGTTGAAGCGCGGGAAAGGAGTTTGAATACGTTTTAAGAAACATACAATTAGAATTGGTATTCTCCCTGAGACTATGCCCAATCAGATCAATCACAAGCATGCTAAACATTCCAAGAATTGACAGGAAAATTCCTATCTCCAGTCGCCTGATAATCTTAGGCACCCTGTTTCGCAAAACACAGTACACTACCCACATAACTACTGGAAAACAAACAATACCAACGGCATAGCTTAAAGTTCCACTTTCTACCAGAAACCATTGCCAAGTGCATTCTTTTGTTTGACCTGTAACGTGAAGTGAGAAAAGAGGGTAAACAAAGAAAGATGTTGAGATAGAAACTGTGAACACTGGTCCAATAGCAAGCAGTAGAAGCACCAGTCGACCAAGAGTCTTGACGTCTTCAACTTGACAGGACGTGAATGGACCACCGTAGCAGTTTTTAGCAAAATCACACCGTGATGGCCTTTCCCCATTAGTCCAGTGCAGCGCACTGTGACGAATGGGGTACTTGTGAGTCCGTACATATTGTAGCACATTGACAACCATTTTGTACGGATTATAGTGAGCATTAGTTGCAATAAACCACTGTTTCTTGATGATATGGAAAACCAAGAGAATTGACATGATGGCAAACAGTGCTCCAGACAAGCAAACGCCAACAACTTTGGGAAGATTCGACAAACTTTTACAACTAATTAATGCAAACAATACATGAATCACTGTTTCTCCAAACAGGTCCACCCACACACACCAATGCAAAAATATCCCTAAAACATGGCTGGGAGCATCTTCAAGCTGGTCTAAACTAAACTGAACAATATTAGAGTAGAAACCTGACACTCCACAAATTTCAATGAGAAAGGCAACAGCGTACAAGACATAACTAAATACTGTAACCGGCTTCGGTGCTGGAATAATAAATATTGTCAACAATTCTGCAATAACCAGGACCAATAAAGCAGTCCATATGATTGTTAAACTAATGGTGACAATCCTACTTCTACCGCAGTAGATATCAGCTATAAACCCACCGATTGGGTAGCAAGCAGTGACAATGGCCATAAATGCACAAAAGCAAATGAGGGAAAATTTAGGAATGTTACCTGAAGCAAAGATACCTACTATGACTGCATACTGAGAACCAGACAGTACACATGCCACGACAAACATCCACAACAGAAGAACGATGGAAGACTTGGAGGTGAGACACATAGCACGGGGAGAGAAGTGAAGTTTGTGATGAATGATGGAGGGAGGTGAGGTGTCTTGGTGACTGTCTTCTTGATTTACTTGAACAGACATACTGCACACAAGCAACACTACAGCACAGAGTGCAGAACTACGTGTTGCAGCAAGACTGTCTCTAGCTAAAACTTAATTACAAGGTTGAAAACTCCCAAAATTTTTGTTTTGAGGCAAGTGAGAAAATTATCTGCAGCTTGAGAACAACTTAATACATTAATTACCATAGCAGTGAAACCAATCGTAAACAATTATAGTACAACCCTTACAGAAATGTATAAGTGCAGCACGTATGCTGCACACATGCAACAATGAGTGCTGCACGTGTGCAATGGATATTTATGTGCAGGACAAGCGTGTCATGAGAACCGAGCTTTACGGCTATCGTACATATATGCCACACGCATGTAGCCTGCACATGTGTCTGTTGCACGCCTTCCACACGCATCTAGTTGGTATATGAGCAAACTGCATACAAGCCACACACGTGTCCTTGCACGCATGCCAACTGCACTCGTTCCACACACATCCAGTTGGTATGCGAGCAAACCGCATACAAGCCACACACATGTACTTGCACACATGCCAACTGCACTCGTTTCACACACATCCAGTTGGTATGCGAGCGAATTGCATACAAGCCACACACGTGTACTTGCACGCATGCCAACTGCACTCGTTTCACACACTGTATTACTAGCAGCTGTCAAAAGTTTACTTCAAATCTTTGTCAAATTCTGGTCTAGTTAATAAGGACTTATAGCTCTTTTTTAAAGTTGGCTGAAGACTGAAGAGAATGCTAATGTGTCTTACCAACCAGTGACAAGCAATGCTACAGGCAACAAGTTCAAAGGAGAAAATCCCAGAGAAAACTGTTTTAGAGATTGGTGAGTTGTTTACATACTAAGTAGTCTGTTGGTTCTATTTCTGTAGTGGTTAAAACTGGTACATTAGTATATGTACAAGCAGGAGTCCCTGGTACAAGGAAGTGTAGTTTTCACATTATTTTCTAATGTAGGTAAAAAGAACATTTTCAAGCTGCAAGCAAAGCTAAAAGAAAACGCCTATATACTTCTTATGCAACAGAGGTTGGAGAACTAGGAAAAGAACAAATATATATAGCACAAGTCCTGTATATAATGTGATCTACTGTATGCTGCAGTTTTATATTGGATAGACGATATCTTGAGTTTCCATGGTAACAATGGCAAGGGCATCATACGTGCATAAAGCAAGCAGCACACGTGCTACATGTATGTAGCACGTGTGCTGAATCTAGAAGCATAGGTGTGAGACAAAAGCATCACACACGTTATGCACACGTGTGACATGTGTGTGGCATGCATACCATACACGTATGCCACACACAAGCAATACATAGGTGCAGTACGCGTGCATACAATAAGAGCAGCACATGTGCAGACTGCATTCACAGTACATTCATGGGGCACTCTTAGTACAGCTTTTATGTTACTCTCCTCTTGCACTTGTACCACGCTTGAGTGCGAAATTCTGAAGTGTAGCACACGTGTGGCATACATGTCAGAAGTGTGTGCTATGAGAGTATATGCGTGCAACTGATATGTGCCACACACGTGTCACACTCATTGCATTTCTGTAAGGGAATGCACATCTTTGGACACTTCTAATTATCCTAGACACTTTAGATATTTAGAACACTAAAGCACGCTATATTTATATAATGGACTCTCTGGTGCTTTAATGTTCTAAATATCGGGACAATCCTTGAAAAGTTAAGATACAGTCCAAACAACGTAGCTTTATAGCTAGCTAGTGCAACTGTTCAGTCGCACACTGTACTATTACAATCATGTTGGCATCTGCATGCCAGTTCAAATTATTCCGGACATCTCACGTGCGTTGTAATGATCTGTTGATTATACTCTTGACAATTTCTTAATAGAACATACAACGTATGCAATTGAAGTCTGATGTACATAAGCAGGTTAACATATGTGTACACATATATATAGCTACACATAATCAGGCATACCAGATGAATATGTACATGCATGTTGTACATGAGCACTTGCTCACTTCCACTCACCTGTGTGTGGTCCGTTCTTGGGAGGAGTTGATCCCTGCACAGTGACAGTGAGCACTCCCAGGGCACGTTTACTGGACTCAGGTAGGCTGTGGCCAACTGGAGCAGTAGACATGAAGTCAAGACTGAGCTTTCCAGGGTTGACCAGCACTGAATGTAAGTGAGTAAGACAATTTTAATCATCATTACGTTTATTACAATGAGCATGGAAGTGCTAAACCCTAGGCAGTTTTATCTCATAACCAGATTTGTCGTACAAATTGTGTGAAAATAATAACTACGTGATAGTTGTGTATTACATGTACATAAACACGGAAATCTTGGCAACTACAGTAAAACCTCGGCCCTCATTATCTAGCTTGGCAATTTTCTTTCAGAAAATGGGCGTGTTCCTTAACCTCGGCCCTCATTATCTGGTTTGGCAATATGGGCGTGTTGCTTAAATGGGGATGCGCATTGCAGTTGTTACCATGGAGACAGGCCTGCTTATCTCCTGCGCATGCGCAAACAACTATGTGGCACTGCTGTTTATCAGTTATTATTAATAAGTGGGTGGATCAAGGCGTAGTTTATTTATTTCATTGCCTGCATTGCATTGCATGCGTTCCGGTAAGCCACGCCTACGTTTTAGTGGGGGAAAATTTCGTGGAGGTCAGCTTGCCCACGAAAATAACAAATAGTTTACCCCACGAAAATTACCTGCTGTAATTATGGTACTAGCTGTGTACATGTAGTACACGTATTGGCATGCACTGACTAACACGGACACAACCATGTATAGAGTGCATTTAGTATGTAACTCACATGTAGTGAAAACATCCATAATGAAATTATGAATCCAGCTCTTTAGTATTGGTATCTCAGTCACTCTCAGTCCCTTTAGCACACGCACATTGAACCATATGTTGGGTCTATCCAGAGAAAATAGAACTATTAGTAAAACCAGTAGGTTTATTACAAGAGTGTTCTAGCTGTACTATATTCTTATAAGACATTGTTAAAGTAACAAGGGTGTAGTAAAAGTCATACAGTCCTTTCTGTGCAATCGCGTAGCCTTGAGGGATGATTTGGTAAGGGGTTGTCACGAGTTAAACAGAATCCTCGTGTTTTATGTAAGGTAACTCGTCGTGCTTGTGTCTGTATAATTATATATAAAGCACTTTGTCTCATGCTACATGTATATCTATTACGTACTCGTGGGTTTACAATACTGATATCTACGTAATATAGTGCAAGATGTACATCTGGCATGCCTATTCTTTTCCTTACCTGCGTACGAAAGTGGCAGTGATTGAGGCAATGTGTGGAAAGGGGGCATCTTTGTCAATTACTACAGCAGCATGAATGGACCCACTGACATGAAGGCCTTCCACATACACCAGTGTACTGCAACCCAACCTGAATAAAATAAGAAAAGTGAACAAAAATATGGTTTCAATTGTTATGTATCTGCTAGACTAGCATGCACATTAGGAGTACAAGTTAATTGTTTTGAACCGGCAGTGTATATGTAGATACTAGGGTATACAAAGGCTCTAGAAGTACAAGTCAATGAATTTTGTACGCAGTACAAAGTGTCCGATAATCATGGTGCCCTTAAACCATGGGAAAGTAGAAGTTTACAAGCATCGTTCTACGACACTAAAAGTGACGGTGAAAGGATACAAGTCTAATGCATTTACTTCTTTCCTCCTAAGCGAGCTCGCAGTACAACCTTGGAATCGGGAGATGGAAGGGAAAGGTCGAAGTTTACAAGCATCGTTCTACGACACTCTCCAATATCGACACTGTCAGATTTCTGAAAGAAGAAAAAAAATCAAATGACAATACTAATTTTATTTCCATACATTTGTAGCACGTCCATATAATTACAATCGTACATGTACACTAGGCTAGAGCTGCCAATCCTAATTACAATCTATTGGTTGTAATAAAAGCATCGCGGGTTCTATTCCTTGGTGGAAAGCTAGCTGCACGCACATGAAGCTAATACTTTATTAGCAGTGCAAGAGAGTGGGAAATGATCAACTACGATTGTAGCTTTGATTCCAGGCAGCGAAGAGAAAGGCGGCCTGGAATACCTTGTATGCACATGTGCGTACATTACCCCAAAAAGGGGGTAATCCGTGTATTTGTGGATACTGTCAGTAAAATAAACTGTATACTATTTGTATTCTGAAGTTGCAGTCCGTTACATATAAAAGTATTGTGCAAATATGACTGAGTTCTTACGCCCTTTACTGTATCAAGCCAAGTCTCTACTAACGACATCCTACACTGTAAGGCTACAGATTTTATAGGAAAGGCATGATGTGTTCCTGTGGGTCCCCTGATGAGGCTGTGGTAATATGGACCAGGCAAGTCTTCTGCTACCAAATCTTGCCTTTATGTTCGACAAGAAGTCATTGCTGAAGATAAAGAAGCTAATGATCACTCCTGAAAGCTTTTAATAAGCTTTAACTCGACACTCAGGAAGTTATTCACTCAAGATCTACTGATGCATTAAAGAGTCCACCAATCTTCCTAGCTGGCAGCTCTAACTGTCTGGGAGGCCTTCTTGAACTGCCTCTTTGATAAACAGAGCTAGAAGAAGCAACACTGCTGCAGCATAATTATTCTACTTCGATTTAGTGTCTCTGAAAGCTGCCATTGTGGTCACGTTGTCATATGTATTCTTCCTTTTTGTAACTTTGTCCATTTTTTTACAATTTGTATGATGAAATTCTGTCAATTATTTCGCACATGCGCATACAAGGTACTGTATACCAGGCCGCCTTTCTCTTTGCGGACTGGAATTGAGGCTACTACGATTGTTGCTAAGAAGGTTGCCAAAAGTTCAAAGTCCATAATTAATTGCTGCTATATGCTCAGGAAACAGTGCAACTTTGCAGCTCTTTTCTTGCAGCTACATTGCACCAATAGTAACGTTCTAGCGTTTTGCGTGGGTGAAACACAATACCCTAACCTAGCTATTATTTGCTACACACGATTCTGCGAAGTAAGCATAACTAGCCAAAACTCCTTTATTTTGCAAATGCACAAATCGAAATCCAAAAACAGTATAGAAAACAGTATAGATCGAAGCTCTTCCTTGCACTTCATTATCATTGACAGCTATAGCACTCTATATACACACACAAACACACTACCGTATACCTCGCTGTGCGCATTTGCACACCGAGATATAAAACATGCACTATCAGGGCCACACATCAGGGTTTTGGGTCAGGGAGTGAAAATTAAATGTAGGGGGGGGGGCAAGCCCCCCACTGCAAAAGCATGCACCGAAGGTGTATGCCAAATTAGGGGAGTCGCTCCCCGGGAAAATTTGGATATTTGGATATTTGAGGGCCTTTCGATTGATTCCGGCGCAATTTCAGCTCTCAAATTGTCATAATTATAGTAGTTCTATCAATGAATCTGCCATATCCTTGGAGGGGTGAAACTAGGCCCAAGAAAGAGGGGAATCACCCTCCCACCCCCCCTTAACGCTACCCTGATAGTGATTACCGTATAGCACAACATTTTTGAGGGGCTTGATTTTTGCGGATTTGCTATCCTACATGAAAATTAAGTCCACAAAAATTGTTCTTTAATTAGAATTATCTGCTATAACGTGCAAAAATTTAAAGGCGTGGGTTCTGGTAAGCAGTCATTCTGCGAACATTGTGCAACGAAATGCTTTTAGAGGTCATTCCACGAAATATAAGTGCCTCGAAACTTTCGCGCTATACGGTATGTACCTTAGTACTGTGGGGAGGGTCCAGGACTTGAACATTTGAGATTACTGGGGTCTGGTCAGACAAGTCACACTCCACTAACTCTACACTGTCTGCAAGGAAAAAACAGCAACTACCGGTTACAATTAAGTTCTTAAATTAGACAAGTAATACAAGGTCTACGGCCAGAGGAGGATCGTCAGTAGTCAAAAGGTCCTAATCATAAAGTTGATTCCGGAGGACTTTTAAAATTATACTCAACTAGCTCCACGTGAATTGGAGATACTAAAGGAAGAGTAGATGAGTGGAGTTCAATAAAGTCCTCTGGAAGCAGCTTTATGATTAAGACCTTTTGACCCTGACGATCCTCCTCTGGTCTACAGCTATGTTGTAGAACACCATGCACTTGGTAAACTAATATAGACATCTAAACAAGTACATGTGAGTAGAATTTGTCGCCTGAAGTGGAGCCACTTACCTACTCCCACGGGTGCTATCTCCTCCAGAAGAGGTTCTATGTAGTCTTTAAGATAGACCAACACAGAGTCGCTGCATGTGGTCCACCTATATGTGTACATGCATGCACAGACTGGGTAATGTAGCTTGTACATGTACGTACTGCATTGTACACTTACTAGTGAATTTATGACGAATGTACTACAGGCATCATAATTATGCTATGAAGTTCTTACCACTTATTGAGAGCCACATTAACCCACTCAGCCGTCTCTGACTGATGGATGGTCTTATGTCGTCTGAGCTTGATCTCAGTTTCCTGATGAGCTGATTGGAGGATCTTACCAGCTTGGTCCCTCCAGATCACCACCATGGCCAGCAAGAGAAGCACTAGTAAAACTGGAGAGACCTGGAAGTGTGATGTACACGTTAACAATACGACCCTGTGTGTTTGTGTATATACAGAATATATACTGTAGGTGTTCATGAGGTGCATTATACATGAAGGTGTGTGTGCAGTTGGGTATCATAAACTATTCTATTAATAAAAATACATGATTTAGGTTGGACATTTTGATATATGTAAGCATTGTCTAGGGGCGTAGCCAGGATTTTGAGGAAGGGGGTGCTATTATAAATGAAAGAGGGTGCAAAGTGCCTGATTTTTAGCCGCGCAGCGCTGAAATTGTGTTGATCGGAAGCCACAGTGACGTCATAATTAACTTATCTGGCCCAATCTTCTATTTGCATACATGTAGACTGAGAAGCCTATTTAGCTAGCTACGAAAGAGAACTAGTTCAGAGATTTAAGCCAGAATAGCTCACAGTTTAGAGACTGAATCGTTTTGCTTGCCTACTAGCTAGCCTACTACATGTAGCTAGCTAACTGCAGCAACATCTGGAAGAGAAGGGGTGCTTAGCTGGATAATCAGATACATTTCTTTGTGTTTTGTACTTGACTCAGGCTGGATGGGGGTGCTCGAGCACCCCTAGCACCCCCCTGCCTATGCCCCTGATTGTTACAAGAAAATGGGTATTGAGAGCACATGCATTCTTTATAATTATGTACAGTATGATACAACAAAAAGCTTCACTCTTCTCTGCTTCATCTCATCTGGTGAGCTCAACACGTAGCAGCGAGTTCAAATTCACAAAGTAGGCGAATAATTCAATAGTGAGGTACTATAGCTATTGTAAACATAATTATTTCGAGAGGCTTCCTTACCAAAGCAGAGTGTACAAGCAAAGCAACCTACCGATTTTGACATTATTAATGTTCCTACACTGTACCTGGAGGTGTCCAATGGCCCAAGCTAGTACAAAGGAGAGAATAGTTATACACCAGAGAGACAGTCGCCTCACAAAGCCAGTCTGACGAGCACGGAATGTCTTCTGCGCGGCCAGGGCCCGGGGATTGAACAACAGACGCCTTTTCTGGCTATCCTTGTCCAACGGTGAGTTCATTACTGAGGAAATGGTAGGTCAGTCACCAAAATGTAGTGGTATATAACGTATATGTACATGTAGCGAATATTAACGAATATTAACAGATTGTTCTTTGGGCATAATTATTTCGAGCAGTTGGATACCCACCCTAGAACTAAACATAAGCTGCAGCTATTAAAAATAGCAAGTACAAAATATATGTATTGTATATTTACACTGTACAACCAATAATTATTAGTTTTAAGTCCGTTGATAATCGAGCTGCGCCTTAGCTTGTGCGTCAACAACGGCATGGGATATTAAAAATAATCAAGTGTACAAAAAGGAGGTTCACTATGCCTCTCACTAAACGTGTGTATTTAATGTAACATATGTATAATAATTGGTAGCTATACCTATATATCTATTAAATACGGGCTAGATCATATATATATCAGGCAAAAACTTTAACTGCAATCCACTTACCAATCTCCAAATTACGTTGTGAAAACTGTATCCAGGTGTCATGCAGCCTTGCCTGAGCTGTCCAGTTCCTTCAGCCGATAGTGCTAGTGCTACTAGGGTGCCACAGTTACAGTGCAGTGCAGTGCTAGTACTAATAATAGTGGGAACCAAACAAAAATTGAACTCTCATGACCGCAAGGGGGCAAAGTTCTAGGGCGGCATGAAAAATTGCAAGCACAAAATTATTTGCACTCGCGAAACTAAGAATACGTATTTACAATATTGAATGCATCAGCAAACTTTGCGATGGTCAACAATAGTACAGTTACGCATAGATAGAAGAAGTATTCCTTCTTCTATCTATGGTCACAGTAGAGTCTGACACAGTCATGTAAATAGATCTACACTACTATCTATGCCAGAAGGCAATAGATCGCAAAAGTTTTTTCACCACCAAAACATTCGAAAATGTTTGCGAAACACTCATTTTATGGTGTGGCTAAAACTACAAAGGTATTTATAGTCAGCACGCTCATTACCTGTCTTGACGTACAATGTGCTGTCAGGATATATCTAAGAGTGCATGAATATTTCTATTCATGCATGCTGGTGCTATACATAGAAATGGTGAAATTGATCATTTTTATAATGTTGATTATTCAGAGAATCTAGCTCTAGAAGGTCGAGTACGTAACTCGGCCAAACATGTACAAGAAGGAATAGCTGTGGCCCTTTCATACTGTGAAGTTGTGGGAGGTCAATTAAGGCCCGTGGTGTGTCTAAAAGTATACTAAAGCAGTTTGAAGGGCTCTACTGCAAACGTTTATGAACAGTACAGTTTATCCACAATTATAGCACTTTGATACATAATAACCAAGTCAAGCAATGTCCTTTGCTGTTTCGGCTTCACAGCAGGGAAGGAGAAAAGTTGACATAGTAATTCAAGCTAAACTTAACAAAAATATGATGCTGCAAGAGTGATATTAATTTTCTGTGCTACAATGTATAAAACTGTTGATGATGACATTGGAGAGATGTACATTGTATGCACTTAACTATAATAATTTATTATATACATGTAATGACCATAAAAAGTATTACTGGCATAACTGACAGTTATTTTCGGATAGAGAATAATGAATACTCTGTTCGCATGATAGTTTTTTCATTACTAAACTCACAATGATCAATTCTTGACTTTGGACTCCCCTCATTTCTTAACCAGTGTTTCCTATGTACAGCACATAATTATGACAAGATCACAAATAGCCGTTCAACTCCATGCACTCAAAACTAACTCCCTTAAATCATAGCAAGTGTATTAAATGCTCATGCAATCAGATAGCATGAGACATTATAATTCCTTTATACGTACATGGTTTCAATATTTGCTGTTGGTCCTTGGACAACACCAACAACTGTGCCACGTGGTGTATTCTGAACCCAACCAACTATGCCTTGTTTTTTGGCCATGTTTTGCGTATGCTGTAGTGAAAGGAAGTATATACGCAGGAATTTTGCAGCTATATCTATGAACTGAAAGGAGCATTCAATGCAGACTGCAGTGCTATTTTCTCTGTAGCTACCTAGTACCTCCACACATCCCATAGTTGCCATGGCAATACCTTTCTAAAGAAGACACCTGCAAAGGGTAAATGGCATCACTAACAATGCTTCTACCTATACCACATGAATTACAGAGCTATATATACGTCTTCCATTTACCTTGAACTTTACCAAAGACTTCAAACGCAAGAGATTTTGACATGTTTTTGACTCTATATAATGCGCAGCATGAGCCACGCCCCTATTGTTTGAGATGCCTATCAAACTCAGCACTTATAAAATAATAAAATACACAAACAATTTTTATTTTGCTAACACCAAAAAACGTTTCATGGATTGCATGGTTACAATACTACATTGTGTCTACATTGTGGTCCGAGGAAAGTGCACGGTACTAATCCTGTCTGTCCGGTTGCATTAACAGCCATCCACCACTGGTCTCCCGCTCCGCAGTCTCCATGATCACTGATAATTAGGAGCTCCCCCTCATTAAAGCATAACTCATCCGGCTCAGAAGAGGTATGTGAGAAGAGGGCATACACTTCACCATTATTAGCAACTCCAATATTCCTTTCGGAATCTGTAAAATTATATTATAAAAGTGGTCACACAGGTTTGTCCATCTTGGTGTCAAAAGCTGTCACTTTGAAATTTAATATATTGGTAGGATCTTCAGTGTATACATGTATGAATGTCATTGGTGGTCTAACCAGTCACCTTACCCATAAGATAGTGCAAACACTCCACTGCCATTTGGCTTCCTTCTTGCTTTCCTTCTCCCTGGCTCTGTACTTTGTACTCCTCAACGGCAATCTTCAGAGGCGTTTCCTCATCTTGCGTGGTCAGGAACAGAGAAGCACCATTGTCGATCAGGTAGTGAATCATGTCCAAGTGACAATATGCAGCAGCACAATGAAGTGGAGTCCTGTGGTAGTATTGAGACAGAATTTCATTTTGATGACCCCAACCCCAGACCTCTAATATTGATTCGGCATAATGCATAGGACCAGGAGCACATGAAGAGATGCTCAGAGCGTCTTACTATACGGATTTTATAATTATCGTCCTGCTATGTATATTATGTCAAACCGCTAAGCTGCTAACATTATAATATTGTTAGATCAGCCGCACATGTACAGAGCACTTAGCTTAGTATTACAAACTAAAGCACTAAAGTGCTAATCCTCGGCTGTTGACATGAAAAATAACAGGTGTATAGCAACCAAAAGAGTGTTTTACAAATGAATGTTGGCTAAGCAGCAAGTACATGCATGTAACAGGATAGCCTCGATCCAGGCCACACTTTCTCTGAGAGCGGGCCTGGTATGCATTGCATAATGCAGAGGCTGCAAAAACGCATTGATTTTACAATGACTTCAATGTAAAAGGGTGTGCCAGCTCAGGACTACTGTATAGAGGGAAATGTTCGGGTGGTGTAAATTTTCGCATTTTTCGAGGGCAGAGAAGTAACACGAAAGTTAAAACCAAAACCAGGATAAACTCCCACGCACTGGTAATTTCACATGCAAAGCTATTGGTGGGTATGGTTTCCTGACATTGAACCGCGAATATTAGAAAATTTCTGCTGAGGACTCTGAAGCCAAATAGCGAAAAATTTGCACCTGCGAAATTTCCCCACTATACGGTATTCAATACACGAGAGTCAAAGAGCTAGTTAAGCAACAAGTCGTTCCTACGTACAGATGCTCAGGAGCTTCACATGCAGGTCCAAGCGTTGTGCATTTGAAGTCCCTTGCTGCAGTTGCAATTGGGCAAAAATGTATATGACCCCGCTCATCCGTCGTTTTGGATTCTTAGTACGGTCATAGATTGAAGAGTTAGAGGGATAGGAAACGGTTGGTATCTCGAGTAACATCCGCGCTACGCGGTTTAATCGAGGCCATCACAACAATATCTATTTCTACACTCAGTGCATAATAAACTACAAGTAACTGTGCTTATATAGTCCGTGCAACTCACTTATATTTCAAGGTCTATACCTATTGTAGTAGTCATAACCAGCACGCTTACACGTTATATGTTCCAATAGCTCTAAAACAGTCTTGGGAACATATAACTTTATTGGAAAGTCTCTTTTTACTGGGTGTGGTCAGTCATTAGCAAGTACTACACGTGGCTCATGGACTAGGCGTGTTATAAATTGCTGAAAGAGATGATGTCTCGAGGAAACACAGCTTTGGGAGTTACCCGGTAAAAATGTGCTTAATAGCCTCGTAACTCGGATAATTTTCGAGGCTCCACTGCAGATTCAATGTAAAATCATCACGTGCACCACTCCGTTTCCTATCCCTCTAACTCTTCAATCTATGGTACGGTCAAGCATGGCTACTTTCTGTTTGTTTACTTTCTTACAAATTGAAACACCTTGAAATCTTTGCGGCTGTATTTTAATATTATATCCTACAGCTGTTGACCAATAAGCAATTAAGATCGTGACGTAAGTGTGTTTTAACAGTAGTGTAAAATGACTGTTAATTATACACTTACGCAATTAACTCACCACCCATCAATATCTTGAGCATTGATGTTACAACCCATCTCTATGAGGAACTGTACGACGTCAATGCTACCAGAGCATACAGCATTATGAAGACATGTGGCACCCTTGTCACTGACCTGAGAACAGCTCTCCAGCTGTACGTAGTAAACATGAGCAATAATTATAAAGGCAAGATCAATTGAGTCATCAATACTTCCTCACCTCTTTCACACAATCCTTCAGTACATCCAATTCACCTTCAAGTGCAGCATTCAGAATCAATGCTTCTTTAGCGAAACAAACTTTATTGCTTCTTCTGGCTTTCTTTCTGCTCTTACGTACATCAAGTGTTGTTGGTCCTTGAAAACTCTGATTGCTTGCACTTGAACCTAGCTTATAGCCTTTCATGGCATTTTTTGCTGGTGATGCTTTATCCCCTGATGGAAGTTCTTGAGAGTGAATGTACCATCTCTCTTCTTCTTTCGGAATAATCAATACGTCTGGGCCTTCAGTGTGCAAGTAGATGGTAGATTTGCTGTATTCACTTATGTCAGAAGATGGAGAGACTCCTAGTTCATCAGCTTTGTCAACATTCGTTTGTGAAGCGTCAGATGAGTGAGGCGAAAGCATGTCTGCTGGCTCAAATTTCAACTGTGACTGCATTTTTCGAAAAGAAATTCCCTCTTCTTCTACAAGCTGCTTTGTTCTGGCTTCAAATCTGCTCGTGTGCCGCTTCTTGAAAGTCAACGACACTTTAGGATCCCGTTTTTCAGAAATACATGTATGTAAAAGTTGATCTGAGCTCACTGATGGGATAACATCCGGTTCGTCTACTTTTTCAAGAAAATCCTCAACAGTGCTCTTTTTCATCATCACGGGAGTAAACGGAAGAGGTTGTAACTGTTCAACTGCATCGAGCTCGTTTTGTCTCCCCTCCAGATACTTTTTCTTCTCAGCAAGAAATTCTTTTTGTGTCTTCAGTTTGGAAGTGTGACTTGCATTGAGTCTATTACGAGTCTGCAACATAATTATAGTATTACTAATATTTTCCTGACACTATAATTATAGTATCAGGGTCTTATAGAGTACGGTGGCCGAGAAGGGTCACCCGCCCCCGCCTACCGCCACTGCACGCGCTTAAATCTAAGCGCTCGCGGTTGTTTCTAATGCCCACGCGCGGTTAAACAAAAAACTGCCAAAAAATTTTCAGGTAAGTCTGCACAAGGTCAGGCTATCCATGCAGTGATGGATTTGATCCTAGAGCTATATACTCTTGAAGATCACTAGCATAATCGTATACAGACCCTGATACTATAATTATAATAGTGGGACCAACTCCAATTTACCTGCATCAAATATAGCCATTCCAACAAAAGTAATACGTGCGTTAATTAGAATGCAGATATGATTCATTGACCTTTGACGTTATATATGCAGACTGACCTGAAAATGTGTTGACGGTTCTTTGTTTAACCGCGCGCGAAGTTAACAAAACCTCAGCGCGCGCATTTCATTCTAGTGGCGGAGGCGGGTGACCCTTAATTCTCGGCCACCGTAGAAGAGGGCATGCAACTCACTATCTATCTTAGGTACTCTGCAAAATTCATATCAGAGGCAGGATATACTTTAAATAGAATCCACTACAGTAGAACCAGGACCCTTTAGTCAGAAACCTCGCAAATCCGGACAAAATGGCAAACTGAAAAAGAGGAGGGGCTGTCAGTAGAATAGACTACTGCGCATGCGCACTCTAACTTGCTTGCTGAATCGATCAGCAGTAATAAACTGCTCAATACTACGCTCAATACAATGGCCACTGCAAAGAAAACAAAGAAAGCTCACAAGACTCACTGAAAGTTGAGACTAAAGACTATTCTAGCTAGCAGCTTCCCCAGTCTGGCCACAGTAATATCATAATACACATACACAAGTGTCTTCGTTAATGATATTCATAATTAATTAATGACATCCGTTAATCCGGAAATTTCATGAATTCGGATGGAGTCTGGTCCGGCTCTATTCGGATTAGGGAGGTTCTACTGTACTGGAAAAAGTTAATGGTCTGCATTTTGTGTGGGCGGAAGGCCTAAAAATTGTAACCACAAACATTTTGCTAAGTCTGAGAATAGTCTGAGTTGCATTCTCTTTATATAAGCCCTTGATAGTATGTACCTCCAATTCCCTCCTCAGTTTAATAATGTCCGTCTGGACATGAGTCAGGTCCTTAGGTCCTCGTCTATCCTTCTCCTCTTTCTTAACAGACACCTCATCTTGGAGCTGAGTCAACCTTTTTGTAAGCTCCTGCTCCTTCTGTCGTAGAATATGGGTCTCATTCCGTAGCCTAGTAGAAGATATATTGAGGTCCGCAATTTCTGAGGCTGCAGTGCATGAATAGGAGGTATAATGTCAAAAAGAGGATGAACTAGAGCACTAAAGTGCAAACCCTCGGCTGGTGACATGATTATAAAGAAACCAGAAGAGTGATAAAATGCAGTGCATGTAGTGATGTATGACTGAGCTGTCTAGCACAGCAACTCAGGAGCAATAAAACTAAACCAGACTGGAGGCATGCTGAACAGAGTTTTAGTGGTACATGAGGCATGCACAGTGGACTAGGTCCTAGTCTAGGATCACAGCGGAGTCTTGGAGAAGTATGACTCCTGGAGTAGGATCCCGGAGTCAGCTAACAGCAAGTCACAATTCTAGCTTTCTATTGTAGTGACCCTTTTCCACTGTTTTTGGTACGGGATCACTTCAGCTGTAAATACGAAGGGTACCTCGAATAAAGGCCGCGTGTAGCCAGCTAGCTGGCGAACGTGAAAGTTCATGCTTCTTAGTTTTGCTCGCTTTTGTTTGACAACAAAGCTCTAACATCAAAATACCATTGTTAAAACTAATAACTTATTGTGTGAAGGCTATCCTGCTATAATCGCAGTGCTATGGTATCCAGGTAAGCAGACCCAGAAATTACAAACAGACAAACCAAACGACTACTATACCCGTGGCCGCCCACGCGCGCCTCGGGTAAATATACTTTAGAACATACAGAGCTCAAGATTTCTGGTCTTTTTGGAGTTCAGCTCAGCTTGTAGTGAGTCCAGTGGTGTTGGCTCTAAAGGACCCCACAACGGATCTTGCTTTACAATCCTGTTGAGCAAGAGGTTACTGTACTTCTTCCTATTCTGCCTTAATGCCTGTACCATCACCCATTTAGCACAGTATAGTCTCTGCGCAAAGGAAAAATTCAATTAGACACTCAGAAGATGTAGTTTACCTTATGTGTGCACTTTTTCAAGAAGAGTTTAGGATGAGAAAGTAACGCAGCTTTCTTTTTGGTTCTGTTCACTATTAAAGATTGTGAGCCAACATTGAAAAGATATCGTGCTTAACATTAATCTTTGTGCAACACATATTAAAATAGTTGACTTATAACATCGATTTAAATCTTTAAAGACTGCAGTGTTGAGATTAAAGTAGTAGTCATGTACAGTAAAGTTCCACATGAGCAAGACGCCATGGATTTGTTTAATAAGCAAACTGTTTTTAAGGAACATAAAAGTGTGAACAGAGATGAGTACATATGCTTATAATAATATTGCTCTCTGAATACATATACCCCAAGGCTGAACATGCACACTCTATGGCTTACCACATGCATGGGCAGTGTATAGACGTACAGGTATAAATGGTTACCTTTTCTCTTCTTTTTCATTTTTTTCTGCTGAAGTTGAAAACTTGCACGAAACAAATTTCCCCATTCTCCATTCAACATAAACATATCCTCGTGAGGAGAAAGTGCTCTCCCTGTGTATAGGTTTAATACATAACTTAATACCTTACAATCTACGAAATGCGACACTACAATTGCAAGTTAAGTATGATTGTATTAAAATCTACACAATAACACATGCAGAATTTGTATGCTAGTTGTAGGGGCGAGAGCCACATAATGACATTCACTAAATACTAGACAAGTGGCTGGTTCACTAACATTAGTAGATCTCTAACTTACTGCAATTGCTCCATTTTTCAAGTAACTGCCACGCCCCCGTTTTGAGACTTGGGTCAGAGAAGCCACACTCTTGCATAACATTTGAGACAGTATCCCCATTTTTCAGTTCAAGAGCAAGGCTGGAATGAAATCCAGTAGAACAACTTATTATTATTGATAGAGACATATGGAGCTGGAGCCTCCGATCTGCGTACCACATTTACCAATCAAAGCTCTGGCAAAATACTGAAGGGGAAATACCCCTGTGGTACCGCCCAGAGTGAACTTTAATTAGAATAAAAATAATGTGAAATAATTACGTATAAAAACTGCGATCAAGATAGAAAGACCTTACTACATATATATATATAGCTATGCTCTCCCAAGTATTTATTCTCTCACCCAGAGGAGATACTATTGTTTTCAGAGACTGTATCCTTTCAATCAAATCTATGTCACACACACACACACGCACACACACACACACACACACACACACACATGCAATATAATTATTACTACGTACATAGCTTTATTGGTTCTTCACAAGTTTACGTCAGATCCTAGCTAAAAATATGTGGTTGGATGGCCACAGGACTAATTTCTACTTAAAATGTTTAATCAATGCCATTCAAAAATGCATACCATTCAAAACTTGTTTGACTTCAACTCCTTTGATTAGACAGGGCTGATATCCCTAAGGGCTCTGCTGATATATTCTACAAACAGGTCAAGTCATGGAAGGAAACGAAAGGCACACAACCACCACCCACAATCGTGAGATTTTCTATTAAAATAACAAACCAATGTTATTCTTTTCATTCAGCAAAGTGAAGATGGTGTGCATTTTCTCTACGTGAAAAGGAATGGTCTTTACTTTGTCTGTGCCACAAAATTCAATGTCTCACCATCCTATGTGCTGGAATTTCTGTCAAGGTACATGTACAAATGTACTAGGCACTATTGGACAAAATAATGCTAGCCCAACTACTTGTATCTGACTGAGTAGAACCTTCGTTCAAGAGCCAGGTCGAATCACTGAATATGCCATATGAATAACCTTGGTCCACTCACTAATTGATAAACACATGTGGTCGTCTGCGCATGCTTATCTCCATACTGTGCATTAAAGGACATGCCTGTTTCTTAATTATTAGTGATCCTGTCGTAGAGAAATGTGCCCTGCCGGATAATCGATCGGTTTTTCTGTATACCGTTTTTAAGTCTATCGATGCTAATTGTCGTACCTGTACATGTATTACAGTGCATGCATGGTCAGTGCATGTCATGATTTGAATCACAGCTGAACTGGTCTCGCATACTACCGTATAGCGGGTAATTTTCGGGGGACAAAATATTCGTGGTTCAGCAATATTGAGACATTTCGTGGGTAATATTTTCGTGGTTGCTGCTTGGATTGTAGGTAAAGGTAGGCAATGTCGCTTCATTCGTGGGTAAAATATTCGTGGTCAGACCTCCAACCACGAAAACCACGAATATTTTGCCCCACGAAACTTACCCGCTATACGGTATATGGAGCCTTTTTGTATGACCTATTACACTCTATTAGCCCCACCTGGACCCCCCACACATGTGCTAAACGTCTGTAGGGTAGCTGGACTGTGCAAAGACTACTGTGGTGTGCTTAATGAAGAGGCAATTCGCTTGAACTTTGTTCTTATCTATGAGCTACTAGATGAAGTTATGGTGAGTATAATTATATATAAAATTATGTGCACATGTACTTGTCCTTACATAAATACACCGTATGTGCCACTAATCCTGTACCCCTCTAAATTGTTCAGGACTTTGGGTATCCTCAAGGAACGTCAACTGAGATTCTGAAATCATACATTTGTAATAGCCCATGTCCTGTTTCATACGACTCAAAGAGTGGAGTTCAAAGATCACAGGGTACCAGCACCCTACCCAGTCATGCGGCCAACAAGCCAATTGCTACTTCCCTGGAGACACTTCGTAACCAGAAGAATGAGATTTTTATCGACCTACTCGAGAGACTTACAATCCTTGTGGCAGCTAATGTAAGTGCATGGTCAATGTTGTTCACAGTGCACTTAATTATGGATATACCGTAGTTAACTGTCGAATCGCCCACCTGTTTTTATAACTTCATAGGCTAAACAAAGGGTGGGCGGATATTTATGCCTTGGTACGCATGCGCAAGCGAGGTATACGGTAGTAGTGTGCGTGTGTCTGTCTGTCTGTCTGTGTAGACTGCTACAGCTGCTCATGGATCAATAAATTTAAGTAAGAGTTTCTATAGGCTTCTAGTCATGGTTCTTGGATTTTAATCCCTGGATTTGCAAAAAAATGCTTCGTTCTCGAATTAATATGAATGAGTATAAAAGCTAATGTAGCTTTGGCACCTCCACCGAGGCATCAGCACCCGCGGTGATTTCATTTTGAAAAGTATTGTTGTACATGTATAGGGGACGAATATGTAATTATGTTCTTCTTTTAATTTGGTTGCTCCATTCTACATAGTTAAGTAGAATCCTCTTGGTCTTCTTCTTCCAGGGCAACGTACTTCGATCACACATTGATGGGTGCATTCAGATGAAGAGTTTTCTGACTGGGGATGCTGAGATCAGACTGGGACTCAATGAGGACCTCACTATTGGACGAGAGGAGCGAAGACATGGACTAGGTGGAGTGGTCCTCGATGACTGTAATTTCCATGAGAGTGCAGAGATGGAGAGTTTTGAAAAGGACCGCTCTCTGAGCATCATAGCACCTGATGGGGAGGCGAGTTATCATTGTATATTATATCCATTCGGTGAACTCAATAGCTAGCTATATAATATATATGACTAATGGTTGTTTGATGCTGATGGACGATTATACATACATGTACAGTACATGTGATCTTCCTCTCACAGTTCACTCTGATGAACTACCGAGTGACAGGAGAGTTTCTTAACAGCATTCCATTCAGAGTGTACACCACCATTGAGGAGGGTGACTTGGCCAAGAGCTTAAGACTCTGTGTCAGACTAAAGTCTGACGTTACTCAAAAAACGTGAGTTTCATATGATGCTGAAATGTGGGTTCTTACGATACGTGTACAGTATTTATGTTGTAGCCACTGGACTCTTTGGGGTGAGAAACTTACACACATGTTCTTATAGATCTGTACAGAACGTTTTTTTTGCTACATGTATGTCAGTCCATGTGTCATTCTACAGCTCAGCCACTAATGTGACTGTGCGTATACCAGTCCCTAAAGCGACTACAAGCTCCTCCCATGAGCCTCTGGGTCCTGGCCAGACCACCGACCTCAAACTAACTGACAAGACATTTGTCTGGAAGCTCAAAAAACTAGAGGGTGGGATTGAGCATATTTTAATTTTGAAGGTAGGCAGTGGTGGTGGTCATACATACACACTGTAAATAGATGTACAATGTATGCATTCATTGCCGCAATAATTATTGGCAGTGTATGCCTATAATTGATTGTCAGGCTCGATTTTTTTAGTGTTAGTTATACAGTAGACTCTCGTTAATCCAGTCACCCTTGAGACAGTTAGTGCAGCCTGGCCGGAGAATAGCCGTAGCTAAAAAACGACCTTACCTCAAATCTAGTGACTAATTTTGTGGTTCTGTCTCAAGGATAACGAAGGATAATGATGCTCTCTATTTAAGTGTAATGCTGCCAAACTACACCCAAAACGTCATATCAGGCCGTAATAAACTACATTGAAAACTTAGTTTGGGGCAGCCAGTACTGGCCAGTATACGGAATAGCAAGTGGCTGCATTTCAGGGTGAGTTTTGTGTGCACAGTAAACACCTAGCTAGCAATTTGTGCCAAACCAAATGGCCGGTATATCAAGGTGGCCGTACTTCAGAGAGCCGGAATAAGGGTTGTCCGGAATAATTAGAACAAGCATGCAGCTGCATGCGAGCTAGCTAGAACAGTGTGCGACTGAATAGTTGCACTAGCTATCTAAAACCTCAAAACTAATTTACAGCACTATAAATCTACGTTGCTTGGAATGTACTCAAATTTTTCAAGGTATTGTCCGAATGCTTAGTAAAATAAAAAAGCACCAGAGTGACAGCTGTATTAGCTAGAACAACGAAAATTGCCCAGAAAAAGTGTCCGGGATAATTAGAAGTGTCCGATAAATTAGAAGATACACGGTATTAAGTTTCTTGAGAGGGTTCACCGTTGTACAAACGTACATCAACTATCAAGAGGGTTAGGTACATACATGTATAGCTCGATCCTATTACAATCTATTGTACAGTACATGTATAGGTATACAGTACATGATAATTATACTGCCACCAGGATCTAGGAGTGGATCGATCTCCATATGAATCTATATTTCACTGTTGTTATCCCCTAAAGTGGGGCACTTGACTATGATTGTACTAGTACGTGGCTTTTTGTGCATCCATGTATCCTGAAGTCTAACAAAGGCACCACACTAATCTTAGTGCCAAACTAATTTTTCTAAATTGAATGCTAATTAAATGAACTCGTGAAGTGATTGAATGTAGTATCTGCCGCTCTAATGAAGCACTAGCTGATGCTCACATAATTATTATTTATGCCCCAAATGATAAATGTTGTTTGTTCTGGCTCCTAAATTAGACTTCTATGCAACTGCATATAAAGCTGTGTGCATGTGCATGTATTACACCTAACTGGCTTTAAACCAAGCTGACATTCAAACTCCCATTGCTTTGAGTCAGCTTGTTTTGAGGATACCAATCCTTGATTGTTTATTACGTAGGTGCCTATTGTTTTACATTGTGTGTTTGCAACTTACTGTTATTGTATTGGAAATCACAGCTGTATAATATATACATTTTTTCAGCACACTATACATGTACCTTGAAAAAACCGTGTATATACATGCATGCATGTTTACAAACATACACTGGCACATACATGTACATATACACACACAGCTGTTTCTATCTGAAATTGGCCGCACCACAAAGAAAGAAATCAATGCCATCAGTCTGGACTTTGAGATCCCCATGTACATCTGTTCCGGTCTCACCATCAGGTTTCTAAGAGTGATGGAGAAGGGCAAGTCCTCTTCCTACATGCCTTATCGATGGGTGCGCTACATTACGCACAGGTGAGTACCAGTACTTTTTTTATTCAACATACTGTACATGACACAGTCAATCAACTTCCTAATGGTGTTGGCATGTAAAGTATGTTTGTGTTAATTGTCATAACTTTGTATTTGGATTCCTTGTAAAAAAGCGCTCCTACAAAATAATAATGTATTTTATATGCTTTAAAGATGGTAAGCTCCAACCACCTATATACATTTACCATAGAACTTTCAGGGCCAAATTCAACTCAAATAGATTAATGTACACCTATAATAATAATGTACTTGTATTATTGTCCAATATTCATATGCACATGCACGCACACATTCACTCGCATACACACAATACCTCACCCAATGGAAACTATTGCAGCGACTCTTATGTTTTTAGAGTATAATTCTAATAGCCCGATTTTTTATTTTGTAGCCAAGGGCTTTTTGATTCAATCACTGTGTAGAACTCTAGCATTAATAATTATGTACATTGCACTGGTACATTTTGTACGATTAGTATAATAATTGCGATTGTTTAAAGAACATTTATTCAAGTGAACATTGATAATCAAGTCTGTTTACTCCTACATGTACCATATATCTTCTAATTATCTCCGACACTTTTCTGAAATGTTCGTTGTTCTAATACAGCGGAAACTCTGGTAGTTAAATATCTGGACCAATACCTTAAGATATACCTTCTACGTAACGCAGCTTTATGTAGCTAGCAAGAGTTCTGCAGTTCTGCAGTTCAATAGCTCGAGGAGTAGCTAGTGTTTAGACAGCTAGTGCAACTGTTCAATCGCACACAGTACTACATGTAGGTGTAGTTATAATATATACTTTATCGGAACCATACAATGTAGTGCACGTAATGAAATGTTACTCACGAAAATCATCGCTTCAAGTTAACCATTCATTTTACCTGCATGTGTATAAGTCAATGCACTTATGTATAAGTCGGTGCATTTGTGTATAAGTCAATGCACTCATGCATAAGTGGATAACTGCTGAATGATTCTTGCTAAAATTTCAATCTCTGCTACGTACCTCACTCGATTCACGTGCAGATTTCTGCAACAAGCTCTTATATACTCATGCACTGACCTCAATTTTGCCCACTTTTTCCCATTGGTAACCCATGCAACCCAGCAGTGAACCATGCACACCCAATACCCCCGTCAAACCCATCTCCCCTTTTTCAAATAATGGCCGGAATGGGAGGCCCTTGATTTTTCAGTGGCCTCCTCATTGAGTCAAGTTCTTGGAACTGCAGGACACCTATATAATAATTGTCAAGACATGATGAGGTTGCATGGTACCAAACTATAGCTTACACCCTCAGTTACCTGCCAAATGACGTATCAGCCTTAAAGTGCCAGGGGGGAGCCAAAACACGAGCAAAAAAGTACGCTTTACTTCATGGGTCAATTTTACCAACTTCATGTGCACGCTCTCTGTGACATCTGATGGATGCTGCAGTGCACTGGTTATAACCATTTCTGATACGACTATAGGCTTGGTCATGTGCAAAAAATTCAACAGTGAAGCGTTGTTGCATATGATTAATTAACTTAATTTTAGTCTAATCGAGGTACTCGTGTCGGACCTCTTCTGATCTCTGGTTAACACTTCAGCAGGTACGAATTTTTTGCCCCACGAAAAAACGAAAATTACCGGCTATACGGTAAAATTATTAATCTCTGGTTAGTGCTATTGTCCCTACATAAATTAAATCTGATCACGTGAAAATGCATAAAACATTATGCGCATGCTTGTTGCACTGCATGCTTGGCCAATTGGCAGCCCTGACTCGACCTTGCTCCTCTGAACTGACCTGAACTTTGTCTATTTCCTGCTAGCTACCGGTAGCTAGCTAGCAATTATATTATCAAGAGTGCATTCGAAGGCTTTCTACTTTGCCTGTAGGCTAGTTGTTCAAGTGAGATGTCTAAGAAACTAACATTCACCTACCTCTCCGAACCTGATGTTCTCAATGCAGGGCTCACTCTTACAGAAACTGTCGACCTGTGCAAAGAAGTTTTGAGACAACATGGTCTTAAGAAGGTTGAGAATCCTCCCAAATCAGGAGTGCACACAAGGAAAGACTCCTTTATCCACTCTATGCCTGGTCAGTCTACAGTTAAACTTAAGCTGTAGCTGTCGATTAATTGTCAGCGAAAACAATATTGTACTTATTCGATTTAAGGCGACCCTCCAAATATAAATATGTGACACCCTCGATATTAGGCAATTTTCTTACCTCTAAAAGTAGCGACTATATACTGCGTTTTAGAAAAGAAAATTAGGTCCACTTAACACTTGACAATATTCTCTAGATCTACGTAAAGCAACATCAGAAGAGGTAGGACAGATCTTCGCTAATGAGGGGTATCGTAACAAGGGTCTTGATTGTACATGATATCAGTGTTTGCTCATGTGCGGTGTTTGCTCATGTGCGACAGCCATGCGGCTCTATGTGCTTTGACTAAGTCTACAATATCAATGTTCAGAAGAGAAATTATGGGTATCCAACAGATCAAACGCAAGAGCAGCCTTGGAACGAAACCGTCTTAGTAGGCACACATTGAAACTGACTTTGAGCAAATGACTAGCGTTTGGCACCCACTGTTAGTGCTAGAGCTGACTAATCTCTAGTTTTCTAATTCGCTTGTAATTATACAAAGCAATATATACCTCTATAATTATATTATAACACTCTAATACCTGATACTTTTTGAGCGAAGCAAAACGTGGTGAGAGGCATTAGTTGTGCATCACTCATTGGCATAGTAGCCACGCCTAAGACGCCAAATTACAATTCGGTTCAAATGGTTCATTCGCCAAATATATTACTCCCCAAGCTTTGTGTGCATAATAATTATGCCTCGAGGCGTAGCCGCACGAGGGATACGGTAAAGCTGACTGTGTGTCTGTGTGTCTGTAACTGCTCAACGGTTGCAATGCGACGAAAAATAACAGCTTCTATAGGGTTCTAGCCACGTTCTCTTGGATTTTGATTCGTGGATTAGCAAACTAAAGCTTCTTTCTCGGGTTATGGCTAATTTGACTCACATTGAAGGCTGTTGCAGTATCTTTAGAATATTTCATAGCATCATCTGTTCGCACAAACTTTCTATTCAACTTATGAGTTAGCCTTGCACTAAAGTGCTAGCTTTTTGTTTGCTACAAGAGTCAGAAAGAGCTGCTAAAGAAGCTAGCTATTTTAGTAGCCATTCTTAATTTCTTGTAACTTGCCGACACACACTTTATTCCTGCGCATGCGCTCATTACCACGTGTGAGAGAATCCATTTTAAACCCCAGATCCTGGCAGAAATCAATTCTTTTTGTGGTCCTGGTAAGCCACAAAACACTACAATGATACCAGAATGTGTGTACACAAGATATAGCCTTTTAGACTGCTTGTTATAGATCCTTCTTTCTGTGATTGAATTCTGTCTTAATACTTATCTCAAAGACTAAACTACTGACTGACTTGACTATGCCTTTGACAAACGTTTGCTCCCAATGCACTAACTGTGGACACCCCTTTCTTGTGAAATTATAAACTTTTTTGAATTATGCAAAGAAACTTTTCCCTTTTCTGTAACACTCTAATACTTTTGAGCGAAAGCGAAACATGCCGAGAGGCATTAGCAAGCGCACGCTTGCAACACTCGTTGAATTCTGTGATTAAACTCTTTTTAGACTGCTTGTTAGATACGACTTTCTGTGATTGAATTCTGTCTTTAATACTTATCTCACAGACTACTGACTATAATGCCTTTGACAAAGGTTTTCTCCCACTGTTTGGCTACAGGCCATTTAAGACGATCAGTATGCACTATTAACTGTGGACACCCCTTTCTTGTGAAACAATCAAAGCACATTGCAAATTATTTGCCTCTTCTATAACACTCTAATACTTTTGAGCGAAAGCAAAAACATGGCGAGATGCATTAGCAAGCGCACGCTTGCAACACTCGTTTTATCAGCAGCATTTCTGAGAATATTTACCATTTATTTATAATTATTAGTCACAGAAAGTTTATCTTCAGTCTCCAGTGACGGTGCAAAACCAGCTAGAGTTAATAACTTATCTCAGCTCAGCAAAAAGTAGTGCACATGCTCGTGTCCGACCTCCTCCGGCCTTGATTAAACTGCAGGGAAACATGAAAGAAAATTTGAGGAGCGTGTTGCCATTCCCTCTCTCCTTTATCTATGATTGTGTGATAACCATCTGATAGCCGATAGCCGTAAACCATGAACTTTCTTCACGTGAAACCTGTTGATAGGATAGTTATACTTAGTCTAGCCTTGAATCCAGGCCGATTAAAATACGGCCTGGTATCTATTGCATGTGTAATTGATCATAGGCGTGGCCCCGTCCATGCCCATGTACTACGCTCGGGATACTAAATCAGTGCCTTTGGGCTTCTAAATCCCATAGACACCTCCAAAATAGTGTCTAGATACTAGTGCGCATGCGCTAACTTTGCCCTCGAGGCTTAACTACAATACAATTACTTGACAACGGAATACTAGGTATACTAAGTAAGTTGCAGGTATATACAGTAGACTCTCGCTATTCCGGCTCTCTGAAGTACGGCCACCTCGATATACCGGCCATTTGGCTTGGCACGGAATGCTACCTCTATGTTTAATGCACAAAACTCACCCTGAAGTACGGCCACTCGCTATTCCGTTTACCGGCCAGTGCTGGCTGTCCCAAATAACGTTTTCAATGTAATTTTATATGTGTATTATGGCCGGATATGATGTTTTGGGTGTGGTTTAGTAAATAAAATTGGTTAAATAGAGAGCAGAATGATTCATTATCTTTCATTATCCTCGAGACAAGAACCGCAAATCAGTGATTATATTCAAGGTAAAGTCGTTTTTAAGCCGCGGCTAATTATCTGAAGTACGGCCACCTCGGTATTCCGGCCAAGCTGCATGGTCCCAAGGGTGGCCGGATTAACGAGAGTCTACTGTACTCTCAAAGCTGGGCGTGCCGGTTCTGCACTGAGCTTGGTCTCTCAGTTTGCTCCTGGTCTTAATTAATGCGTGGGCGAATATTCTACGTCACGATTGTGGGCTACATATCGCCCACGTTCATAAAAATAAGTATGTGGATCACGCGACTTCGCATATACCACAGGCTTTACTTTTTCTTTCACATCCATCATGTCCTTCTTTAGTGCCTCCCATCATCTCTTATTTATATTGAGAGAACAGACAAGAACAAGAAAAAGTAAAGCCTGGGGACGAGGCTAAAACAGTTATTCTTGTGGTAACAGATACCAGTATGATAAATTAAAATGTTTCTCCAATTACATTTTGTAGTATCTCTATCAACACAAGCATACAACTTCAAATTTCTTTTATACTAGAGAGAGGTAGTGCTATTACTATAATTAATTGCAGGAAGAACAGCTGAAAAGACTCTTGTTTTAATCAGCTGTCTCGTATTGGTTCCGTCTCACAATACTCTCATATCCGAAAAGCGCTTCAATTCGAGTACAAAAAACTTACGCAGTTAAGCATGCGCTTAAAATAAAAATACACTTATAATCAAGTAAGCACTAATAATCCAGTAAGCTATGGTATAATTATATGACTTTTAATATTAATTTTGTCGGGATTATTTTCTCTGTATTATGGGAAATGTTACGAAAAAATATCCAATAACTTTGCACATGCGCAAGCAGTCCTTCTCATCAGGGGAGGCCCGCAGTGTTATACTTATTATACTTTACATTCATGTGCTATCAACCACTACATGTAGCTCGTCCCTGCTGCAATGCTTAATTGGTATTACCTAGAGAAGCAAAGTTGCCAAAGCTCTTTCCTAAGTTAGAAGTTCTGTATGGTCGAGTATGTTTGATAGTTAGACCTGTGTGCACACATTGTTTATAATCTGTTTTATAAAAATAAAATTATTGTTTTGTTAATCTGGCTGAAGATAGACTCTAATTCGGTCCAAAGCATAAATACCATAAAATTCAGCAGTGTTAACTATTATTACATTAAAATAAACTAGCAACAACTAAAATGAGAACAAACAATGACAAAACCAGTCTTCTGAAGCTACTGTATTGCAATGGGCACTGTATTGCAATGGGCAACAGAATGATGCTTGTTAGAAGAACCGCCTGGGTCTCGGACATTTTGATTTGAGCTTCTGCTCGATCCTTAATCTTCTCGTTCAGAGACTAACCGTGATGGCCATCACGTTATTAGTTATGTGCATATTCATTAAGGATTTATATTCACTTTCACAGTCTCCTTCTCTTAGGCCGTAACATTTCAGTTGTTTGAAATGTGGAACTGTATGGCCATCATTGTGGCTATTTAGGACACAGAATATTCCACATAATGCCGGGAGACCATAATTATAATATTACTCTGTCACAGGCCTACAAGCAGGTGCATGTACGTGAATGGCGACATGCATACTACTTTTGTATGCATGATAATTTATATATAGTGTATACAGTACATAGACTATCGCTATTCCGGCTTTCTGAAGTACGGCCACCTCGATATACCGGCCATTTGGTTTGGCACAGATTGCTTACTAGAAGCTGCACAAAACTCGCCCTGAAATGCGGCCACTCGCTATTCTGTATACTGGCCAGTACTGGCTGCCCCGAACTAGGTATTTTTATATTTATTACGGCCATAATTATGATGTGTGGTTTGGCACATCAAATTGGATTACACTTCAGAACCGTAAAATTAGTCATTAATAGATTCGAACAGGAGTGTATGAAGAGGAGTATGCGACTCCCACGCACATTCCGGCCATTCTACATCTAGGACTGAATACGTCACTAACACTTGTAGTTGTGTAAACTGTTGGCCATTAAATGTGGGCTGGAGGTACAAACCACAGCAGACCATGTGCATGATGCCGATACCATTTTTAACTAATTAACCACTACCCCACTTAAGATGTGGTTTGATAGTGACGTGGTATGACATACTCATACTGTAACCTGGTTTCCACTACAACTGCTACAGTTAGATACTCGATCCTCTTCATACACTCCTGATTTGAGGTAGGGTCGTTTTTTTAGCTATGGCTATTTTCTGAAATGTGGCCACCTCGCTATTTCTGTCAAACTGCACTGTCCCAAGGGTGGCCAGATTAACGAGAATCCACTGTATCAGAATTATTATCTGGTGTAATATTGAATGTTTTATGTTCATAAGCTTCTGGCTTTAGGTTATCTGGAGGAGGCAGATGTGTGTGGGATAAAGTGGGTGTCTGGCTACCCAGCGAATATGAAGCAAAAGTTGCCAACCATTGTTGGAATGATTATTCTTAACAACCCTGACACTGGTGAGTGGGTGTGTATTTTATGTTCTTGTCAGTCCAGTTGGTTGTCAATGGTACCGGATTGATGGGAGTTAATTCACAATGCAATGTAAACTTTTCCGTCCTACAGGGTTTCCAAAGGCAGTTCTAGATGGGACCTACATCACTGGGATCCGCACTGCAGCAGTAGGGGCTGTATCTGTTCAGCAACTGGCTCGTAAGGACGCTGAAGTTCTTGTGATTGTCGGGACGGGCGTTCAGGGAAAATACAACTGCCTTTGCATCCCCAATTTTTTGCCAAGTATAAAAAAAATACGGTACTATGATGATTGGGCTCCAAGTCTCAAATCCTTCAAAGAGCAAATTCAGCCTAGACTTCCAAATGTGATCTTTGAGGAAGCAAGCAGCCTGGAGGATGCAGTGCGAAGTGCTGATGTCCTTGTCTGCTCCACAGGTACACTCACGAAGACGGTGTTTTACTGTGACTGGGTCAAGCCAGGTGCTTTGGTTCTACCTGTCCAGGCTGGTGGATGGGAGCCAGACGTTATGCACAAGTTCGACAAATGTGTGGTTGACGACTGGAACCAGATTAATACCAGGATGCCTTGGTATACAAGCAATTTTGATGCTCCGTACGCCGAGCTTGGTGAAATTGTCTCTGGTAAAAAGCCAGGCCGTGAGAATAATGAAGAAAGGATCATTAATTTCAATCATGGATTAGCAATAGAAGATATGATGTGTGCCAATTATATCGTTGAGAAGGCGAAGAAAAAAGGCTTGGGTGTGGAGATGGACCTGATCGATCTTAGTGCACCAGTCCCTCTGCCTCCAGTTTAACTTATAACTTTAGTTTTAACAATGAAGGATTTTGTAGCAATTACAAACCGACAATAATTAGCCACATTTGGTGTAAAAAATCAAATGTGTTATTAGTAGATAGATCGCATTATATATACCGTATAGCGGGTATATTAGGTTTGTGGTTTTCGCTGATCAAGCATATCTACCGCAAACATTTTATACCCACGAATTTAATATCACATGCATGCATGCTGCAGAAAGGCTGCTATTCCACGAAAATTAAATTTGCGAAAACCTTTTTAACAGTCATTCCGCGAAAGTTTATACCCTCGAAATATACCCGCTATAAATTATGGTACCTCCAATAAATTAATTTGCATGGTAATTAGCTCTATATTGAGGATTTATTTCAAGGGTGTATAAAAATAAAGTTATCTTCATACAAACCCCCTAATACTGTATAGCGCGAAATTTTCGAGGCAATTATATTTTCGTGGATTGGCCTCTAAAAGCCATTTCGTTGCACAATGTTCGCGGAATGACTGCTTACCGGAAGCCACGCCTTTAAATATTTGCACGATAGCAGGTAATTCTAATTAAAGAACAATTTTCGTAGACTTAATTTTCGTGTAGAATTCTAACCCACGAAATCCGCGAAAATTAAGCCCCTCGAAAATTTTGCGCTATACGGTAGTTATTATCAGTTTCCTCAATATAGAGCTAATTACCATGCAAATTAATTTATTGGAGGTACCATAATTTATAGCGGGTATATTTCGAGGGTATAATTATTAAACATGCAATTGCAGTTGGAATAGACACACACAGTCAGCTTTATTGTCTTACTCAATCATGCGGCTACGCTTTGATCAACAATGATTAGACTAAAAATACAAAAATGAATGCATGTACATAGAGTAGGGGCCCAGAGGCGCACCTATACAGTAAACAAAAAACAAAGGACTATGGCAGCTAAACCACAGTTATACATCACATCTTGATCACATTAATTAGATAACAGTACATAGATCAAAGTGACCCACAAACACTAATTAACTATTACCCACTCTCTATTCATGGGCAATTGAAGCTGGAACTTGAGCATGAACTTAAAGGTTTTGGCTGAGGACTGCTTGATTATTTCATGAGATAGGAACTCACAGATAGTGTGCGATTTCTGAGCCAAATCTAATTGGAAATTGCGAAGTGCTATGATATTCTGATCTTGAGTATCTATGACCCTGATCGTGAAGTCTACAGAAAGGTTCAACTTGGGATGGGATATACCTGCATGGTGTGTGCGTGTGCGTGTGTCTTTGAGTTAGTGCTGTTGAGAAGCAAAATTATTATAATTTCACGCTGACTGGCACTACCTAATACAATGCAGCAAAACAATTGGATTAAATGCTCAATTAAGAGAAAACCAATGACATAAAATTACCCTTAACGTCGACCACAAGAGTAGAATTTGTTCTTCTATCAACCCCTAAGCCGTCAGGATGCAGCTGCAGCAAAATGTTAACACTACGTCTTGTTTTCCCACTACCAGTGCAAATGCACACTTTTTTATGCATTGATGCATTTTTGTGGTGAAAGATGTGGTTGAGCATCTTGTCACGAGAGACCTTCCATTCATCCAGCACACCACCTGTGCATGTGAGCGTTATTTATATATGTATCATGAAAATTGCATGCAAAAGACTGAGTGACAAATAGCCAAACACACTGCCCACCTTGTCTGGATGGTGGAATATACAGGTCTTGCATCGAATCCTCAGCAGCGTCATTTGACTCTTGGGAGAAGCCCATTCCACTATCTTTCGACTTCATAGACTCCTTTTCTCTTTGAAAAGTGTTCAACTCAGGGGAGTGAAGGCAAGCTCCCTGGCAGCCACAGCAGCCCTGAGCATGGTCCCAACTTATATTCGACAAAACCACACAAGACTGAGTTATTTTGGGAACTGATGAACAGCTAACAACTTTTTTCATACGATTTGCTTTCAAACTGTCTAAAGAAAATGCTCGTGGAGTAAGTTTGTCTCTAAGAAAACTCGGTGACAAATATTCCTCTTTCTCAATTATTTCACAGTCATCAGAAAATGAGCTACATCTGCTGTGTTTGTCGGCTGGCTTAGCAGCGATTAACTTGTTGGACAAAAATCTTCTAATTTTTGGATCTGTGTCTGGAGAGTCATTTATCACCCTTGTTATTTCTTGCACCTCAGATTGACTTAAAAAGACAGCATACTTTAGTTCTGGGCTTGCACCTACAGCAAAAATCAATGGGGGCCGAGACTATGAAGTGTGTATCAATAAAACATTGAGTGTTAAGTAGTTATCGTGTAAACTAGACAAGTTACAGTAACAGGGTGCACTTGAAATGGCGTCCATGCACTTGAGTATTATAATATTGTGCCACCACCCTCTTGCCAACATGCAGAGTCCTATTACTGTACGTAACTTATGCATGTGACATAGAATATTAGTCCATATGACTACATGCATGTTCATCTCATTCCGAAAGAGTTATTTAATCAATGTAACTCACTCTCAGTTGACAAAGGAGACTCCAATTCCACACCTGACAGATTTGTGGTTGTGCTGCAGCTAAATATTTCATTTGAGCCATCCACACTGCCACATCGGAGGGACTGAGCCCGGATCCTGTCCCTATGTACCGTACACTGAGGTACACATCGACAGACCTTCTCCGTGTTGGAAAAATCTCGCTCCATATCAGTGCATTGTTTATCTGAGTGTATTGCAATGAAACCAGGAGACACGTGCTCAGGGGAGATTCCTTGGACTTTACGGGACAAAAGTTGCTGTGTGATATTGTCAACCTCGACATCAGGCCTGACTTTATGAGGCATGATTTCACATAATTGAGTCATAGGTTCACTGTGTTGTGGAGAAGAGTCGTGTGAAAAGGGCTTCAGTTCAGGATTATCATCTGTACAGATAAAACAGAAACCTTGTAATGAAGCCTCTAGAGATAATAATTATCGGGTTTCGAATGCGAGGCTATCTCGATTACAAGATGCGAGTGTTGGCATAAATCGCGAACGAAAGACATGCAAAGAGTGAGCATGCGCAGGAAATTCTCAATACAGTGGAACCTCTGTTAACAACCACTTCTGAATAAAGGCCAGCTGCTATATAACGGCCAGGCACCCAGGTCCCAAATGAACAGTTTGTGTATAAAACAGCCTCTTAACAAAGGCCAAAACATTGTTCCCCAAAGGTGTCCGTTATAGAGGAGTTCCACTGTAGTTAGAAACGCAGTAGGGCTTGTACAGTGTCACCCGATATACGGTACATTTAGTGTAAATAATAGGCTGGACCATATAAAAAATACACAAACATGTTATCTGTATGCTTTCGAGATGCACAGAGGAAGTCTAGCCATAACTTATTGATAAAACTAAAGTGGAAACCCTCGGCAGTTGAATACATGTACAAAAACAGGTTAGACTCATGCAAAACAAGTATATCGTGCAATACCAAACCAATACAATAACATGGCCACGAGTCACACAGCTCACTAACCATAATCCCCCTAACTTTAATAAAATCAAGTTAGGGAAAACCTGTTGCCCAATGCTTTTTATAAGCACTTACTTATTGTTACTAGACACCCAATGTTATCAAAAAACAGTAAATAGTCATGAAGGACTGGAGAGCCCCTAAAGGTGCACATTATATCCGTATTGATGAGAGGCCGCGGCTACTAAATGTTTCATTTTGGTGGCAGAGAAGGCTACAATTCGAGAGAGGCCACTGTTCAAGAGAGGCGTTTATTGGTCCCAGCTAATTCAACAACCTTTAGTTTGTCTCATCAAAAGTTCTTTTCACCTACACAAACTCGAACTGTGCTATGAGAAAGTATTTCAAAAGCATTAACAAGCTGCTACCATAGACACTAGTATCAATATGGCTGCCGTGCAGAGACATAGTCTCAAAATTCACTGAGGCTATAATAATTATATACTATTTGAGAGCGGCTTCTATATAATTTTATTGCACTGAAGATGGGCTGTAGGGAGGCTACTATTTGAGTGCGACTTTTATACAAGAGCGGCCTCTGATCAAGCATATACGGTGTAGAGACTAGATGAATATACAGCATTTTTTTGCAGGCCAACATAATTGGAGACAAATATCAAAGAAGACATGATTACCAGGTATAACAAAAACACTGCGGGTGCTGATACCTTGGTGGATGTGCCAAACCTACATAACATAAAGCTACTAGCTATTGCTAATACATGCATGATATCATGATGAACATTTTTGCATTAATTTTGCTGCATGCATGAATGATTGTTGCTAAAAAGATATAGCTACTGCATTAGTGGAGTAGAGCCTTGCAGCTCTCGTCTCACTCTTGCAGCTACCAATAACTAACGTTCTAGTGCAGAGCTAACTATACTAAGTAGAGTAGGACACTCTTCTGAAAAGGCTGCAATGGCATTCCAAGTAAGCAAAACTAAGCATAACTCAAGAACCAAGCATTATTTTGCAAATCCACAAATTAATATCCAAGAAAACATGACTAAAGTCTCTTTGCGTTGAGTTCGACCCCGGAAGTTATGTGGTCAATTATGGCTTCATTTTGCTTTATGTGGTGGACAAGTATGCCTGGGGCTTCTATACATGGAAAATGCTAACCTTTTAACTGGTTATAGAGCTTACCTTAGATCAGTGATGTGCTCCATTTTTGAAGACAAGCACGGGCTATAATTATAGCCTTTGTGTTTTAACTGTTTGTAGGAAAACTTGAGTGCCCATCATACCAGCTCTGAAGCGTTTTTTAACAAGGAATCTAACGGTGTATGAATTTCAGTGAAGTTATGACAACTTTATGAAGGTCGAACTCAACACAAATATACTTTAGAAGCCTATTCTTACTTGCACTTCATTGATCCTTGAGCAGCTGTAGCAGTCTACACAGACGACACACAAACACACTATCGTATACCTCACTTCGCACCGAGGCATAGTAACAGGATATGAAGCCACTATAGCTAGCCATTCAGTGCCAATTAATTTTAGCCTGACCAAGAAGCTATTCTGGATTGGATCTCCATTAATACTGAGAAGCAGCACGGCCAAAAAACCATTCGCGTACAAACAATGTCCGCAAATTAGCACGACAGAAAAACCATAATATTGTAAACTATAACACATGCCTAGCTCTGACAGTGAATGTTTACAGACTCTTCTTTAGTCAGATTTTGCTATCTATATAGTATCTATGTAGTGATAATAATAACTAGAGCACTGAAGTGCTAATCCTCGGCTGTTGACATAAGAATAAATAGATCTATAAAAACCGAAGGAGTGTTCAAGAAGCAACAACCTAACTTTTAATTACTGGTAAAGGAATACTTGCACCAGACGCATGAAAACGTTTTCTGCCTACCACTAAACTATAAAAGGGACCGTTTCAGGTTACTGTGTGGAGGGTGGGCTTTAGGTAACTTCAGCCATATGCCAGTATCTAGATAGTGGCACAGTTCACCATCTGAACTGTGCCATATGGCAGATATTTGCACAGTATTTCTTTTGATCTGCCCACTCAAAATGCAACAAGTTTATTCAGAACAATTTGTATTTATAGTATAATTATACCGTATAGTGGGTAATTTTTCGTGGGGTAAAATATTAGTTATTTTTGTGGGCAGGCTGACCTCCACGAAATTTTATCGTAGGTGTGGCTTATCTGAACGTAGGAATGCCGTGCAGCCACGAGACTAAACGAAATTTTTACTCACGAAAACAGAAACGAGTTGAACGAATTTTTTACCCCACGAAACTTACCCGCTATACGGTAACTAGAGAAAACAATATCTACACAGTACATACATTGCAATTAAAACAGTAGCCTCGATTCCAGGCCACACTGAAGATGGGCCTTGTAAAGGAGGCTATTAAAACAGCAGAACTCACCACCATTCTGTGTTTGTACATTGACATATTCCTTCAAAAATGTGTTCGCCAAATCCACTCTGCCAATTCGATTGAGCATATCCACAAGCGGGTCTGTATTACACTCATTAAACTCTCCTCTCTCCAAAAGTTGCTCCATTACTACAACCCCTGTCGGACCACGGTGGAAGGGACAACTCAGATCAGGCTCCAGGCCACTAGCACTGTGGAAACGGCATCTGCACTGCTTATTGATCTTGTCTTTGTACAGAAAGCACACGCTTTGAATATCAGGCTCATTTAGCCCTGATGCAACGTCCAGAAGAGACACCCTGAAAGCTTGCTTCCTCGTTGCCATTTTCAATGTTGGAAAAGTTTTGGGTAAAAGATAATAATAGTATAGTATAGTAGTATAGTATCGATTTATAATTAATTTTCCCAAACACAATTACGTCAACACGACGGTATCTATAATTAAAGGTGCCCGCACAGTAACAAATTGACCACAAAAATGTAACTTTTAGATCGCGTGTGCAATCTGAGACTTACACTCGCAGTATTTAATTTCAATGCGTGCGCTAGTGTAGTAGTAACCACAACATTGTGGTTTTGTGAGAATGTCTTGTCTTCAACTACAAGCTACAAAGAAAATCACAAACTATTAACAAAATAACACAATCCACTAAATACAGAGCCAGATTTGTAGCAAAGGAGTGCCTTCAGTAGTAGATGGGAGAAACGCAAGTGTGCCAACAGACCCCAGTCTCGGTACAATCAGCATGAGTATCCAAGTTCCTGAACTAGCATTAGTCGCACAGCAGGTTGGATTGTCTCTTGATGTTAATACACTGTCTTCATTGGTCAATAGCCCCAGATCTAAAGGGGCTATTGGGCATGGAGGGGTGTCCACATGACAATCTGGACCCTCTAATGGCTTGAATGGATGAGCAAAGGAGGGAAAAGTTTAGTCAGCAATGGAGCCAGCATAGTGTGCTGCTGTACCATTGGTCCCATTTGGATGATAGCATGGATGATAGCATGGAGGCGAGTCTCTTGTAGAAGGTCGTTGCTTCGCGAGCTAGGCCTGGATATCTCCAAACTTCTCTTGCGCCTAGTTTTTAGTGTCCGCATTAAAGTTATTTTGCAGTGGGGGATTAATTTTTATTTTTGCCAATTTTGCTCAGAAGCAGAGATACAATCAAAGTCTGACAATGCTCTGTGATGTACTACCTCGATATCATGAGCGGCTTGTTATCGACGTCACGCCGCACAGTGATTTTGGATGTTTATCACGTGACCGCAATGACATCAATGCACCGCACACATGTCCCTCTCCTCTGATCGACCACTGTATTCACAACTTGGTTAAATCTGGTTGAATCCTTTTACAGAAGGCTCTAAACTGACCAGGCATGGCTGTGTCTGTTGCTATTCAGCTAACTTCATCGGCTAGTTTTGGTATGTTTTCTCTCATTAGGTAAATAAAAGTTCTTAATTATGTGTACCGGGTGGGTGTATATTAATTGTAACTAGGAGTACATATGGTGCAAGGTCCTTGCTCATAGTTACTTACTCATAGTTTATTTGCGTGGCTTATGACGTTATTTGTAAAGACGATGTCTAACAGAGAAGGTGTATGACTAGTAGAAAGGCGTCACCGCCCTCCCTGAAGAAGGACGGGAACCAAGTCTATCTACAGTTTTGTTCTGGCCTATTGTGCAATAGCATTATGAATCTCATTATTTTTAAGCCAATAGCGATGAATATCACTCCACCCCTCTCAGTCAATCTAGCGTGTGCAAAATTCACATGTGGTAAAGTTAAGTGGATCAATCCACTTGAAATACTGCAATGTGATGAGAACAAAACTGTTGATATGCTTGGGTACCGTCCTCCTTCCGTACAACGGTCAAAGGCGGCGACACCTGTCTAGTGTATGACAGGCGTGAATCAGCTCAAGAATTAGCCTGTGATTGAACACTAGTTATCTGCTCACGCAGTGTGTTATTGCTAATGACTTAAACCTGCACTGTGCCTGTCATACCTCCTCTGCTAATTTAATGATCAGCACATAAGAAAGCTAGATATGTGTAGTCAATAAAGACAGTATAGAACTTAGTTGTGAGATCAGAAGTGGTCCAGAGAGTCTAGTGTTTATGTAGACTACCGGCCGCGTAGAACTTTACTGTGGGATGAGAAGTCGTTCAGTGAGTCTTGTGCTGATTGTAGACCTGTACCGAGTAGCGGAATGCAATTACGTAATGCGTGGGTGTTCAGCCAATAGGCTAACTCACTAATTACATGACGTCATGACTGGGTACATCTGTACCATTTTTAACCACTAACGATGTGTAAGTGCATCAACTTCTGCACAATGCACAACTGGCCATGTCGACAATGTTACAATAAAGTGAGTGGGGCCAGAAAATTTAAAATCTCAGCTACTAAACAGTGAAAACTAGGTGTGTTAAAAGGTGACTGAGATACACCCTGCAATAATAACCAGGGATAAGTTCATGTTTAACCAGAGCTACTCACTGCTAAGAAAATTTCATTATTATATAATACTGTATTACTTACATTTGTATATTATATAGCGTGAAATTTTCGAGGGGCTTAATTTTCGCTGATTTTGTGGGTTAGCAATCCTACACAAAATTAAGTCCACAAAAATTATCTGCTATAACGTGCAAAGATTAAAGGTGTGGCTTCCGGTAAGCTGTCATTCCACGAACATTGTGCAACAAAATGTTTTAGGGGCCATTCCACGAAATATAAGTGCCTCGAAAATTCGTGCTATCGGTAGTACTGTCCATGATGTGCAATATGTAACTAGTGATAGAGGGTGTGGTCAACAAATGTGGGAGTGGCCAACCATTTTGCGGCGTGCTTACGCACTGCACACCCAAACGTGGATATGTTTTCTGTTGGCGTTACAGCAGCTTGCAAGTTACCACGAGCTCTGTCAACAGACAAGTGTTCCCTACAATCTTGATGTGGCTGATTATAGTAATGCTTTGGGGAAATTGTTCTTCGATCTATACTCAGTCTGATATTGTTGCCTCTGCTCGTAGCTGGGAGAATTAATATTGATTTGTGGTTTTTGCTCATATAATTATACTAGGATGCAGAAGTGATGACATCTGTATAATTACACTGCTTGTTCACTGCCAGCACCGATCGCCTTCAAGATTCGCTGCTAATAAAATCAGCAAAAAATTTAACACTTGTGCAATCTTTATTGTACGTCACTTTAAAAGTTTAGCCTTACATTGAGGTATTACCGTCTGTACTTCTAATCCAGCTCCCACCTTTCTGGCATGGTAGTTTGTACCCGATTTATATTAACTACGTATTACTAACCGTTCGTCTATTCTGTCTATAATTAGAGGTCTTAGTATATACTCGTGTGCTACATGTATTAATCCCATATTGTACTCCTTTATTATATACTATAATATTCACTGTAGTGCCATATGCTGTTGCTGAACTGGTTAAGGATACCATCCTCCCGTCTCTAAGTGTCTCGTTTGGTCAAGCTACCTGTGCTTCTCAAAAGTGAGTGATAGTAACCCCGCTGTCATGAATCTATTTAGTGGAAGTTTGCTGGTATGCGCTGCTAAGCACAAAATCAAATATATGACTTATCTTCTGGATATTGAGAACTTGTTTTTTCTGAGTGCGTAAAACTCTCCAGTGTCTTTCCTGAAAAATTATAATTCCTACATGTAGAACAGTTCAAGAAAGACTGTCTACATGTACTTTATAAGTTACGTATAATTATGTTCTGGTGCCGACATGTCTACTACATGTACATCGATCTTTATGATTAAGTTAGCACAATCTCGAGAGCTTCCAGGATTCCTTTTAATGCTTCTTGTTCTGCATGTAACTCAACTCCCTTTGTCTAGAAATAACACATGCATGTGTATGTCCTTGGATAAAAATCGAATATTTGTCTGCAGAGTGTATTAGCTAAGGGTAAACCCATACATACCACTACAATTAAGAACATTATTTGATCATGTATTTGATCATGTTTCAGCATGCCTCCAGTCTAGTTTTATTGCTCCTGAGTTTCTGTGATAGACGGCCTCAATCACATGGCACTGCGCAATTATGATTTGTATGTCACCCCTCTGGTTTTTATATGTCACCAGCCGAGGGTTTGCACTTCAGTGCTATACAGTGCATCCAGTCTAGATAGTAGAATCCACAAAAGTGTGAGTAGTTGTATTTAAACGTATCTTAAGATTGGAACACTTCTAAGAAATTGTGCTGATACCATTGTGCAGGTGAATGAATAAGCTTATTCAAAAATATTTCCCCAAAAGTTGTTGTAGTGGGAAATAATTTTAGGTAAAAATGGGGGTGATCGTAGAAAAAGGTATGTAACATCAATTATCTCTGGAACTAAAGTGTTTCTGCACTCATTTTTTTTATTATCAAAAGTTAGGCAATTTATACAAGCTTCTCAGTGTAATTTTGGACCTTAGCCGTGAGATCTTCTTGAAATCTCTCCCTAACAAAATGGCACAAAAAGTAGCAATTTTGAGCACTGCGGAGGATGTGTACATATGTAAGCAACATTGTACCTTTCATAAGATAGCCAAACTATCTATAGATGTTGTGACGAAGTCCAAACCTTAGCCGGAAACTTTTGGCCTTTTCTCTCCCTAACCGATTACCCACTATAACAATGCTTTTCTAATCACCACAACCCACCACCTTATGTTGCCATGGAAACATTTTTGGATATGTTGTAGCTTATTCATTTACCTACACAATGGTATCAGCACATTTTCTTAGACAATCACAGGATATTTACATTTAAGTGCACATCTGTGGTATTCTACTCTCTAGACTGGATGCACTGTAGTGTATTATCTGAGCCTATAATTATATTCACCTGGATGCCATAGCACTACGTTTACAGAATGGATAGCCTTCACACAACAAGTTATGGTCAGATTTTGGCTTCGTTGTCATATATAAATCAAACTTTCACGTTGGCTGTATGGCTAGCTAACTACATGTACACGCAGCCTCTATTACCCCGTGCATGCGCAGCAGGGGTTGTGTGTGTACGCGCAAAAATGAGCTATTTGAGCGAACTATGCTTTAGCTACTAATGAGACAGTGGTTACTTATAGTCGAAACTTGTAGGTGATCTTTGAAAGCAACAACATCTTATTGATCTAATCGTTGCTTTATAGTCATTCCCCATAATGTTAAGGTCATAACGGTAAAAGTTGTCGTATCTGTTTTGCGCTGTGCGATGAAACTCAACGTACGGGGTGAATGCTCTATGAGCATTTTGTTTGAGGTATGTGTTTGCAGCTGAAGGGATCCCGTACCAGGAACAATAGAAAAGGGATACACCGGAGTAGAAAGCTAGAATTATGATTGTGGTTGTTGCTTCTTTACTTATCCTAGCACCAGAACATACCAGGAGCCATATTTCTAACACTCCAGGCTTCTTTGCTGTGATCCTACCTAGTGCAGACCTTGCATTACTAAAACTCCATTCTTAAACGTTTCAGGCTCTAGTCTAGTTGCTTCCTTTACTTGCTGCTTAGCTTCCATGATCATACATATTCTTGTATATCACTCGCCTGGTTTCTATTACAGTGGAACCCCTCTATAACGGACACCTTTGGGGAATAATGTTTTGGCCTTTATACAGAGGTGGCCTTTGTTGAGAGGTTGTTTTATACACAAACTGTTCTTTTGGGATCTGGGTGCTTGGCCGTCATAATATAGCAACTGGCCTTTATTCGGAGGTGGTTGTTAACGGAGGTTCCACTGTAGTTATGTTAACAGCCTAGGGTTTGCACTTAAGTGCTCTAGTGTGCTGATTAAGCATGTAGCGCAATCATTTATATCCACGAATATTAATATAAAAGGCTGATAGTCCACAAAAATTAGTCCGCTACATGTAAATACTCTGTAACGGTCTTTCCGCTAAAGTTTATACCGTTATACATGCAGTTTAATTATGGCATTTTTATGTTTTATGTCTCGGTGCGCTTTCCCAAATAAAGTACATGTACATACGGTAGTGTGCTTGTGTGTTTGTGTAGACTGCTACAGCTTTTAGATCAATGAAGTGCAAGTGAGAGCTTCTATGGGCTTCCCTTTCCCAATTTCTGGATCCGCCCCTGAGTTTTGCTTAATTTGAAGGCCATTGTAATCTCTTTAGGCTCGTGCCAAATCTTAGCTATTTACTTAGTAGTTAGCTCTGGACTAGAACGCTAGTTATTGGTAGCTGCAAGGGTGAGAAAAACTGTTTCATGAGCGCAACATACATTAATGATGGACTTTGAACTTTGGCAACCTTAGCAACAACCACGGTCGATCATTTCCCACTTTTTTGCACCATGCATTCAAATATGAAGTATTAGTTTCATGCAGCTTTCCACTGAGGCATCAATACCCGCTGTGCTTTCAGCATAGTTTCCTTGATTGCGTCCATATCAAATCGTGCACCGTTTATGCTATTGTATTTGGCCCAGCGGAAGTTTTCGAGGCAGCATGTACAGTACAGTCTGCCCTAAGACCCCCAACTTTTCAGTATTTGCAAGACAAGACAGGAATAACATACCACAAGTATTTTAATGGTATTCATAATGATGACATCACAAAAACAATGAAATTCGTAATTATATATAATGAGATTCATAATGACGACACCCAACAACTCTGCCAGAAGTAGTGAAGGGGGATTTTTTCTGAATTTCCAAAGCTCATAACAGAGACCATTTAGAACTTGTTACTAGATTAGTTCAATATGGAATGGAATGTATTGACTCAGAAAGTTTGGACTAGATTGAGATAGTGTGAACAGCTTGCGCAAAAATTCAAAGTTAGCTCATTCTGAATAGTCTCTGTGGTTGGTGGAACTCATGGCTGCACCAATGAAATTCTTGTGCATGCTTAGCAGCAAGCTAGAAGGCTTGAAGTCATTCATTATGTGTTTTATGCTATTGCCAAGTTGTATATTTATGTCAAAGTTTGTGTAACTGCTTTGCAAACACCATTCATTTGTATATCATTTACATACCTTGAATATGTTGTTATTCAGATCCTTCTTAATTGTTTAACCAATTTTGAGTTGCTACGTTGATGGTGAACAGCTTGCTCAAAAATTCAAACTTTCCGCAATCATTTAACACAACTTTATGCTAGTTTGACCCAAATTCATAATTTATAAGTGTTTATCGTATGTTAAACTGTCTTCTTATTACATATTTCAACTTAGATAGCTCTAAAAACCTTCAGAAAAACTGTTCTCATTTATTCATGAGGCAACTTGTAGCACTTTCTGTCTTACAACATTTGGGGTCTTAGGGCAGACTGGTAGTACATGTCTTCGCCTAGTATGTGTAATGTTTTACTCAAACATACACACATGTACACATATAGTGGTGGCACTCTCAATGGTGCACATGCTGTTGCTCGATTCCTGTGCCGTCTTGTTCCCCCTGATAAAATGCCCCTTTACGGTACTACCAACCTTGAGAAAGCGGAAATTGACCACTGGATGGAGTATAGTCTCACCCAGTTAACTCCCGGGCCTGGTCAGGAGAAGGTGCTGACTCAACTGAATAACATTCTGGAGCCTAGGGTTTACCTAGTGGGTTATGATCTGAGTCTTGCTGACTTGGCTGTGTACAGTAGTCTCAGAGGTAAGAGATCTAGTTAACTAATAGTTGTTGTTATTATTTATGCAACTGCATCTCAAATTTTCTGTTTTCTAATGATGTGGCTGTATTTAAATGCATATTTGCTTTAGTTCTCCTGAAATGAATGTTGTACTTACTTTTAAGAGCTGTCTGGACCCTCCCAACACACTCACGCACATGCAGCTCAAGCTAGTCTTTCCATGGCTCCATACAATAACCTCAAGCGCTGGTTTGACTATTTGACTAGCAAAGATGCTATCAAACTTGTCGGAGACAAGATGGAGACAAAGGTAGCCAATGTAGTACGCACTGGTCATGACACTGTTGGTGCTGCAGTATATTATTCTTTTTGTTTTATGCATGGATTAAAAAAATGTCATTAGGCTGTACCTAGAGTCAAGCAAGCTGATGTGGGCAAGTTTGTTGAGCTTCCTGGAGCTTCAATCGGCAATGTTGTCACTAGGTTCCCTCCAGAAGCTTCAGGGTCAGTGAATGTGTTTTGTGTTTTTGAAAATTGGTTTATTTTTATAATTATAGCTACCTGCATATTGGCCATGCAAAGGCTGCCTTACTGAACCAATACTACCAGATAAAATTCCAAGGTCGTCTGGTTATGAGGTTTGATGATACCAACCCTGAGAAAGAAAAGGAGGAGTTTGAGAAGGTGAACATACAGTATCTCTCAGAACACGATGTAGTTTTGACGTAACTGAATAGTAACGTATTGATCTACATGTACGTACTTCTGTTCCAAAAAGTTGGCAGAATTTGAGAAGTTGATTGTCGCATTAACAATATAGAGGCAACTTTTACGGCTATAGAATCTAGCCATTAATTGAAAAACTATGAGAGACTTCACAACTTGATTAATCAAGGCTGTAAAAGTTGGCTCTATCAAAGCAACCTGGTAATTTTTACTTTTTACTTAGGCCACTGTCTTCATTGCATATTCGGCTCAATAGGTTTTTTTTCTGAGGGCTACTGTGCATCTAACACTACATGTAGGTTGTGTCCAGAGTTCTTGTGTAGTAAACTTAGCTCTGATGGAAAGTAGTCATCAACAAAAGTTCCCGTTGCAATTAACAAGAAAATGAATTAGACAGTAGCAGAGAAAATACTGCAACATGAAGTGCGGAACTGTGGAATTTCAATTTTGATTCCCGGAATTATTATAAGCAAAATTTCCCTGTTTTTTTCTCAAAGCTTTTTTTGATGGCTAAATGTGTGAGGAATGTGGGTTAGTAAAGTTATCAGTTGGCATGTACATGCATACATTTTGGCTCTTAGTGTACAACTGAAGTACTTTACATTCCTCTAGCCATGTTTTCACCCCATGTAGGTGATTCTGGAGGATGTTGCCATGCTGGACATCAAGCCAGACCACTTCAGTTTTACATCAGACTGGTTTGAGTTGTGTCTTGAGTATGCCGTGGGCCTCATCAAGGAGGGACTGGCTTACATTGACGACACACCCCCAGACCAGATGAAGAAGGAGAGAGAGGCCAGGAAAAAGTCTAAGAACTACAACCTTTGTAGGTTTTTAATTTTTAATATTATACCGTAGAAACTGGATTATTACCGCTTACTCGATTATAAGCGTATCTTCATTTTAAGCGCATCCTCAAGTGCAAGTTTTTTTTCGAATTGAATCGCTTTTCCTTTTATGCGAAGGATATTAGTGAAAGCCTCAGTTAATTTTTGTTTATCTAATGAGCTAGTACAGTGCATGGCAGCTATATATAGCTGGTGATATCCATCTGGAAAGACTCTCTGGGCATGCTATTACCTTGTCCGATCACACTGAGAGAATGTGAGACATAGATGAGGTGGACTTAGATCTTTTCTGTTCCAGTTCTTGATCCAATAAAAACATTTTGTAATGAAAGCACCGCGGGTGCTGATGCCTCGGTGGAGGTGTCAAAGCTACATAACATAAAGCTACAGCTACTAGCTATTATAGCAATAGCTTTTATACACTGTCACACAATCATTATAATTATCATGATGAACATTTTTATAAATTTGGCTGCATGCAGAATAGAGAAACTCAACAAGTGGGTAGTGATTGACCATGATTGTTGTTAAAAACAATCGATGCCAAAAGTCCACTAGTAACAGAGCCTTGCAGCTCTCTTCTCACTCTTGCAGCTACCAATAGATAGAGTTCGAGTGCAGAGCTATACTACTAAGTAGAGTAGAAACACTGTATGGACAAGTTTCGCTACGCACTCTTCTGAAAAGTCTGCAATGGCATTCCAAGCTAGCAAAAGTAGGCATAACTCGAGAACAGAGTATTATTTTGCAAATCCACAAATTAAAATCCAAGAAAACATTATTAGAAGCCTGTAGAAACTCTTACTTACGGTTAATTGATCCTTGAGCAGCTGTAGCAGTCTACACAGACACACAAACATACTACCGTATACCTCGCTTGCGCATGCGCACCGAGGCATAATAAGAATTTAAAAATTAACTGTACCATAATAGTATGATATAAATCCAGTTTGGGTTGGCCATTTGCTCACTTTCTAAGTAGCTAACGAGTCATCTTCATCACAGAGACCAGTAACTGGGTGGGGCTCAAATGACTGCATTATAGGCGCATTCTCGAATATACATGTAAGCATGTGCTAAATAATCCAGTTTCTACGGTATACATAGAAATTATGATTATAGATGTACAAAGTGTAAACAAGTATTTCAGGGGTTCAAATGTTGTTCTCCAAAAGTTGATCAGTTGTGGTATTATTATAGCTACACTATATGAAGCCTCGGTGGAGATGCCAAAGCTACATAAATAAAGCTACTAATAGCTTATACTAGTGTTGCAAGCGTGCGCTTGCTAATGCCTCTCGCCATGTTTTTGCTTTCGCTCAAAAGTATTAGAGTGTTAGAAGAGATAAATAATTTGCAATGTGCTTTGATTGTTTCACAAGAAAGGGGTGTCCACAGTTAATAGTGCATACTGTTCGTCTTAAATGGCCTGTAGCCAAACAGTGGGAGCAAACCTTTGTCAAAGGCATAGTCAGTAGTCTGTGAGATAAGTATTAAAGACAGAATTCAACCACAGAAAGTAATATCTATAACAAGCAGTCTAATTCACAGAATTCAATCACAGAAAGTAGTATCTATAACAAGCACAGTCTAAAAAGACAGCTGGAACAGACAGACACACACACACACAGTCAGCTTTACCGTATCCCTCGTGCGGCTACGCCTCGAGGCATAATAATAATTATGGTGATTGAAAGCTACATGTACATACTTCAATCCTGAGGAAGGTTGCATCCGTACTAGCTTACTAGCTATACTGTAAAGCTGACCGTGTCACAGTGTGTTTACTGGTGTATTACAGCTGTAACTGCTCACCGATTGAACAAATAGCTAGAGCTGAGAGGCTAACTCATGAGTCGAATAGGCTGCTTGTGCAAACAGATATCCTATGCAAAATATGAAGATACTGCAACAGGCTTCACTGTAAGTAAAACTAGCCATAATTGAGAGTGAAGCTATATTTTAAAAATCCACTTTCTTGACAAGTTAACCTATACTGTTCAGCTACAGGCTATGTCAGACGATACGCTGCACATATGTTACATTCTTTCCTATAATTAGAGTTGGTATGTTTTTAATTATTTGGGTTGCTGGAAGAGGTGATAAGTTTATGTACACTGCCAAACAAAACACTTTTTGAGTGAACAAAGTATTAGATCCCATTTGAGTGTATTTAGCAGGGAACTATGAGCTATAGTACCGGTACTATAGATTGCTCTGGGCTACAAACTACAACATTGTACATTGTATTGTGATTTATAAGAAGAGTATAAAAATTATTGTAGCTAGATGCTTTGTCTAGTAATAATAACAGAACTAGAATGAAAAAGAGAAGCTCTAGTTTCTTTTTTTGGCTTTGTTCGAGAGTAGTAGGAGACGCTCGTTTTTTGGGCAGTGTGCTGTGCTTTTTTGCTGCAAGGCTGCATGGGGGAGGAGCTGGATGGAAGTGCTGGGATTCTAGCTTTGGCTTCTTCCTATAGTTCCTTTCGCTTTGTTCAAGAGTAGTATAGGAGCCGCTCGTTTGCTGCAAATTATAGCTTAGGTGTCTTCCTTTCGCTTTGTGAGAGTAGTACGAGCCGCTCGTTTCTTGGGAAGTGTGCTGGGCTTGTTTGCTGTAAAACTGGGGGAGGAGCTGGATGTTTCCGTTTTGTGGGTGGAGCTAGGACTATAATTTTGTCCATCAAACTGAGGTGAAGGAACAGGGTTGACTTGAATAGAGACCACAGATTTAGTAGAGACACAGAGATGCCAACTTCAGATATTAGTTTTCAAAAGAATAATGATGCAGTTGCTTGGTTGGCTGTTTATATAGGTTGACTGTTGCTAAGCTAGTGCATTTCTAGTAGCCAATAGGTTTTGGGATCTAAATCAGTTAGAACATGTGCATTCGGTATCTATAGTTATAGTGTCCCTCATCCCTCAAGCTTTGGGACACTATAACACATAGATACCTCATGCCCATGTTCTAACTATAACATAGTAATATGCACTGAGGCATTTAGCACCAAACACTCATTATAATTATTATTGTTGAAGAACTTGAGGGTGTTAAACTATTTGCATAACACTACACTCGTTGGTATAACTAATGTACGTGTGCGGTTTTTTGCATTTCATAACGTGAGTAGAATAACTTTGTAATGCAAATCGATGGTAGATTTAAAGCATGTTCAAACTTATCAATGCTATAAATTAATGACATTGTTATTTGTATCCTTGCGCAGCTGTTGAACAGAACCTTGCCCTTTGGGAGGAGATGAAAGTAGGGTCTAAGCGTGGTCTCCAATGCTGCCTTAGAGCTCGCATTGACATGGGCTCTGACAATGGATGCCTTAGGGATCCCACCATCTACCGCTGCAAACTCGAGCCTCCTCACCCACGCACTGGATCGAAATATAAGTATGTTAAGATTCAATTTCAGTGGTTGTAACTGCCTATTAGGACAGTTTCGTTACATTAGTCAGAGTATTAAAATTGTCGACACAGTTAATATGGTTATATATAAAGTCGTGATATTGTCAGCTTTGGGTATGTTTCTTGTAGTACACTAGCGGTCAATATAAAGTACCCTACGTAGTACGTTCGTAACGTTTCAGTTTTGACACCGTGTTAAAAGCGTTGAATTTACCGTATTGTTGCTAATTACCGTTGCACGTTGCAAGTATGTTTTTCAGAAAAGTTTTAGAAAACGAACAAAGAGACAATCCTAGTACTTTTAGCGTTTATTTTGCAACGAAACGGGTACTTTATATTGGCTGCTACTGTAGCTCTTTGCCCGAGATTTTGCCAATATTTTGCTAATTAATTATCATTGCTACGTCTCTGGAACCGCTTTGCCTTACAGGGTGTACCCTACGTATGACTTTGCCTGCCCCATTGTGGACAGTTATGAGGGTGTAACCCATGCTCTGAGGACAACGGAGTACCACGACCGTGACCCCCAATATGAATGGTTTTGTCAGAAGCTACGGATAAGACAGCCGTACATCTACGAGTACAGCCGATTAAACCTACAGAACACCGTTTTGTCTAAGAGAAAACTGAGGTGGTTTGTGGAGCAAGGCATCGTGAGTGGGTGGTAAGTGTGAGTGTGTCCCATGTCTGTATACACATGTACATTGACCATTTCAGTGCTGCATGGTGTTTGGGGGGAGGTGGGGTGCAAGCCCTTGCAATGTGCCTCCGTTTCTTATTATGTTTGTATTCTTTGTTTCATATAATGCCAGATCAAAGGAACGGTAGTGCCAGTATATGGCATGTTGCACTGGGTAAAAGTGACCTTTCAGTGAAGTGACCCACCCCCCATCTTTTTTTTTTATAGTGCACACTGAATGAGACAGTTATGGTTCCTTGGGAAGTTTACCAGACAGCATATGCATGGTTTCTATGCAGTTACTATTTCAATATTGTAATTCCAGCCACTAAAAACAGAACAAAAACAACCGAATTAAATTTTCTTTCGTATCTATGCATTCTATGCTGGTTTTTTTATATGCAGAAAAAGGCAACAAATTAGTTATTACATGGCAATTCGTGCCACAAGCAGTTTATTGGCCCTTGTAGTAGATAATGATCTTGGGCCTAAAGGCCCTGACCACAATCTACTACCGGGCCAACTAGAGCACTAAAGTGCAAACCCTCGGCTGGTGACGTGACATGACATGATTATAAAGAAACCAGAAGAGTGATATAATGCAGTGCATGTAGTGATGAATATATCATGTATGACTTAACTGTCTAGCACAACAACTCAGGAGCTAAACCAGACTGGAGGCATGCTGAAACGTTTTGAGAACAGGGTTTTAGTAGATAGATATATGCACTGTGGACCTGGATCACAGCAAAGAGACAAACGTACCAGACACAATTCTAGCTTTCTATTGTATCGACCCTTTTCCACAAACACACAAAGCAAACAGTAATTATTGGCTTATGTTTCGAATAATAACCGCAATACAATAGCTCGCCTTTTCTGCGAAACAAAGACTTCTTTACAAAATCTACAAAATTTTAAGCCTTAGTTTTAATGCTACAAGTTTCCCTACGTACAAATTGTGACGCCTAAATCACCAGGTAAGCCAAACTGAGCAGTGACAGACACACACAGACAGACTGATAGACTACTGTAACCGAGGCCGCCTACGCGCCTCTGGTAAAACAGCTTGTGGCACTCATAGCCATGTAATAACTATTACTTAGAACACACCGTTTGCATTGAAATGCCCCAAAATAAATGATTGTTGACCCGAAAATACCCCCTCCCCAGTTTGTTAAAACTTTGACTCAAACTCTTGAGTGGGAAGGGGGGCTCATTATTACACCCTTAACGTACACACGTTGTGCATGGTACTTATGAAAACATTCTGAGCATTAATTACACATTAACTTGCAATTGAATAGTCATACAAGTGCATTACAATGTGAAGAGAGAGCAGTATTTTATTTTTTTGCAACAGTTCAACTTTGATGTCCAATCATCTGTTCCTCTCATAACGACATTGATCTGAAATGTCGAGGGATAAACCGTTACTTGTCTTCTAATCTTGTTTGCTTGCTACGTGTAGCTAAACTGATTATGCAAATGGTTTTAATTTTTCATGATGACATCATGCAACGTTACAGCCATTCAATAATCATATTTTCTCTTAATTCCAGGGATGACCCAAGATTCCCCACTGTAAGAGGAGTGCTCCGCCATGGCATGACAGTGGAGGGACTGAAACAGTTTATTGTTTCCCAGGGATCATCACGAGCGATTGTCATGATGGAGTGGGATAAGCTGTGGTCATGTAACAAAAAGGTGGGTGAGACTGTAAGGGGATGGAGTGAGATTATAAATACTACTTTTGCTTTACAGGTCATTGACCCCGTTTCTCCTCGATACATCGCTCTTCTCAAGTCTGAGCTTGTGCCACTTCATCTGCCCGAAGCCAAGGAGGAAATGAAGATGAAGCCCAAGCATCCAAAAGTATATATATATTCATTATATCAATCCATAATGTTTGTTCTCACTCATGCATGAATTCGGTAGTACACGTAACTATTTCTCGGGGCCAGTCACCGAGGAAGTGCGGTAATTTAAATATGACCTTGTTTTCCTGTGTAATCCAGCCGATGGTTACTATGTGAGTGTAAGTAACTGTATTTTTTTAAGGCTTGATAAACACCGTTATGGTGGAAGCAAGTAGATAATTATGATAAAGCAATGAACAGTGTATGAGAATAGTTTAGGAGTGTGTGGTAGTTACAGTGTGTAGTTTGTTAATTTTGCTGCAGGCTGGCCTCGGCTATAACCAGATCCACTGGTAATAGCTTCATTGCGTGGCCCCTTGATGATCATGCGCCACGTATGCACTGAATGGCTGAAGGATAGGGAACATCTCAGCCAGTGCAGGGTGGTGCTGTAGGGTTGGTCCCATTTGTTCGCGAGCAGGGGTGCCAGTCGTTTATAGAGATAAGTAGCTTCTCTGAAAGACAAGAGGGACGAAAGTAGTATGCTTCACTTCCCTTACCCTTTGTCCGTAGGCACGTATCTTTTCCTGCTCGTGCTTCGTGAAGCATTGGTCTAGGGTCAGTGTTGCGGTTTGAGGGAGCAAAAAGGTTAAAGAATCTGATGTCCATCAAAGTTCTCTCACGTCTTGCCACCCCAGAGACCACTGTCAGCAACATTAAGCCTAGTAGCACCTTTTGTGGTGTTTGCGCTTCTCCCAGACATAGTCTCTGTGATAATCTCCTGAAGCCTTGCACATCATCAGTTAGGAGTCTCGCTGTTAGATCTCTAATTTCATTGTGACGTAGGGAAGGAAACCGAGATCCATGGCCTTAGATAGCTCGGGGGTTACTTCCTCTTGTAGGGTGGATGCAGCTTGTGTCCTGTGCTCACGTCGCTCACGCTGGATGTCGCGTTTGGCAGTTATCTGGTCAGCAAAAGCTCTGTTGGTAGGTTCACTACCCTTTAGGTTTATCCGATGGGCAGTGACCCTGGTAAAGGCATTGAATTCATCTTCCGAGCGAGAGGAAACGTCTGGAATTTCTAATCCACCTAGCGTAGTGCCAGCAGATTCTCAGAATCGGTGGATGGCCCGTGATGGGTGGTATAAAATCAGAGCAGATGGTGTCCTCTAGACTCTGTAAGTGGTTGCTGATATTGGGGACCGTACAGGAGATATGTGACCACTTGCTCGCCATACCGTGTGTGAAGGCAGCATGGGGTTGCGATATAGCAAAGAGTTTCAAGGAGTTTCAGTTCTTTGGTCCATTGCTTCACTTTGCATGTAACAAACTCACTGGTATACTTTTGACTACCAAGGGCCGGCCTTTACAAATATATAATAGTGTCTCCAAAGGCCGAGAGAGCTTCCTCAAGGGAGTCTGGCTTGACCACCAGCGAGGCATTGGCATGATATCCAAAAGATGGGCCGTGCTTCTCCATGTCATTCCACCAACAACGAAGACAGGAGACTCTCCCAGTGGCGGCAGCAACGTCGACATACCACGGCTGATTGATAGCTTGGATAGGTATTGTGGCAAGTGCGTAGAAGGGCATAGCTAGTGGATCACCATGTGTGGTACGTTCTTGTGAGTGGAGCACCTCACCGTCAATGTACAGATCACTGTGGGCTTGGTAGGTATTGATTAGGATAGTGGAGAAGGATGGACAGATATGCCTCACATTATGAAGCGCTGTCGTCCTGTTGAGAGAATTGAACGTGTTACTGGCGTCTATCAGCAAGGCGGCATCCGTTTCTGATTCCTGGAACGACTGTCTCACTGAGTGTGCTGCTGGCTCACAACCTGCTATCTGCCCAGCACACATCTGTAAACCACCTGCAGCGTCTAGAATATCTATTGTTGGTGAGGCCTTAGCAATTATCCTGCGAGCAGTGACTCCTAACCGATTGGCCTCACACCGGGGCATTTGTCCAGCTGATTAGCCAGTAGAGGGGACACAGCTTTAGGGTCAACGTAGGTGCTACAGAGGTGTTTGGTGACATTTGCGAGAGAATGACAAAGTGATGCCGAAGGCGTCCTGAACGCACTACATAATCTTCTCCACACATGTGCATCTAGGCCTGAGGGATCTGCGGCTCCGGTGGTTCTTAGAGCAGTGGAGCGAATGAGGGCGGCATCCACCTGTCAAGGATAAGTAACTGTATGTAGCTTTGTTCTTGAGATATTGTTTACATGGCAGTCAGCCTTTTAATAATCAGGAGCAGATGAGGGGATGGAGCGTCTTACTACGCGGATTCTGTATCATCTAGCTAGTACAAATTATGCCACATAACTATGTCAAGCCAAGTGCTACTAACATTATTCATTAACGATATTCAGATCAAACGCTTTATCACATGTACACAGGGAGCGTCTTACTACGCGGATTCTGTATCATCTAGCTAGTACAAATTATGCCACATAATTATGTCAAGCCAGGTGCTACTAACATTATTCATTAACGATATTCAGATCAAACGCTTTATCACATGTACACAGCACTTACACATTACAAACAAGGAAATGTGGTTAAGACGATAGTGAATCTCCGCAATGCTATGCATAGTAAGACGCCGTGTGTGCGTATATACATGTAGCAACATCTATTTTGCAAAAAGTTTCTATTTAATTACTCATGAGTTAGTTTTTGTTTTCTATATCGTTAACTATTTGGTACCTAACGGAAAAGCTACATGTACAAAGCTAAATTTACTGCCAGAATCACCAGCCATTGTGAAATTTAGCGTGTAAGCAGATCCACCCATTAATCATCGTGCGCATGCATACTCAACCTCATGTGTATGAGATCCATCATTTCTGGCAGAATCAATTTCCTGGTTAAACTCTAATATGTGAATTATCCTCTGCAGAACCCTGATGTGGGAGATAAAGAAGTGTGGTATTCCCCAATGGTGTGGGTAGAAGGGGAAGATGCAGCAGCTGCTACCGAGGGCGAGGTGGTTACACTCATCAACTGGGGAAACATCAAGATCACTAAAGTCGCCAGGTGTTGTAGTTTGTGAGATCTGTTCCATGTCCTTGTCAGTTGTTAGGCGTGTGCTAGATTGATTCCCCTCGTTGCTACGGATTATTATTGTGCTGTGCCTAACTTTATATTTTTCGTAATTAAAACATTCATCTGAAAATTGAAACTGAAGTTATAAATGTGCAAGATTCTACGTCACCGTTTTTAAATGTACAGACATTTTAAATACATAATTATAATTCTAGCTGTTAGAATAAATAGCAACTTACTGTCTATAATCCGACACATTGCCTTGTGCATCATTTACAGGGGTAAGTCAGGTACTGTGACTGGCCTTGAGGCGAAACTGGACCTGGATAATACTGACTACAAGAACACCGTCAAACTTACCTGGTTGGCTAACACAGCCAAAGCCCCACCGACCCCGACAGTGTGTGTCCATTTCGAACACCTAATCACAAAAGGGGTGCTTAAGCCAGAGGAGGATTTTAAAGACTATGCCAATAGAAACTCAAAAGTGAGTTGTGCGAGAAATTTTTTTGTGATCAGCTTTATAACAATTATTGTGTATACAGCAAGTAGAATAGAGCACTGGTTAATTGTGGGAGCATTGTTATAATACATTGTACATGTAGCTCTTCAGAGCTGACTCTTTGCTAGAGTTCCTTGTTTGCCTGCCTATACTCTTTTGCACAGACAAGCTTTGGGATGATGGGAGATCCACTACTCAAGCAGCTCACAAAGGGTGACATTATCCAAGTACAAAGACGGGGGTTCTACATCTGCGATGAGCCGTATCGTCCTGTATCTCCCAACTCAGGTGTGGAGTCTCCCTGTGTCTTGTTCAACATCCCTGATGGCCATTCAAAGACCACTTCTCAAGGAACGAAGGTTGGTGCTTTTACTCTGGTTTTGTTGTACTGTAATTATGCCTCGGTGTGTGCATGCGCAAGCGAGGTATACGGTAGTGTGTTTGCATGAGTGTATAAGAAGAGAAGAGTGTCAAACTACCGATACCTCTACACAAAAACTGTACACAAAGTAACGTGACATCCTATCAATTGCACGTGAGCAACTCGCAATTGCACGTGAGCAACTCGCATTTGCTCGTGAGCAACTCGCATTTGATGACGCTTGCACATACATTACGCAACACACAGAATTGGATAACAGCGAATCAAAGAGTGCAAGTGAAGACGATCAACCCGACTATTGTCTCTATTTAGATGATTTTTGTGAAAAGATCGTCTCCTGTCAGTGTGCAGTGAGCAGCTCTGAACGTTGAATGCGAACGACTAGCTAGACATTTCAATTACCAGTGACAAATGTCAGACCATAGCACAAAGTGGTCAGTCATGAAGTTGAAATGTGCAGTCCTTCTCACTCTAAAAGTAGCCTCAGTAGCTTGTCTCTCACTTTTCTTGCTGGAGCTATCTATCATAGCATATGCTGCATGCACTGTAAAAAATGACTAATCACATGATATTTTCCGTTTTTATCTTATTGAACATGATATTTTCCCGTTTTTTATCTTATTGAAATAAGCCACGCGATAATTCTGCCCGGTCAATTTGTGACCGAACGTTGGAGTCTCCGGTCTGTCATCAAGCAATACTGATCAACATTTAGTAGGAGGTTACTAGTTAAGTACAATACTTCATCACGTGCGAGTCATGTTACTTTGTACACAGTTTTTGTGCAGATCGAGGTATCGGTAGTTTGACACTTTATGCACTCTTGGTGTTTGTGTGTGCGTGTGTAGAGTGTTACAATTGCAAGTAAAAGTTTCTATAGGCTTCTAGTCACCGATTGCAATTCGTGGATTTGCAAAATAATGCTTCGTTCTCGAATTATAGCTAGGTTTGCTTACTTGGAATGCCATTGTAGCTTTTTCAGAACAGTGTGTAGCAAGACTTGTCCATAAAGTGTTGCTACTCTACTTACATGTAGTAGTTAGCTCTGCACTAGAACGCTAGCTATTGGTAGCTGCAAGGCTGCACTTACTTAGCTGTTTCGTGTTCATGCAGCCATTAGACTCTAACTTTTGGCATCCTTTTTAGCAACGATCATGGTCGCGCCAATGTACTAGTACTACTAGTAGCTTCATGTTTGGTGCCCACCAACCGTGGTGCTTTCATTGTATAATTTTTATTTTTTCCACGATTTAGAACAAGGCAGATGGTCCCACTGACCCACAGCAGGCTGCAAAAAGGAAGCCACCAGCTGAGGTTGAAGACAAAGAAACTAAAGTCGTTCCAGTGACCATGGTACATGTAGTTGTCCCAGCTGCAATCAATGCTGACACTCTGAAGCAAAAGATTGACAGCCAGGGACAGAAAGTTCGGGAACTAAAGGTGGCCGGCGGAGCAAAGGTGGTATATGATAATTCATTATTAGAGACAATTAAGTTACTATAATTATATGTTCCAGGAGGATGTTGATAAGGAGGTGAAGGCACTACTGGATCTCAAACAACAGTACAAGGACCTTACCGGTCAGTATCGTTTGTTTGTATAGTAATTAATGTTCAATGCGGTTTTTTTGTGTCAGGAGAGGTTATTAGTGGAGGCAGTAAGAAAAGGTCAATCAAGCAACCTGCTGCCACTGGTGGAGATGGTAAAGGCAATAAAGGGCCGAAGAAAATCAAAGAGGGCAAAGTTAAAAAAGCAGCTGCCCCTAGCCCTGCTCCTGCTACTAGTGAAAAAGCCAAGAAAACAAGGTACGTATAGTTATACTTGAATAAGAGTGTTACAGTAGCAGCTAATATAAGGTACCCGTTCCGTTTACGTAGTACGTCTGTAGTACGCTGGTATGTTGCAAAATAATGCTAATAATACGCTACGTACCGTGCTAACAACCGTTGTTAAATTTTTCCTTCGGCCACACCCACAAAGCTCTGCACGCTGCAGCATTTATGTCTTTGTTGTAGATCTATAGCTAGGCTTATACAGCTAGGCTTATACAGCTAGACATAGCCAGAGCATAGCTAATTAAGTGACTATAGTCTAGCTACGATACTCGAGATGACTAGGATTGTCTCTTTGTTTGTTTTCTAAAACTTTTCAGCAAAACGTATGTGCAGCGGTAAATAGCAACGGTACGGTAAATTAATATGGTGTCAAAACAGAAACGTTACGAACGTACTACGGAGTACTACGTAAACGGAACGGGTACTTTATATTGACAGCTACTGTATATACAGAGAAGAGGGCATGCAACTCACTATGTATCGTACGTACTCATCCGACTTCGTATCAGAGGCCAGATATACTAAAAATAGAATCCAGTATACGGACGTGAACAAGTGGGCGGTGTTATTTACGGAGTTATAATTATGGGCGTGTACATCAGAGCTGCCTTTACTAGCTAGCTAACAGTGCAGTATTATTTTAGAGAAGTGTCATGACCAGTCCTAGTCCAGCTAGGTCCAAGACAACCCCTTCGAGCGGGAAGTTAAGTGCTGGGAAGTGCTGGGCGCATTGTTAAGAGACTCAGGAAGACAGGTTTATTGTACCTAGCCTTTTTGGAGTTGCAACTGTTGGATGGTTTGCCTTTGCCTTTGACAATGCTAGTATGAGCCATACTGCTGCTGAGAACTAGTTTTACTATGCTGCAATCGAGCTAGCTAGCTAGCTACCTGCAGATATAAAAAAAAGACCTTGATTTACCTTGTGTGGTCAAAGGTTATGCGTGGGCGTTTTTGTGGGCAGTTCTAAAAATAGCTCAATACGAAGTCAGATCTGTATACGCCCTTGATGTAAGATAGCCACAATGTTTATGTTCATTGCTGGTACAATGTGTAAGTTGAGACTGACCTTTTCCCCCTAAATGCTGTCTCAGAAACAAGTTTTGCTGCACTCATTTCAACTAGGAAATAAACCGTAATTACATCCAAAAAAATTGGACACTAGGAGGTTAAACAACAGCACGTGCACTTATAATTGAGTAGTGACATTAATTTTTGTTGGAGAACCATGAAAGTTTTGACCTCTGGAAATTACTCGCTATGCGGCACATAATAATTATGGCAGCATGCACAGCTGACACAATTTATATTAAATTGGATAATTTCCATAGCACTCTAATTTTAGATACCTTAGTTACATTTCTGTTCCCTCTTAATGCAAACCTTTTTTGGAAATGGCGGAACTTTTTTCGTATACTGATTTTTGTTTCGGGTGTAGACTTGGCATGGAGGTTGCAAAGGAGGATAATCTGAGTGAGTGGTACTCTCAGGTCATCACCAAGGCAGAAATGGTGGAGTATTATGATGTCAGTGGTTGCTACATCCTCAGACCGTGGTCGTTTTCTATATGGGAGAAAATACAAGGTATGTCAAGCATCTTAATAGTATGGTTACGGGAGTGTCAATGGATAAAAATCATTTACCATGTTTTACCTATGTGCCCACCCCCGCTTGGGAATTCCTGCATAGGATTATTAAATTTTGCTTTAGAAATGCGCCCACCAAGAAGTGATAAAATCTTGTCCCAATAATATTATTGTTGCTAGCTCCTATTTTCCAGTGTAAGAGACAAGGACACTCTACTCTGAATCTCTTGACTTGTATACTTTTCTTTATACCTTCAAGTGCTGGCATGCCTCCAAGAATAGACTTATTTTCTGAGTGGACGTAATTTCGAGACTAATTACCTCGTATCGCACCTATAGCTGCTGCATAGCATTCAATTAGTGTGAGCGTAATACGGTATTTAACGATACGCTATAACTGCTCTTGCTTGCTGGACCATGTAATACATAAGCCCAGCATGCAAGAGCATACAGTCATCCAAGATACAATAGCAACCTAGTTCGAAGAAAGCCAAGGGTGAGTTTCGTTTAAATAGTAACTGCACTGTGCACTGCTACGTATAAGTACGTACATGTATACCTGATGTCACCTAGTACACTCAATCATATCACCATAAATAACTATATTGAGCGTTGTAATTAAGGCTTCAAATTTAGCATATTTTCTGGCCCGAATTCTAGGTGGAAAAGAATCTGTTACGTGGGTTTTAGTGCATGCACATGTGCTACATCATTCCCCGAATCTGAGGAATTCGTTCTAGATGTATGTTACTACAATATAGAACCTCCATTATCCGGCCTGGCAATTTTCTTTAATGGCCGTGTCCCTTAAATGCACATGCGCGTTGCAGCTGCTACTATGGAGACAGGCCTGCTTATCTTCTGCGAATGCGCAGACAATCATGAATCATGTGGCACTGCTGTTTATCAATAGAGTTAGTGGATCAAGGCGTGGTTTATCTATTCGATTATCCGGTTATCCGGCCTGCCTCTGGAACCAAGGTGTCCGGATAATCGAGGTTGTACTGTATAATGATATCAGTACATACTAGTCTTCAATGTGTAAGACAAACATACCCGTAAGTCAATGAAGTTTCGTTTGCAAATCCACGAATCATTGTTTATTAAGGGCAAGAGCGTATACAAGCTTTTACTTCTTCCTTGATTATGCCTCGAGGCGTAGCCGCAGGAGGGATACGGTAAAGCTAACTGTGTGTGTGTCTGTCTGTGTGTCTGTTCCAGCTGTAACTGCTCAACGGTTGCAATGCGACGAAAGCTAACAGCTTCTATAGGCTTCTAGCCACGTTCTCTTGGATTTTGATTCGTGGATTAGCAAACTAAAGCTTCTTTCTCGAGTTATGGCTAGTTTGACTCACATTGAAGGCTGTTACAGTCTCTTCAGAACCTTTCATAGCATCATCTGTCCCCACAAACTTTCTATTCAACATATGAGTTAGCCTTGCACTAAAGCGCTAGCTTTTTGTTAGCTACAATACTCAGAAAATATCTGTTAAAACAGCTAGCTAGCAGTAGCCATTTGTGAAATTGATCTCTTTGGACACACCCTTTAATAAAAATTATTATTCCTGTGGATGTAATGCGCATGCGCACTTATTCCCATGTGTTGAGAAAATAATATCCAAGATCCAGATCCGGCAGAATCATCTTTGTCTTGAGGGCCTGGTAAGCCACAAAACACTACCATAATTATAACAATAATTATAATAAAGATAACAATATGCATGTACACAGGTGTAGATATTATCTACACTAAACTACAGATCCTGGAAGAATCAATTTTCTTCTCTCTTGAGGTCCTGGTAAGCCACATAATACAATAAATAACAACAATAGATGCATGTAAATAAGTATTTTCTTCTCAGTGACTTTATATAGATAAGCTAACTTTAATATAAAATTCATTATAGAAACTAATACAACACTCTAATACTTTTGAGCAAAAGCAAAAACATGGCGAGAGGCATTAGCACAGCGCCAGCTTGAACACTAGTTGCCACTGCCAGTCAGACACACACCGAAGTAACAAGTTTGTATTTTATTGACAATAATCAAAAATCATGTGCGCATGCGCAGCGAGGTAGACTGCTACAGCTGCTCAATGATAAATGAAGTGCTAGTAAGAGCTTCTACATGGATAAGCAGGTTTTTGGATTTTGTGGATTCGCAAAAGAATGTTTTATTCTCGCAAAATACCTTACTTGGAATGCCATTGTAGCCTTTTCAGAACAGTGCATAGCAAGAATTGCCCATTGAGTGTTTCTGCTCTACTTACATGTAGAAGTTAGCTCTGCACTAGAACACTGTAGCAACCATAAAGTTGTAGATCTAAGTCAGCATGGCACTATTCTACAAACAGTTGATAGATCAACTTGAAGATTCTCAGCAACACTTTGATAAGATAGTCCAAGCAGCTCTGTCTGATGCACTATTCTCCATCTTATATCCCAATTTGTTTTTGAATTTTGCTTCCCAATCAGACTTGGCATTTCACCACAATGTGTATAAATGACACCACAATGTGTAAACATTAGATATCCATATAAGGAACGCTCTACACCCTATTTCAAAGATTCTGCAAAACCCTTAGCCTCGATTCCAGGCCGCTCTCAATTGAGAAAGACGGCCTGGTATACATTGTCTGCGCATGCGTCAGTTGCCCCAAGATTCTTGGGGATCGAGATATCTTGGTAATTAGTCAGTATAATATTATTGTATATTTTACAATGATGTCATTGCACAAATCACAGCAGTTTTAATAAAATAACACAGCTACTTACAATATTTACGACCTAGACTAGTGACTAGTTTTGTTGTGATGGCTTCTACTTCTGTTCTGCTCTTGCTCAAGCTCTCTCCAGTGTTGAAAAGTCAGATTTTGTCTTCTTTTGTACTGTGGTAGGCGTTTTTCTGTCAGTACCGACCGGCTCTGGCAAATCTACTTGCTTCCAGACACTTGTTTGATGCCATCTCAGTAAGATCAGTGCTCCTCGTATGAGCCTAGAGTTGTGATGGCGATTTCTCTCTCTTGACACTAAATAGTTTAATCAACCACGTGGGTGACCATAGTACAAAAGGTTAATTGATAAATTACAAAGAGTTTTACTAACAAATTTACTATTGAATCCACCCACGCGCAAACAGTGTTTACCAGGCCCTCTGGTGAGAGGGGCTGGGATCGAGGCTACAAAACCCTGTATGTACTTATTTGGCAGCAAAAAAATTAATGATCATGATAAATCATTTACCAACTTTTGGCACCATTTCTGCATGCAAATGTTAATTGTGCATACCTGTGTGTATTTAATATATAGCTACAATGTCGTATGCTTTCCGAGGCATCAGCACCTTATACGAACGATAATTATTATTATCATTGCAGAGTTTTTAGACAAGAAGATCAAGTCGATTGGTGTTGAGAATACTTACTTTCCAATCTTTGTGTCTCGTGCTGCTCTTGAGAAGGAGAAAGAGCATATTGCCGATTTCGCACCTGAAGTTGCCTGGGTGACTAAAAGTGGCCAATCAGACTTGGCCGAGCCTGTTGCCATCCGTCCCACCTCTGAGACAGTGATGTATCCTGCCTTTGCTAAGTGGATTCAATCTCATCGGGACCTTCCTCTCAAAGTCAACCAGTGGTGCAATATTGTGGTGAGTATAATTAATGGGTAAATATAATTACCACAGCTAGGTACTGTTCCTATCAAGTTTTGTATAGGTACAGCACACGAGCTACTAACGTTGAGAGTTGATAGTGTCCCATAATATTATCATAATAATTATGCCTCGGTGCGCATGCGCAAGCGAGGTATACGGTATTGTGTGTCTGTGTAGACTGCTACAGCTGCTCAAGAATCAATGAAGTGCTAGTAAGAGTTTCTATAGGCTTCTAGTCATGTTTACTTGGATTTTAATTCGTGGATTTGCAAAATAATGCTTTGTTCTCGACTAGTTTTGCATACTTGGAATGCCATTGCAGCCTTTTCAGAAGAGTGCGTAGCAAAACTTGTCCATGGAGTGTTGCTACTCTACTTAGTAATTAGTTCTGCACTAGAACGCTAGCTATTGGTAGCTGCAACAGTGAGAAGAGAGCTAGCTGCAAAGCTCTACTGATGCAGCCATTAATCTTAGGCTTGAACTTTTGGCATCGATCGTTTTTAACAACAATCATTGCATGCAGCAAAATTAATCAATGCAAAAATGTTCATCAAAATAATATTCATGATAATTTATAATGATATAATGCTATTAGTAGCTTTATGTTATGTACGTAGCTTTGGCACCTCCACCAAGGCATCAGCACCCGCGGTGCTTTCATTGTAATGTTAGTATTACATTCCGTTTGATTCCTTATTAATTTCTACGTATATCCTTAATAAAGTACCTAATTTCAACTAGAGCATTGAAGTGCTATCCTTCGGCTATTGACATGCATGTAGATCTATAGAAACCATAGGAGTTTTCAGCAACGAACTACAATTCTAGCTTTCAACTTTTAGTATGACTGTTGAAGGCCAAAAGAGGGTCAAACCCGGAAATAATTGGTATATAAGTGATTTTGGTATCAAAAGAAGCGGAATGTTTTACACTACAATAATTATATCCAAAATCCACCTGAATCCGCTTTGGGGGAAACATTTTACAACTGTTTCAGTATAGTGGAGGTGATCGAGGGACTTGATTACAGTACTTCCTTTTTTTGATGCATTGTCATGAGCCTGCACATGTGGTTAAACCAGCTGCCCCTAAAACAGTTGCATATAGTCCTACTGAAGACTGAAATTGGTGTATCGATCCCTTGTGTCAGATCGAGCTGTAGGCACCACTTTACAGTGTAACTGTAAGTTGCAATGCAAGCTTCGAATCTATGTAGTGGGTATATATTCACTTACAGCTTTGTCGTGTTATCTGTAAGTTGGTGTTTGAAAATGACCGAAAAGGGTATAATGAGCCTTATTGGGTCCAGTGAAGAAACGTGGATGTTTAGAGCTGAATGCCTACTTAACCAGATGTACCAACAAAACACATAGGAACTGCCGTCGAGATTTTACTAACCGAAAATGAAAACGGCATGATTTGCTGAATTTGATACTCACCATCCAGAAAGGAATAAAATGCATAATGTAAAACACGTCCAATCCGTGACAAGCTTCTAGAGTGTTGTAGCAAAAGCATGTGCATCTGAGGTTTAAAATCGTTTTATTGACTTATAGTTGCAGCAGAAGCAATTTATCTGTTATTCACAGTTTTTGCTTATAATAAAGAGAACGCTTATCAGCAACAAGGTTCTGGGTATAGGTCTCAGGACAAAGGTTCCATTAGTCAGGTTGCATGGCTGAAGGGCTACCTTTAAGAGTTACTAGCAGCTTTGGAGAAGACTGTTGTGTTATCTGTAGTGGTGTTTGACAGTATTGCATGGTTATTCTATTATACGATCTGCTCGGCCAAGGTCAGTTATAACCCCTCTACACTATTTGGCATCGGTGTTGAGTTGGACCATGCATGTATTTGGGTCAAGGTGGATTAATTGTAAACGAAATGGTTTCTCCATCAGTTATGATGAGATACAAACAATCTGTTATTTAGAGCGAAGCGCTCGCTTGCTTACATGCAGAGTACTTTCCTGGTACCTTTGGTGGTATCAGATAATGTTGACCACAATGTGACAAAATTATAGGATGGTAAGGGTATTTGTAGTTTGCATGGAATGGGAATTGTAGCTGCTTCAACTCCCAAAGATTCGTACCACTCATGACGTCCAGACTGGGTCCGTACACACTATGGCCTCTGTCAAAGAGGGCCTCGGGCGGCATGTACACCAGTGTCCCAGGAACCTCTTCAAAGTCCTGGCCAGTCGACCAGGCTCCAGATTCACGATACGAGAGTTACCGAAGTCTGTGATCTTGGCTCTCAGAGATGCCGTCAGCAGGATGTTCTTGGCGTGAGGTCACGATGGACCACGGACTCACGATGCAGTACAGCAACGTATCAGTAGTACCTATCATGCATTACATATGTATAGGCTCACATGAGAAAGGTCTATAGCTTCAGTTTTACAAGTTTTGCACACTTTACCATCTGCATGGATGGACATTCAGCAACACTGCCAGACCTAGAACAAGTTGGTCTGGCTAACCCCAGTCATGAGAGACATGGCTGCTGCACTAGAAACCTCATACTAAAGTTTGTGCGATGCAGCTTTCTTCTAAAAATCCAATGTATGCATGCTCTCAAATGGTGTATTACAGTAGAACCTCGGACACCTTGGTTCCAGAAGCAGGCCGGATAAGTGAATATGCCGGATAATTGAATAGATAAACCACGCCTTGATCCACCCACTTTATTGATAATCAGCAGTGCCACATGGTTGTCTGCGCATGCGCAGAAGATAAGCAGGCATGTCTCCATGGTAACAGCTGCAATGCGCATGCACATTTGAGGGACACGCCCATTTTCTGATCTTGTTATCAGTGATAACAAGAAAACTGCCAAGCCGGATAATGGAGGGCCGGATAATCGAGGTTCTACTGTACTGCTAGTGGTGACTGCCGAGGAGAAAATTGTAGGACATCATTCTTAAATTGGGGAAGAAAATACATTATAGAGGTCTATGAACTCAGATTTGGATGTCATTGTACAGAGGTTTTCAGGTAGGTGAGGGAATGCTTCAGAGTGTAAAGTTACAGTTTACAAGCATAATTAAGTTATACATACGTACAGCACAGTACAGCAGTAATTAAATTAAATTAAACCTCTACCCACTCCTGATGCGTGCACATTGCATATATATATATACATCCGTATGTATGCTGCACTTGTGCAATTCGAATTTAGCTATGGGTGCCTGTTGTGAGCAAAATGCATACTATATATGTATGTGGCATGTGTACAATTCAATTCCATACGTGTGCCTGATATCTGCATAATTATATGCACAAACATTGTATGTTGCATACGTGCAGTTAAAGCGCAACGGCTTACACTCATAGTGCACTCATCCTGCATTTTAAGCGCGCTCTATACCTATGTGCTGCGCTTAATCATTTTTGTAAGCTATCTTCAAGACCAGCTAGCTCACTGACAGTTGACAAACACTCTCTGGGACAAAACCATTGTGTAGCTCTTACTTCAATATTTCACGAACTTCCTTTCTTTAGAATAATATTGATGCATTGCAGAATGCAGAGGCTGCAAAAACGCATTTATTTTACAATGACTTCAATTTATTTAAAAGGGTGTACAGCTCAGCACAATTTACTGCGGAAGCTATACAGGAAGTAGTTAGTGGGCGTTCAAAAAGCAATTAAACTTCCAGGCTCTTAAACGAATAACAACCTCGATTATCCGGACACCTTGGTTTCAGAAGCAGGCCAGATAAGTGAATATGCCGGATAATCGAACCGGATAATCGAAATAGATAAACCACGCCTTGATCCACCCACTTTATTGACAAACAGCAGTGCCCCACATGGTTGTCTGAAGATAAGCAGGCATGTCTCCATGGTAACAGCTGTACCGCGCATGCGCATATGAGGGACACGTCCATTTTCTGATAAGAAAACTGCCAAGCCGAATAATCGAGGTTCCGGATAATTGAGGTTGTACTGTATTAGCACTCGCCCGCAGATGATTATCACCCACTTAGCGGTTTTGCATATAAGGTCATACTTACACGAGATGCGATTCCCGAGGTAAGACGCTGCTTTTGTAATGTGCTCCTGTTATGGTATATTGAATCAAGGCTCTGTCCTGTTCTGTCTTTTATCCACCAATAACACATGAAGTGTGCTGGGGAAAGCTCCTAAAAGCATGGAAACAAGCAAACCGCAGAAAGCCGTATATATCAATCCATTACAACATACGTCATTCACGTGTACAGCTAGTGTTTGCATTTAGTCACTACAGGATACACCATGAAACATGTACAGCTTCATTGCATTGCATTACTAATTTCCTTTTATTTTTATTGGATGGCGCTGTAGCAGATCGACGTACGGCTCTCCCCCGCTTGCTTGTTTCCATGGCTTTTGGTGCTTCCCCGGGCCAATTTTTACATTGCAAAATAATGCGCATATGACAGTAATAATTTTAGCAAGCGTATAAGTTTTATTGCCCCTGTTAATTGCTGCTAACCGACTTCCATCATTTATCTACTACTGTGTGCAACACTCCTATGGCTGTGTGAGCCTTTGTACATTATTCATGTCAACAAAATCTATATGGCAACAGCCAATGGTTTAGCATTTCTGTTCAGTGCTGTAGGTGTATGTATTAATTTTGTCCTGATGTACCTTTATGTCATTGATACTTTTGAATACAGCGCTGGGAGTTTAAGCACCCCCAGCCATTTTTGAGGACAAGGGAGTTCCTGTGGCAAGAGGGACACACTGTGCATGCTGCCAAGGAAGATGCTGAGGAAGAGGTGATGAATATACAGAGCTCATAATTCCAGTACATGTCCATTTTGTGCATTGTCTTGTATAGCAACAGACATAGTAGGAGAGGTTGGTCACGATTGCGATTGTTCTTAAGTGTGCTAATCTTTAGCTCGATCTTTTAGTGCAGTTGGCATCTATAATGGTACATGTTTCTCCTGGTCGGACCTACATGCTTGATCATTGTTACTCCTATTATTCACCCTGAAGGTGGCTGCTCCTAAGTAGTTGTAGCGATAAAATACGTAACGTGTATAATTATGCATAATTATAAATGACGTTATACATGTTTTCCAGGAGAGATAAAAGCTATGTAGATGTAAATAGATTACTGAATGAGCGAGCGGGTTGGATCAGGTTGGTGTCATTTAGTGCTTTACTGTATGAATTGGAGCTTACAAAAATGGAGAAAACTATAATTTACTATCGTGACCAACCTCCTCTGAGCAATAGAAATCCACCGAACAGTTGGAAAAGTTTTTTGTCTCAGTCATGTACATATGTCATTATGCCTTGAGGCGTAGCCGCACGTGTAATACAGTTAAACTGACTGTGTGTCTATTCCAGCTGTTACTACTGAACGGTTCCACTAACAGCTTCTTTCTAGCCACGTTCTAATGGATTTTGACTCATGGATTTGTGAACTAAAGCTTTTAATTGTCTCTAGTTATGGCTAGTTTAACTTACAGTGAATGTCTTCAGAATCTTTTGTAGCACTATTTGTTCGCATAAACGTTTTATTCAACTAGCCTTGCACTGAAGCACTAGTGAGAAAAGAGCTGCGCTGTACACTTTCAGCAGCAGCCATTGTGAACTTCCAGGAAATGCATTAAAACTCTAGGTCTATATGCTTCTATCCTTGAAGATCATTCATGAAGCCCACCAGACATAGACTTCTGCTTCCATATTCAGCTCCTCTTCTGTAACACTCTACGATTATTGTATTGAATGGTCATCATCAGCAAATTAATGCAAACGTTTATTTTGTAACATAACAAACTATAATAACACTTTATAATAACACTCTTATACTTTTTGAGCAAAGAGAAACATGCCGAGAGGCATCATTTTCACAGGTGCTTACAATCTTGGAATTTTACAGCCAAGTTTACGAGGATTTGATGGCCATTCCAGTTATAAAAGGTCGCAAAACAGAGAAAGAAAAGTTTGCAGGTGGAGATTACACCACTACCATTGAGGCTTTCGTTTCAGCAAGTGGCCGTGGAATCCAGGTCAGTTGAGGGTATATTTTAAATATGGTTCATACACATATTATTCAACAGGCAGCAACCTCGCATCACCTCGGTCAGAATTTTTCCAAGATGTTTGAGATACAGTTTGAAGACCCCTCAAAAGAAGGAGAGCACATTTTCGCCTATCAAAATAGTTGGGGCCTTACAACTCGAACGATTGGTGTGATGACAATGGTACATGGGGATAATTCCGGTCTTGTGTTACCTCCTAGAGTGGCTCAAATTCAAGTGATTGTTGTGCCGTGTGGAATTACAGCTACTATGGCTGAAGATGAAAGGAGCAATCTAATTGTTCAGTGCAAAAAGTTCGTTGCTGACATGTGCACCTCTGGGGTACGTTGTCGTGGTGACTTCCGAGATAACTATTCACCAGGATGGAAGTTCAATCACTGGGAACTAAAGGCAATTTACCGCTTGATAGCTTTACAACACGAGTTACTGTGCATGCATGCAGGGTGTTCCGGTTAGAGTGGAGATTGGCCCTCGTGATCTGCAGAAGAACCAAATTGTAGCTGTTGCCCGTGACAATCAGTGCAAGAAGACCATAAATCTGGCCGATGCTGACAAAATACTGAATACATTACTGCAGACCATTCAAGCCAGAATGTTCCAAAGGTTTGCCACATTGTTTGTTCCTCTACTCCTCTCTCAATTTGTATTTGTAGAGCCAAGGATGACTTAGATGCTCATGTTTCTGTTCTTGAGTCTTGGCCTGATTTCTGCTCTTCTCTAGACGATAAGAAGCTCATAATGGCGCCTTTCTGTGGAGTTATTGAGTGTGAAGATGTTATTAAGAAAAAGAGCTCACGGTTTGTTTTGCGTACATATACATAATACCAAGAGTTCATTAGGAAGAGTACGCAACTCCACTTAAAACCATAGGGGGCGTTTCTCCAACCTTACGTCGCAACCACATGCTGTTGTATAAACTGTGAAATCAAATTTGCAATGAATAACATAGTGATGGCTGTGATAACGAGTGTTGCAAGCGTGCGCTTGCTAATGCCTCTCGCCATGTTTTTGCTTTCGCTCAAGAGTATTAGAGTGTTATAAAAGAGGTAAATAATTTGCAATGTGCTTTGATTGTTTCACAAGAAAGGGGTGTCCACAGTTATAGTGTATACAGTGAGTTTGTCTCAAAGGCACAGAGTAAGAGAGAATTTAAGCACAGACAGTGGTATAGCACAGACAGTATAGTCAAGCAGAAAGTGTGCATCTATCTATATTAATACTGAGAACTCAGGTATATTAAGGACTGGGACCTTCAATTATTGCTGAATCAGCTAAAACGCAGCCACGCCCACGATTTTTAATATGTTTTGTGTGTACATTTAAAAATTTTGTGCAGCTACTGATCTTTTTTAGTTCTAAAAACGGTGTTCTAAACCTTCCTTTTAGCTCTTAATTCTTAGTGTAGTAGGTAGTTCAAAGGCTTAAGCAGACATATCTGCTGGGAGAGAGCCACTTCTTTGGCCAAAGGTGAGATTTTGCACAAAACTTAGTCTTACAGCTGACAATAAGTGACATTTTTATTTTTATAGGCTAATAACTTACTCTAAATAGAACATGATGCTCTCTCCCAGCGGATATGTCTGCTTAAGCCTTTGAACTACCTACTACACTAAGAATTAAGAGCTAAAAGGAAGGTTTAGAACACCGTTTTTAGAACTAAAAAAGATCAGTAGCTGCACAAAATTTTTACACACAAAACATATTAAAAATCGTGGGCGTGGCTGCGTTTTAGCTGATTCAGCAATAATTGAAGGTCCCAGTCCTTAATATACCTGAGAAGAAAAAGCTTGTGTACATGTATCTATTGTTACCAGACTTGTGTACATGAATCTATTGTTATCTAGTCTATAATTATTGTATCATTTGTTTTGTGGCTTACCGCTATACCAGGACCTCAAGAAAAAGAACATGAAGAAGTAAGTTGATTCTGCCACTGGATTCTCCAACATGTGGGGAGGAGCGCGCATGCGCATTGCATCCACAGGAATAATTAAAGGGTGTGTCCAAAGAGATCAAGTTCACAATGGCTACTGTACTATAGGTAGCTGTTTTAACAGATTTTTTCTGACTCTTGTAGCTAATAAAAAGCTAGCCGCTTTAGTGCAAGGCTAACTCATGTGTTGAATAGAAAGTTTGTGTGAACAGATGATGCTATGAAAGATTCTGAAGAGACTGCAACAGCCTTCAATGTAAGTCAAACTAGCCATAGCTTGAGAAAGAAGCTTTAGTTTGCTAATCCACGAATCAAAATCCAAGAGAACGTGGCTAGAAGCCTATAGAAGCTGTTATTTTTCGTCGTATTGCAACCGTTGAGCAGTTACAGTTGGAACAGACACACACACACAGTCAGCTTTACCGTATCCCTCGAGGCGTAATTATCACTAATGTTTAATTTACAACTGCCAGTAGGAAAGGCAATGAATAACATGTTACTAATTTTATTCATTGCCTTTCCTGCTAGTTGCGGTTACTACAGCCAGTATCTGTGACGTAAGATTGGAGGAATGCTTTTTGTGTACAGTCTATTGGAGTTGCGTCTAATGAACTCTTGATAATACGTATGCAGATATTGCTAGTAGACGACTGTATGTGCGTATTACAGGGAGGACATCCTACTGGAACCAGGTGCTCCATCAATGGGTGCAAAGTCTCTTTGCATTCCATTTGAGCAGCCAAAGAAACTCACTCCGGGACAGAAGTGTGTGGGACCTGATTGTGGTGACCTAGCTAAGTTTTACACACTCTTTGGAAGGAGTTACTAGAACTTATGTGAGATGGTAGTTTATACTACGACTAGAACTCTAATTGTTTATTATGCAAGTTACAACATGTATTAAAAAAAGCTTACTTCCAATAAAATGTTTATTTGTTGACCTAGCTATAGGTCGCATAATAGTAGTCGACTAACCATTGTTGCGTACATTTGTTGCATGTAAGTACCGTATTCACTTGATTAAACGCACATGGTAAAAGCTCTGTCTTTGTCGATAAGGTTACGGTAAACAGTTTGCTCATGAATATTTAGGATTTTGTTATAATGATTTTTGTAAAAGTATAAATGCCATAAAAGAAGTTTGAATCCCCCAGATTCTGAGGGATTCGTTTACCTTAGTAAAACTATCGTAAACTTATACCGTAAACTAGTTTGTTTACTAGGTTCTTTCCGTATCAAAATAATTTTAACAACAGTATTAATTTTAACAAAATACTTGTCTCCTGTGAAGCTGTGGCTTATGCTCTCTATTGCGTTGTCGAAAAGGCTTGCACACTAGTCTGAAGCCAGAAGAGGCTCTTATCTGCATGTACAGAAACCAAGCTCAAAACATCACGACCATTCAACCATCATATAGAGGTAGATGAGTATGGGGTGCCGTTTGTGTCAAAATATTGACACAAGGGGTAATTGGTGGTATTTAGTACACAACTAAAGGTATTTAGCAAACAACTGCATGAGGGCATTTAGTGAATGACTGAGAGTACTTTAGCAAAAATCGCTAATTTAGCAAATAACTGAAGGCATTTAGTAAACGACTGAGAGTACTTTAGCAAATGGCTGAGGGGATCTGAAGCCATTTAGTAAATGTCTGAGAGGATTTAGTAAACGACATGTTCTCTTCAGCGAGTCAAGGTCAACACTAGGCGTTTGTCTACTCCTCTTAACAGAGTGTGAATTCATCTGGGCACAGTAGAGCTCTAGCTATAGCTACAGAAATCTAGAAGAAGTCGTGCACCCCGTGCCCTGCACACCTCCCTAATACCAGGAGCAGATTACAGTTATTTACTAAATACTCATTGTCATTTGCTAAATACAGGCCCTCAGTTGTTTACTAAATACCCCCCAGTCCTTTGCTAAATACCCTCAGTTGTTTAGTAAATACCCTCGGACATTTACTAAATACCCTCAGTTGTTTACCAAATACCCTCAAATGTTTAGTAAATACCACCAAAACCTTGTGTTTTTGTCATAAATATTTTGACACAAACGGCACCCCATAGATATGCATGAGAGCCTCTTCATATGGGGTGCCGTTTGCGTCAAAATATTGAAATAAAAACACAAGGTTTTGGTGGTATTTAGATTAGTACACAACTGAGGGTATTAATTTTAGTATATTATGTCTGTGGATATTTTTACTAAACAACTGAGGGTATTTAGCAAACGACTGTGGGCATTTAGTGAATGACTGAGAGTACTTTAGCAAATGGCTGAGGGGATTTAGCAAATAACTGAAGGCATTATTTTAGTAAATGGCTGAGGGGATTTAGGGTATTCTCTTCAGCGAGTCAAGGTCAACACTAGGCGTTTGTCTACTCCTCTTAACAGAGTGGGAATTCATCTGGGCACAGTAGACCTCTAGCTATAGCTACAGAATTCTAGAAGAAGTCGTGCACAACCTTATGCCCTGCACATCTCCCTATAGTACCAGGAGCAGATTATAGATTAGTCAGTTATTTACTAAATACCCTCAGTTCTTTACTAAATACCCTCAGACATTTACTAAATACCCTAGACATTTACTAAATACCCTCAGTTGTTTAGTAAATACCCTCAGTCCTTTGCTAAATACCCTCAGTTGTTTAGTAAATACCGGCCCTCAGTCCTTTGCTAAATACCCTCAGACATTAATTTACTAAATACCCTCGATCAGTTGTTTACCACAAATGTTTAGTAAATACCACCAAAACCTTGTGTTTTTGTCATCAATATTTTGACACAAACGGCACCCCATAATCTTCTGGCTTCAAACTCATGTGTAAGCCTTCTCGACAACACCATAGAGGGCATGGAGGGCTATATAGCCTCCTTCACAAGGCCTCAGAAGAGAGGCCTGGGATCGAGGCTAGAAGGGCTACAGCTAGCTAGCTAGCTTCGTAGATAGTACATGGGTGTGTACGGACCACGCCTATATAATTAATTACACACGCAGCATTTTAATCGGCCTGGATTCGAGGCTAGGCAATCCATAGAGGAAGTTGGTCACGGAGCCAAAAAGTTATAATGACGTAGTCTTTATTAAAATACTTGAACCTTGACCCTACTTTTTTTTATCAAGCTCTTTTCTAGCCAGCAGGCCACCTTAATTTTCATTCTGCATGGGAACAAGAGTATATACATAGATGATGACATAGCTATACGGTGGCCCTGAGTGCTACTCCTAATTGATAGTTCAAATGTGTAGTTGGTAGTTCGCAGTTGCTGATTGATAGTTCAAACGCGCAGTTGGCAGTAGGAGTTGGTAGTTGGCAGTTCGTAACCTTTAAACTTTGCAACAATAATTTGCCTGCTTTTGTTAAAATATGATACTGACACCAATAGATATCTAGCTGGCCTAAGACGGCAATATTAATCTTTACTATTATGTACACATCGTCTAGGTGGGAGGTATTTTCAAGTCTAATCCCCCATGCACCTATATATTCCCGGATCCCATGCAGTAGGGAGGGACATTATAGAAACAGGTTTTGCATGGCACTTTTAGGTTATTGAGGCCATTTAAAGTTATGGTTAAAAGATTAGAGGCAGTGCAAAGATCTTGATATACAACATTTGCTAACTGGCGTAGAAGCAACCTAGAGAGTAGAATACCACAAATTTGTAAGTAGTTGTACTAGCTTAATTAAGTGTATCTTGAGATTGGAACATTTCTAAGAAATGATGCTGATACCATTGTGTAGGTGAATGAATAAGCTACAACATGATTCAAAAATATTTCCCCAAAAGTTGTTGTAGTGTGAAATAATTTTAGGTGATAAAGGGGGTGATTGTAAAAAAATTTATGTAACATCAATTATCTCTGGAAGTAAAGTGTTTCTGGAAAAATTGCTTCTACCAAACGATAGAATTTATTAACAATACATGTGTAGATCTTAGCCAAAAACATTACTTGAAATCTCCCCCTAAGCGAAAAGGCACCCAAAAACACACATGAAACAGCGTGTGTGCTTATGTAAACGATTTTAATCCATGCATGTTAGCTCAACTATCCACTGATGTTATGCCAGAGTTCCAGACCTTAGCCGACAACGGTTGGTGTTTTTCCTCCCTAAGCTTTTGCTCACTATAACAATTTGTTGCTGTTGTAAAAGTAACCACATACCCACCACATTAGGTTGCCGTGGAAATATTTTTAGATATGTTGAAGCTCAAGCATTCACCTACACCTTGGTATCATTAGTTAATGTCAAGATATTCACATTTATTCACAAATGTGTGGTATTCTACTCTCTAGGTTGCTTGCACTGTAGTCATAGATTGAAGCTCTTCAATCTGTAGACTATCTATACTAGAATTAGTGACCTTTTGACACTGGCATTCCTCCTCTGCAGAGGAGGTACGCCAATGTCAAAAAGTCACTAATTAAAACATCACGTGGGCTTATGTTTTACTGAGTTTACCCTCGTGCCCCTGGGTTAATACACCACCACTAACTTCATCGATCCTCTTTATAATCACAGCAGAAATCAGTTGAGCTATTGCGCTCCAGTGATTGCATTCTTCAAAACCACAAGATATGGAAAGTTAGCCTTCTGTACTGTAGCTAGGATATAAATTTTGACGCACTGGTTTGCTGTACTGGATAGATCTAGGTATTATAGCAAGCTTTCTAATCAGGCAAATAATCGATCAAGAGTGAACAGAAACAGTAGCTGCTACAAGTACAATCCAACCAAAGGTCAAGAACGCAGGACAAGATGATTATTAAAAGTGACCCTGTTGACCTTGGCTTACCTCCTGTTGGAGGAAGGAATGCCAGGGTCAAAAGGTCACTAATCAAAACACCATGTGGCCCTATGTTTTACATGTATTATAGCCTCGATTCCAGGCCGCTCTCAATTGAGAAAGACCCTCTAGTGAGAGGGGCTGGGATCGAGGCTACATGTAAAACTGAGTTTACCCTCGCGCCCCTGAGTTTATACACCACCAATATAGCTTGATCCTCTTTATAATCACAACAGGAATTGGTTGAGCTATCGCGCCCCAGCTAGAGGAATCAGCTTGAGAGAGGAGATCCAGGATTTAATTGCAACCTTAGAGCTTTTATTGTATTCTTTGAAACCACAAGATATGGAAATTAGCCTTCCGTACCGTGGTTAGGGTATAAATTTTGATGTACTGGCTTGCTGCACAGATATAGGTATATAGTAAGCTTTCAAATAGAGAGCAGAAGCGCTATATATGCAGCAAAGGTCAAGAACCCAGAACAAGAATGTTTAATCCTTCATCAAGGCTTCATTAAATGTGACCCTATTGACCCTGGCGTTCCTCTAGTTCTAGCTCCTCTGTAGTCTCGCGCAGCCAGCCCCGGATGTTTTCTATTTGAACGCTAGGTCAATAACATGGGTCTGGTGAACTTCCTATGTACAAGTTGTGTCGACACACCGAAGATTTCTCGGCGTGTTAACCGCTGCAGTTAATGGAGGCAAAAAGAAGGAAAAGAAGTCAGCCTCTTGTTGCCCAACTTGCTACAGTTTCCAGCTAGATGCAACTGGCTTATTATGCCTCGAGGCGTAGCCGCACGAGGGATACTGACTGTGTGTGTGTGTGTCTGTCTGTCTGTCTGTGTGTCTGTTCCAGCTGTAACTGCTCAACGGTTGCAATGCGACGAAAGCTAACAGCTTCTATAGGCTTCTAGCCACGTTGTCTTGGATTTTGATTCGTGGATTAGCAAACTAAAGCTTCTTTCTCGAGTTATGGCTAGTTTGACTCACATTGAAGGCTGTTGCAGTCTTTTCAGAATCTTTCATAGCATCATCTGTCCCCACAAACTTTCTATTCAACATATGAGTTAGCCTTGCACTAAAGCGCTAGCTTTTTGTTAGCTACAAGACTCAGAAAATATCTGTTAAAACAGCTAGCTAGCAGTAGCCATTTTGTGAAATTGATCTCTTTGGACACACCCTTTAATTATTCCTGTGGATGTAATGCGCATGCGCGCTCATTCCCCATGTGTGAAAAATAATATCAGATCCTCCTGGCAGAATCATCTTTGTCTTGAAGGCCTGGTAAGCCACAAAACACTACCATATAACAATATAGATAACAATATGCATGTACACAGGTCTTTTCTTCTTAGATATTATATACACTGAACTACAGATCCTGGAAGAATCAATTTTCTTCTTGAGGTCCTAGTAAGCCACATAATACAACAATAGATGCATGTAAATAAGTCTTTTCTTCTCAGTGACTTTATATAGATAAGCTAACTTTAATATAAAATTCATTATAGAAACTAATATAACACTCTAATACTTTTCAGCGAAAGCAAAAACATGGCGAGAGGCATTAGCACAGCGCCAGCTTGATTGTTATTTATGTTGTAAGACTATCCCAGAAGATCACAGAAAGAGAGAGAAGTTCCATGGGTAGTTGCACAGAAGCAAGAGCTGAGTTGTAGATATTTAGCTTCAAGGATGTCTCCTACTATAATACATCTAGATCTATACGGATTACCACCTGAAAAAATCAGCAATCCATATTCAAGTGGCAGCACTGCAAATATTAATGGCTTGATTTGCATCTTTTGCTCTGAGAACTGAATCCTCCAGATGCCATAAAACTGCCTGGTTTCAGCTCAGTCTAGATCTTTCTTCTCTCTTGATAGGAAGTTCTCCAGACCCTATTTTAATCAGGGCTGGTGCGAGACTAGCTCCTCTGCTCTAACTCTGGATTGTACATAGACTAATCTTTAGCAACAAATGCGGTAAGACTAGTTGTTTAGGCCCTCAAAAGATAGAGTAGGTTGTTATGATTACAGATTATCCATAGCCACTTTACTAGATACATAATAACCAAGTCAAGCAATGTTCTTTGCTTAGGCCACTGTTAGTTGTAGACTGGTGGCAATGCCCATTGCAGCTGAGACGAGTGACTGATAGGCAGTTTGCCAGTGAGGTTGGTCGATTAAAACTAGATCTAGCTCCAGTTGCTCTCCAGTCAATATGCTCAGGTTTCTCGAAGAGAACTGATTTTAAAGTAGGTTTCTCACACCACACTGTGCTAAGATCTACACAAGAATTACACTGAACTACACAGAGAGGAATAGAGGGAGAGTGTGTAACTGCTGAACTGAACTACTGAGACCTGCTGAGATCGAGAACAGCATGCCTGTTTGCTATCGGTGTAACGGCAGTGGGCGCTGTAAAGGCTGCTCATGCAGCAAGGCAGGCCAACTATGTACAAACTGCCTACCTCTCCACAAGGGCCGGTGTGGGAACCATTGTGATGTCAATGACCCACCAACCCTGACTGCGATCACTCCATCCTCACAAGCACAAGCTGCTCTCAAGAAAGTCTGCAATTGGGAATGAGGCCCCTGAGGAAGGGGCACTGGACCTTGAGCAACTGTAACACCCCCATCTTGGCTCAATGGAAATACGTTCTCTCCCCTCTTACATACCGATAATCTCCTCTTGGCAAGGTGGCAATGCCATTGATGACGCATACAGTCAGATAATCCACTGGATACCCAACCTATATTCATGCTTCCATCGGGAAACTGCAGAGCTAGCAAGGCTCTTTGAAGCATATGCAATGGAGTCAGAAATTGAGACCTTTGCCATCAATTAAGGCCGCAATGACTATGCCGACATTACTACTTCAGAAACCTCATTCAAAGTCCAAATTGAAAGACCACATACTATGTCTCAGACGGCGGCTCAAACTCTGGGAAAACGGACTGAGCTAGGGAAAGGCAATCCAAAATCATCTACGTACATCATCAAGGCGAACTAATAAAACTGAGGAAGCCAGGATAGCCAGAACCTTTTCAAAATTGATGATGGAAGGCAAAGTCAGATCTGCCTTTAGACTACTGGCAATCTTAACACTCAATGAAGTCGCAGAGGGGTCCACTGGGAAAACAGTCAAGGATATTCTTGAAGAGAAACATCCGGATGCCAATCCCACTCATAAAGAGGCCATCTTGAGCAAATCAAACGCTAGCGTTGATTTTCTGGTCTGTTTCTTGATGACCTGGCACTCCTAATTGCCATAATGGATGCCCTCAGTAGAGCAAAGCTCAACTGCCATCTTATCCACCCTATCATTGTATTGTAGGGTACATCTCTCTTCTCACTGAGCATCGAGGACAGTCTCTTGTAGAATGTTGTTGCAGCTCTTCCCATGCCTCCAGTAGACGAGAAGACTAGTGGTGTGAAAGTTGAGTGTTCCACTTCCCGAATACGCTGTTCATAGTGGCGTTTCTTTTCTAGCTCATGTCGTCTGTATGTAGATGCTAGAGATAGAGCCACACCTTCAACCTATGACAGGAGAATCCTTGTCCCACAAGCGCCACAACACTGATTCGATTGGGCGCTTGGGTTAAATACCCTTACAGCGTTTTCGAATCTGCCTCTCCAGAAGCCACATGCTGCAATGTCAAGTCTTGATTGGTCTTCTGTGTTGTGGGACAAGGATTCTCCTGTCATAGGTTGAAGGTGTGGCTCTATTGATACATTGTGGCATACTTCCGTCAGCAGGAGGCAGTAATATCTTGTATTTCATTATGCCTAATTGATGGGTATCCTCCAGTTGGACACGACATGGCATGTGTGATACTGAAAGTGTGGCCACAGCTGCAGTGTGATGGTGTGTTCTTTAGTGCCCAGCCATAGCGGAGGGATAGAGCATCCCGGAACGCAGCCTTGTGGAGAGCGAAGCCGTGGTTCTCGATGGGTAGTGCTGTCAGCCAGGTTGACGCACCTTTCTCTTGTGATAGCTCCATGCTGCGTTGGAGGGGGATAGGGAGTTGTTCTAGCAAGTTCTTGGCTGACTGTTTTGTTTCTCTGATCGAGTTGAAGCCTTTATTTTCCTTTGAGCTGCTGAGCATTCTGCATTCTGGTGGTCTTGTTTCAATACCAGTTCTACAAGTGGGGCACTAATTTTCTTTGACGTGTTAGTGCTGATCTGCTGATAAACATAGAGGATTGATCAGGCCTATGCCTCCACATTTAGGGGGAAGTGTAAGCAGTTCTCTAACCAGGTCTCCTGGAGCAGGAATGAGTAATGTCCTCACTGCATCTTCTAGGGGCTGCAGTTGTTCTGTGGCCGACAGTGACTCGAGATCTGTGACTCTAAGGAAATAAATAATAGTTATAGACTGAGTCCAAGGTCTCTATGGGGTTTTGAGACCTGAAGGCCCGAGGCTGTAGCATCTCGAGCGTAGCGAGGGTGCTACTAAGGGCCTGAGGGTCTCAAAACTCCATAGTGACCGTTGACGAGGCCTATAACTGATTTAGAATAGTGCTAAGCAAGCTAGGCTATATTAACACAAAGAAGACTCTGAAACCAAGAGTTTCTACAAGCCTCAAGCAATGTTAAAGCTTTGCTCTGGCTAGTCTACATAAAAAAACTCACATTGATGAAGGCAGTTTCTGTTTCTTGAGAATCACGCATTGCAAATAAAAAGTTGCTATTGTCATAGTGGTTAGCTCTGCACTAGAGCACTAGCTATTGTAGCTGCAAGAGAGAGATAAAAGCTGCAAAGCGGCACTGCAGAACGCAAAACTTAAAAAAAAATTAATTTTTAATGATGCACTGTATCATCGTTACTATGACTTCAACATAAACTGTGTGATGTTGCCATGTTCCATACAAGTTAATCTTGACATCATCTTGCCTGTAGGCATAATCAGTATAATAGACCTACTTAGAAGACCTCAGGTCCATAAGTGAAATAATGGACCTCTCAGTGACCTATCAGATTGCAGTATTACTACAAGCATTTTCTAAATAATAGTTATAGACTGAGTCCAAGGTCTCTATGGGGTTTTGAGACCTGAAGGCCCGAGGCTGTAGCATCTCGAGCGTAGCGAGGGTGCTACTAAGGGCCTGAGGGTCTCAAAACTCCATAGTGACCGTTGACGAGGCCTATAACTGGTTTAGAATAGTGCTAAGCAAGCTAGGCTATATTAGCACAAAGAAGACTCTGAAACCAAGAGTTTCTACAAGCCTCAAGCAACGTTAAAGCTTTGCTCTGGCTAGTCTACATAAAAAAACTCACATTGATGAAGGCAGTTTCTGTTTCTTGAGAATCACGTATTGCAAATAAAAAGTTGCTATTGTCATAGTAGTTATAGCTCTGCACTAGAGCACTAGCTATTGTAGCTGCAAGAGAGAGATAAAAGCTGCAAAGCGGCACTGCAGAACGCAAAACTTAAAAAAAAATTAATTTTTAATGATGCACTGTATCATCGTTACTATGACTTCAACATAAACTGTGTGATGTTGCCATGTTCCATACAAGTTAATCTTGACATCATCTTGCCTGTAGGCATAATCAGTATAATAGACCTACTTAGAAGACCTCAGGTCCATAAGTGAAATAATGGACCTCTCAGTGACCTATCAGATTGCAGTATTACTACAAGCATTTTCTAATTCCACTTAGAAGACGCCATTGTGTATTAAAAGGCAGAGAAGGCCGGGTGTGGTTCTGTTTTTGCGATTGTGCTGAGTGTTTTAATTTCTTCTACCCGTTCTGTGACTTTCTTGTCAATTAGTTGTTTCTGGAACAAGGTGGTGCCAATTGCTCCTCTTAGGTATTGTTTTCCTTCTGTTGAGATGCTAATATCTGTGCCTTGGAATATTGTGCCGGCAATTTCAACAGCTTCTGGTTTGCAAACAATGAGTGTTTTCGATCCATTTGGAAAGTAGCCATATTGTGGCCCAATCGCTTCCAATCGGTCCCACCACCTCTTGAGTCTTTTGAGACTTGATCCGGCAGCTGGACTTGTTTGGCAATGCCATCAAGACGATGTATCAGTGGTTGTGTTTCGATAGCATACATGGCCATTGTGAGGGGGTCTCCTTGCGTAGTTCCCTCTCTCGACGTCGTACATTGGCCGTCAACAAACAACCATGAGTTGTTTCGGTACGTGTTGATCAGGACAGGTGCTAGTGTGGGACAGACGACTTCTGAGTTGCGAAGGGCCACCTGTCTATTAAGTCTGTTAAAGGCATTAGAGGCATCAACGAAGATCATTGCCTCTGCTTCTTCTTCTTTAAACACATGGGACATGGAATGAACAGCAGCTGCGTCCTGGCCAGCACATAACTGTAGAGAGCCCACACATTTCTGTAGATCCGGCTTTGCGATTCTCATGATTGCTTTCCAATTATCCTTCGAGCAACTTCTCCTATCCCAATCGGGCGTACACCTGGGCATTTATCCAGGGGGATCAGACGACAGGCCGTATATGCCATCAAGCCAGTTGAGTCCACGTACGTGGTACATATCCTTCTAGCACATGCAGCCAAAGCAGCAGCACATAGGTCATTAGACTTCACAACAAACGCAGTCTTCTCCAAATCATTGCATCCGCCCCTTGTGTGTGTAGGGCTGCTGCACGTATAGCCTCAGTATTGATACTCTCATACTGATACTCTCAAATAGGATAGGAGCCAATCGAGGTCCAGGTTGTCGAGGGACACCTAGAACGTAACTAAATGTTTCAACATTAATTTTTATTTTCACTTGTTTTGTAGCAACTAATTCATCATTATAATTATTATATACATGTACATGGTTTTTTATCATTAGTACTCAGTAATTTATGTACTCAGTAACTCAGTAGTTTTGCTCATCATGAAAAAAAATTACATTCATTGCAACATCTTTACATTAATTTAAATTACGTCATAAGTCAAGCAAAATTTAATGCTGAGCGAGGATTGCACCTAGCCTCGATCCCAGACCGCACTTCCCACTTCACTTAGGTATAGGGAAGTGAAGGAGGCTAGAATTGTATGGGGTGTTATCTGTGTCAAAATGACTATGACAATGTACACACGTGTGCATATAAATTATATGCACATTACAATATGCATGTCAATATGCATATGCACGTTACAATATGCATGTCAACATGCATATGCACGTTACAATATGCATGTCAACATGCATATGCACCATACAATATGCATGTCAACATGCATATGCACGTTACAATAATTATGCATGCATGTCAACATTCATATGCACATTACAACATGCATATAATTATTATACACATTTACAGTATTATGCTGCATGCATGGGATGTCAATAATTATACCTCCGGCAGCATAATTATACACTTACACCCAATAATATGCATATACATGTCCATATAATAACTAGAGCACTAAAGTGCAAACCCTCGGCTGGTGACATGATTATAAAGAAACCAGAAGACTGATATAATGCAGTGCATATAGTGATGTTGTTATCATCATCATGCATGACTTGCACAGCAACTCAGGAGCAATAAAACTAAACCAGACTGGAGGCATGCTGAAACATTTGAGAACAGGTAGTAGTACTATAAATATATGCACTGTGGATTAGGATCACAGCAAAGAAGCATGGAGTCTCAGAGAAGTATGGCTCCAGGTCCTGCATGGATCCCAGTCAGCTAAAGCAAGCTTTCTGGTTTAGTGACCCTGTTCCAATATTGTTCCTGGTATATACAGCTTTCTACTTTAGTGACCCTGTTCCATTGTTTCTGGACCTGGTACAGGATCACTTCAGTTATAAGTAACGCATGTGCAAGTTCTGTTCAAGCTACATTTTGCTCGCTTTTATTAGACAACGAAGCTTTAACACCGAAAGCTGCCACTATTAGAAGTACTGACTTGTTGTGTGGAGGCTACCCATGCTGTAAACGCAGTGCTAGAGCATCCAGGTAAGCAGACCCAGTCACAAGCTTCTTAGCTTTTGCTTGTTTTTATTTGACAACGAAGGTTTAACATGAAATTCTGCCACTATTAAAATTAATAACTTGTTGTATGAAGGCTATCCATGCTGTAAACGCAGTGCCATGGCATGCAGGTGAGTAGACTCACACATTACAAACAAACAAACAGACCAACGGACTACTATACCCGTGGCCGCCCACGCGCGCCTCGGGTAATGATTGGTACACACAACTCCAATTTGAGCTGGAAAAGACGCCGCAATAATTAGTTTGTTAGTAGGTGTGACATCTTGATTTGATTGTGCATGCGCGGTAAAAATATAAGCCTACTCCACATGTACCGACTCTTCTTCTTCTTCTTTGTAGCCTCCAATTAATGAAGCCCATTGGGCAGACAAAAAAGAATATTGAAATTGGGTATTATAACACGCAGCAAGAGGGTGGAGCTTTAAACCAATGTGCGTGTGAGAAGGAGATCAGCGCGGGTTTGCCTTAGATCTTTGATGAAGAGCAAGAGCCACTCTTGCGCGTGGGCAGCTTTCAGCCAGACAAGGCCTTGCAGGAGTAGAGGGTGTCATGTAGTGCCCTTGGGTCGTGGGGGAGGTGAACACTGACGCAGGTTGAGGCATCCTGCAGGAGAGCATGTCAGCGCGCTGAGAGAGCAGGGCAACTTACAAAAAGTGTGAAGGCGACACGTGGAGAGTGAGCTTCTAAATATAATCTGCCCTCGTTGGCTACTCTCCAAATCTGGAGGCGAGAAAAATAAGGAAGAAGAAGAAGTACCGACAGTGTATCAGACTCTAGCTAGCTAGTTAGCTGTGATATAAAATATGGCTGACAAGATTACTCGCGCCAACGAAATTTATTGTGCTAGTCCTATTATATATAATGAGCACTTGCACTTTGACCCAATGACCACATCATCTAGACTCCACCCTTTCTGCCTACAAAATTACAGTGTAATTACTCTCAATATCTGGATACATGCATATTGTGTAATGTGTAAGTATACATGCACATGCATACTATGTAATTATTATATTGACTTGATAATTGTGTAACGTGTATATGCATGTTGTAATGTGTATATATTATGTTGACATGCATGTTGGCATGCATGCATATTGTAAGGTGCATATGCATGTTGGCATGCATGCATGCATGCATATTGTAAGGTGCATATGCATGTTGCATGCATGCATATTGTAATGTGCATATGCATGTTGCATGCATATTGTAACGTGCATATGCATGTTGACATGCATATTGTAATGTGCATATGAATGCACACGTGTGTACATTGTCATAGTCATTTTGACACAGATAACACCCCATAGAATTGCACCATGTGTACCACCCCTAGGCCTAGCCTCGATCCCAGGCCGAGTTTTTTCGCTTTTATAACGGTTAGGCGAACAACTGGGCCTGGTACTAGTTGTCTGCGCATGCGTCAGTCGTTTGTCAGATTCTGACGAATGGATATTCTCGTTCACTTTCGTGACATTTATATTCGTGTACTATCGTGTACTAGAAGTCAGTTCCCGTTTTATCATTATTGGAATCGATTGGAATGGCTCTTAGCTGAAGCTTCTCTCTTCTCTGAAGCTTATTCTGAAGATAGCCTCGATCCCAGGCCGAGTTTTCGCTTTTATAACGGTTAGGCGAACAACTGGGCCTGGTACTAGTTGTCTGCGCATGCGTCAATCGTTCGTCGGATATTCTCGTTCACTTTCGTGACATTTATATTCGTGTACTATCGTGTACTAGAAGTCAGTTCCCGTTTTATCATTATTGGAATCGATTGGAATGGCTCTTAGCTGAAGCTTCTCTCTTCTCTAAAGCTTATTCTGAAGACTGAACAACAAGGGAAGAGGTATAAAGCTTTGTCAAGCTTGTTAAGGTCAGATATTTTTGTGTGGGCCCTATGGCCGGCTATGCTATCAAGTCTTGTTCATGTTTGGCAAGAATGTAGGTAGACTATAGTTTCATCATTAATATGGTGGATCAAGTGAAGAGTGTGAGCTAGAGAACTTGGTGCTGCCATCATCAGCTCGTCGACAATGACACTATAACCGAGAAATTTAATATGTATAGATCTACACGTATTTAAAATGTCTACTTCTCTGTACAGGAGCAATGGCTAATATCCAGCTATCCCAACAGTGCTCCTCTTGGCTATACTAACGGACGAGACTGGACAGTTTGAGGTAAGGGTTTAACCGTCTTTGGTTTCTTTTAATATTGTCCTATACTCACAGACACAGGACTGGAGTATGACCTGCTCATTCGAGCGTTGCTGGGTAGCTCAGAGACATCAAGAGAATCTACGTTTTCTCAAGCAATGAGTTACGAGTTGGGGCCTAGAATCAGAGAAGTCCAGCAGCCTGCTAAATCTTTTTGAAACGTAATTTGAAGGCATTCAATCATCCTGAAGTTGCCCTGGGTCACTGTAATTGTGCTGCAGCACAACTGGCAACTCCCCAGGCCTTTGTGAAGCAGCTCCCTATGTGCATCTTTTGTGTACTCACTCTGTGCATTTTCTGTGTACAAATTTCGATTATTGATTTATTAAATATTTTTGCCGACCACAAATATACAAAATTTGACCCATGCGCAGACAACTAGTACCAGGCCCAGTTGTTCGCCTAACCGTTATAAAAGCGAAAACTCGGCCTGGGATCGAGGCTACCCTAGGCCTAATTTATACAAAATCAGAGCGCGTAATAGTCTCGAATCTGCGCGTGTTGTGCCACAAATCCGAAAATCCGAAATGCCTAAAAAATAGGAAATGAAGAGCATTATGGGTGTGGCCATACATTCCATTGTTAAAATGCGCAAAGGTAAAATTATTGCGCACTTGCACTAGCTGACTGTAGTACAACTAATCTCGAGTCAAGAATAGATGAGTCAAACTGACAACAGAGTATAGTCTATATATAAGCTTATTATCTTTAGTCTAGCTAAGGTACTGTGTACTTTGCCTGTGGCTCACTGTATCCGGCCATCCATCCTTTTCATGTCATTTTCAATCGAGTTTGTGCAGACCCACTCTCTCTTTGTAATACATTCACAATAATGCTAATTCCTAGGTAGACTTTAGGGTGTGTATAGAGTAACTGGGCTAGCTTACTGTGGGTAAGTGTGGCTCAATGTGTGTTGCTATTATCCTGTGAGACAGATCGGAGGTTTCAGGATTTGTGCATGTTTAGCCTGAATGCATGGTTGACACAAATTCTGAAACGAGTCTGTGCATGCACTCTCCGTTAAATTTACAGCCCGTCTCTTTCCAGCTATAGCTTCAGGGTATGTATAGAGTGACTGAGCCAGCTTACTGTGGCTCAATATGTTGCTGTTATCCCGTGGATGAAGTTTCAGGATTTTTAACGCAAATCCTGAAACTACATTGTGCAGTCTCGTTTATATTTATAGTCCTTCTATTTCTAGCCATTGCTTCAGGGTATGTATAGAGTGACTGAGCCAGCTTACTGTGGCTCAATATGTTGCTGTTATCCCGTGGATGAAGTTTCAGGATTTGTGTTAACGCAAATCCTGAAACTACATTGTGCAGTTCCTTTATATTTACAGTCCTTCTATTTCCAGCCATAGCTTCAGGGTATGTATAGAGTGACCGAGCCAGCTTACTGTGGCTCAATGTGTTGCTGTTATCCCGTGGATGAACGCAAATCCTGAAACTACATTGTGCAGTTCCTTTATATTTACAGTCCTTCTATTTCCAGCCATAGCTTCAGGGTATGTATAGAGTGACTGAGCCAGCTTACTGTGGTTCAATGTGTTGCTGTTATCCCGTGGATGAAGTTTCAGGATTTGTGTTAACGCAAATCCTGAAACTACATTGTGCAGTTCCTTTATATTTACAGTCCTTCTATTTCCAGCCATAGCTTCAGGGTATGTATAGAGTGACTGAGCCAACTTACTGTGGCTTAATGTGTTGCTGTTATCCCATGGATGAAGTTTCAGGATTTGTGTTGACACAAATCCTGAAATTAGTTTGTTGCTCAATGTTTTCTTGATATCCCGTATAGAGTCTAATTTAGACTATCAGATAAAGTTTCAGGATTTGTGTTAATTAACGCGAATCCTGAAACTACATTGTGCAGTCTCCTTTAAATTTACAATCCTTATATTTCCAGCCATAGCTTCAGGGTATGTATAGAGTGACTGAACCTGCTTACTGTGACTCAATGTGTTGCTGTTATCCCGTGGATGAAGTTTCAGGATTTGCGTTAACGCAAATCCTGAAACAAATTTTGCACACTTTCTGTTAAATTTACAGTCCTTCTATTTCTAGCCATTGCTTCAGGGTATGTATAGAGTGACTGAGCCAGCTTACTGTGACTCAATATGTTGCTGTTATCCCATGGATGAAGTTTCAGGATTGCGTTAACGCAAATCCTGAAACAAATTTTGCACACTTTCTGTTAAATTTACAGTCCTTCTATTTCTGGCCATTGCTTCAGGGTATGTATAAAGTGACTGAGCCAGCTTACTGTGGCTCAATGTTTTGTTGTTATCCCGTGGATGAAGTTTCAGGATTTGCGTTAACGCAAATTTTGCACACTTTCTGTTAAATTTCAGTCCTTCTATTTCCAGCCATAGCTTCAGGGTATGTATAGAGTGACTGAGCCAGCTTACTGTGACTCAAATGTTGCTGTTATCCCATGGATGAAGTTTCAGGATTTGTGTTAACACAAATCCTGAAACAAATTTTGCACACTTTCTGTTAAATTTCAGTCCTTTTATTTCCAGCCATAGCTTCAGGGTATGTATAGAGTGACTGAGCCAGTATATTCTACGATATACCGTATAGCGGGAAATTTTCGTGATATGCAAAATTTTGCTTTCGAGGGCAGAGAAGTTAACGGGGAAATTAAAACCAGCATAAACTCCCACACACTGGTATTTTACATTGGTGGGTGGCATTCAACCGCAAATATTAGAACCCACGAGCAATCCTGCTGAGGGCTCTGAGGCCAAATAGTGAAAATATTACTTGTTGAACACAATACTTGAACAATACTTGTACAGTGATTTGCACACGTGAACATTTCTCGCTATAAGGTAACTAGTCTGTGTAAGTGTGTGTGCATGTGGACACAAAAATGAGCTGTTTAAGCAAACTATATAATACATGCACTTTAATCATGAACTGCTTTAACTGCTGATGATTGAGACTGTCCATATACTTATTATTGTGAAACTCGTAGGCGATCTTCTACGACGACAAAAAACAACTATAATCATAGATCCACGATCGTTCCCAATTCACGATCATTCCCGTAATCATAAAGACATTACAATAAAAAGTTACTGTATCCGTTTTCCGCTTTGAAGCTCAACCAACGCACGGGGTGAATGATCTATGAGCATCTTGTATGTGCATGGTCTCATTCTCAGTATAAACTCAGCTCTCTGACTGAGTAGGGCCACCTCAATAATTATATACCGGCTATTTAGTTTAGCACAGATTGCTAGCTAGATTTTTACTGCACAAAACTCGCCCTGAAATGCGGCCACTCGCTATTCCATATATATACTGGCCATGCAGTATTGACTGTCCCAAACTAGGCTTAATGTTTATTACGGCCGGATATGACGTTTGGGGTGTGGTTTGGCAGGATTACACTTAAATAGAAACCGCAAAATTAGTCATTAGATCTGAGGTAGGGTTGCTTTTTTTAGCCGCGGCTATTTTATGAAATGCGGCCACCTCGATATTCCGGCAAAGCTGCACAAGGGTGGCTGGATTAACGAGAGTCCAGTATTACTGTATATGCCTCTGCACATTGCTTATACAGTATTGTTTAATGCATGGACAGACCTATTGACAAACCAGTGTTGTATGATTTGGTATAATAGACAGGGAGATGCTTCTATATATATACCCAGTTGTATTCAACCTCCTCGATCATTGTCAACCGCACACTGTCCTCATTTTGACTTTATCTTGTCTCAAAGAGTGCGATGAGATCTTTCATCCTGCATGTGCATGAAAGCCATTATATATACTGAGCCAGAAGAGGAACAGAATATATGCATCTCTTAAGAAGTACGTACATAATTATTATAATTGTACATGCATTGCATGCGTATAATAGTTATCATTCTTATACTTTTATGCATGCATGCATGGTTGCCATTATAAGTACACTGCCTTTGCAGTTCACTTGGAAGTTTTGGGCAACTAGTAAATTGCAAAAAAACCACTTGAGATAAGTGTAACATGCATGCAGTTTATATACATTTGTAAGTAAACCATAATACTATTAATATAATTATTATAGAGCAAGGAACAAAGTTAAAATTTTAGATTTTATAGACTAGATCTTTATGCTTTTTTTGTTGTAGTTTTTTACGCTATTTGGTTTTAATTAGCTTACGTCAGCTCACGTGAAGTTTAGGCAATAGTAACTTAAGGTAAGCGTATAACAGTTTACAGCTAAATCACAACTTGGCCGATCTCTATCTGTAGGTACAAAGTTCAAATTTTGAAGCCCCAATTCAGTCCATTCATGCTGTCTTGATCATACGGAGTATAGCTTTAATGTAGATTCTGTAGTAATTACCTCAGTGAGCTTCTTTCTGATTTCACTGAGGTGCAAGTAATCGCATGAACTATATAGTATAGATATTTGTCATGTTTTGGAAAGTATGTGCTCTAGGGGTAGCTTGATTACGACATACACTGCCTGGTCGTTTAAAACGATATATATAAAATTGTTGACCGAGAAACAGCCTAATGCTGAACCAGTCTCCAATTCTCTGCCACATAATACGCCACTTAACTCCTCTTGATAAGGATTAGTTTTTACCAGCCATGCACCCGGGCCTTTCTACCACCCCCATAAACTCGGAACCCATATATATATCACTTATCACTTATTTGAATGACAGATGACGTACCAAGGTCAGAGAATATGTGGAGTAACTGCTCAGACACAACAGCTATATATGTCTTTAGAATACAGCGAGCAAAGCTACAAGTGCAAGTAACGTGAGCATACATCGATACATAAGAGATAGCATCCACTGGTATACTTCTTGCCATCAACACGGTGATCGGTGCATCTATCACGCTCATCAAATTGATCTGGAGTTTCTCCTAAGATGTAACGTGTTTGAGAGGGGCTTTGTAATCAAAATTGGCTTTGGTGCATGGCCTAGCTGATACTTAAACAATTGTTTTTATGTCTCTTTCTGCATGCATGAGCTTTCGTGTGCCATCTCCTTTTGAGCGATCGAAAAGGCAACTTCTCTTGATTCATTAGTACAAGTGTTGGCAATAAAAATTATCCTCTTTTCGGAGACGTATGTGAGAGGGAGGATTCTCTACTTCAGTACAGCAAGATTTGTTCGGTGTGTGTACAGGTAAATATATACATTGATATGTACACGACCTTTCAATCAAAGACATCAAAGCCTTATAAGCATTTTTCGGGAAGGGAAGATATACGGTCAAGTCTCTTCTTTCCAAACGTTGTTTTCTATAATTAATTTATTACAGCCTGTAATTGTATTTGAATGTCTTGACATGCATGATGTGTGTATAATTATTATGGGCACTGATATAATAATTATAGTTGCATATAATATATAATGATGCGCGCCTGTGTATATATCTAGTACTCTCCAGTTGTTGATATTGGTATACATTTTGCTGTGGGCCAGCTTCAGTATAGCCTCGAGACCAGCCGTTCGTTATCTGAAAGAACGCCTGGTCAAGTTCCAATGTAGCACTCGTTCTAGAATACAGGAATTTTTTGGACCGATAACTACCCGCACAAGGTGTATTACCCGTGAATATCATTATGATACTGTAAAACGCTGACTCAGCTAGACAAGTTGCACATTGGAACTTGACCAGGTGTTCTTTCAGATACGAAAGGCTGGTCTCGAGGTTACAGCTTCAGATTCAGAAAATCCGGTAATAAAATTATAATGACTCATCTCTGCAGATCTACAGCTGCAAGATTGTGAAGAGTGCTAAAGTATAAATCAATGTGCATGGACTTACATGGGCCTCCTCTTCAGCCGGCATTGACAGCAGACTGAAATGGATTATGCAGCTCACATGGCCGATAATGAAAAACCAGGCTGACAGCTCATCAACTATATACTCAGTGGTAGATCTAGCTTGGGGCAGCATATACAGCACAGGTGTTGGAATAGAACTAATTGCTCTTGTCTGTTGTGGTTCTTATAAGATGACACTATAGTGTCACGCACACACACGCGCATTTCAATTTTATGAGTGCGAATTCCAGACACACCCACAGTGCCACACCCATAATGCTCTTCATTTCCTATTTTTTAGGCATTTCGGATTTGTGGCACTACAAGCGTGTAAAAGCAGTCACACCAAGAGAAGAGGGCATGCAACTACAATCTATCAAATTACAAATGGGAGGGGCGTGTGCACTAAAAATAGATTGCACGTGCACTTACTCCATAATAGTCACCAAGCCAGCTAGCTAGCTAGCACTGTTACTGTTGGGTAGAGTTAGCCACAAAGGTCAACAAGCGGAAGAGAAGGACCAATGCTAGACTAGAAGTAGCCATTGATCAATTCTATAAAGCTCTTCTAAATTAATTTTGCGGTAAATTTCTAGTATAACAGTGTTCACGCCCACTAGCACACCTATTTATGTGTAGGCGGTTGGCTAAATATAGTATATCCTGCTGACTCATCAGTTTTTTGACGACTACACAGTTAGACTGGCGGCAACAGCCCCTTGCGTGCGTAGCTCGCGCTACGCGCTCGGGCGGCTGTCGCCGCCAGTCTACTACACAGTATACATTGCGAGTTGCATGCCCCTCTTCTCTTCATACGCCCTTGGTCACACTGCAAATATACAAAAAGTAAGCTCACGTGATAATTCATTAGTGACCTTTTGACCCTCCTCTGCCTTGGTCAGCTAGCCTCGAGACCACGCCGATTTTAATCGGCCTGGATTCGAGGCTATGGGTCAGCAAGCTCGCCAACCCAATTAAACGCTGTGAAAATAATATTGGAGCTCAACCTTACACGAAAAACAAGAAACCCAGCTAGCTAGAGTTAGCTAGCTAGATACATATATATATAGCTCTAGCTGTGAATTATTCAAGCCTGCTGTGTTCCTGTTCTGAGTATTATGGTGGGTGAACCATTGGTGTTGTGTTGGGTTAGCTGGCTGGAGGTGCTAGACCCTGACGTGTACATTATTGTTTGCAGTTGTAACACATTTTCTTCACTGCCCCATGTCACGTGTATGTGTGCGAAGGGTTGGGAACCATTTACTCAGTGTAGTAGTAGTAGTTATTTAACCAGCGGAGTCTTATCAGCTAGATTGATGCCTTGAAAAACAAACATGAACAAAAACATAAACATAGACTTAGAAGTCCACTAATACCGTACTTATTTGATTTAAAGCGACCCTCCAAATATGCGACACCCTCGATCTTTCCAATTTTCTGACCTCTAAAAGTAGCGACTGCTGCATTGACAAACTTTTTTGTCGCTCCCTAAATAGAGGTCAAACCACAGCCTCGATTCTAGGCCGCAAGAAGCTTTATATCTTTGATTTCAGCTAGTTCCTTAGCTTCTTGAACTATACATAGGGTCCATACAGACAATACATGAACATACTATCTGTAATTCCTTGATATGGCTGAACCTCCCACCGGACAAAAGCTCTGCTCCCAAAATGTCCTTTATTCAGAGGTTCCACTGTATGTTATAGCAAATATTTATGTGGCCTCAAATCGAGGCAAGTAGGGTAGTTGGAGCTACCTTCAATTAGATATGACCCTCTAAATATGCGACACCAGAACTTCAACAAAATTGTTTAACCTCTAAAAGAAACGACTTCTGGCTTCGTAATTATTTAGAAGTGTCACCTTAAATCGAGGTCTTACTGTATTGTTAGTATAATTAATAGTACGGTCAAGGGTGCAATAATTATGGGATTGCAATGGCAAGGCTACTCATTGCAGGAGTAACTGATGAAGTTCTCTGCAGTTTTATTATTTAGCAGTGGCCGTTATTCGAAAACCATACATTGTCATTGACAGCGTGCAATTATTGCAGTTGTTATTCATAGCGTTTCTAATTACTCACAAGTCGTTTTATATTCATTTAACTATGGTTGTACAGATTGTGGTATAATTATAGCGAAGGCGTCATATCCGGTGCGAGGATATTATGTCATATTTTGGCAGTACCGGGTCTAAGCGTAGGTCAAGTCCCCCACGTCTCTGTTGCGCTAGAGGTTGGAGGTCACGTGACTGCGGTTAGGTTTTTGGGGGAGTACTGAGAGACGGGCCCCGCGATTAGCCTTAAGCACTTAAGTGTTGGGGGCCTTCATTCAGCCCCCCCAAACCGATAAATCAACATCGTCGGATGGAAAAGGTGGTTAGGGCTCTAACCGATGTGAATGGGAGGGTGGGAGGCAAAGAGTTACATGAGTCTTTTACAACACTCTGGCTACTGACACGTGTGTGGCAGATACTGCGCACGCGCGGTAAGGCCAGGGCCAAGCCTTTGTTATCATAGCGTGTACCCGAGGCAACGCCGCGGTTAGGGTACTTCCCCGTTAACTACGTTTAACTCATTAAACTACATTGCATTTTCCAATTATCTGCGAGTACAAATTAATTTGCGATTTTTCTGAAATAGCTGAAATTTATACCTGCGAAAGTGTGGTACTTGCTAATGACTGACCACACCCAGTAAAAAGGGACACTCCAGTGCAGTTATACATTTTTTGTAAGTGTACTGGGGTTATTAATCCAAGGCGTGTATATAGGCGGCCTCGGTTACAGTAGTCTGTTAGTCTGTCTGTGTGTCCGTGTGTCTGTCGCTCAGTTTGGCTTACCTGGTGATTTAGGCATCACAATTTGTACGTAGGGAAACCAAAGAAGTTTTGTTTCGCAGAAAAGGCGAGCTAAACCTAAGAAGCTTTTTGCGTACTACATAAACCATAGATGCGGCTATTATTCGAAACAATAATTACTGATTGTTTGTGGAAAAAAGGGTCGAATCAATAGAAAGCTAGAATTGTGTCTGGTTCAGTTTCTCTGTTAGCTGACTCTGGGATCCTATTCCAGGAGCCATACTTCTCTGCATGAGATTCCAGGCTTCTTTGCTGTGATCCTAGTCCACAGTGCATATAAAACCATGTTCTCAAATGTTTCAGCATGCCTCCAGTCAGGTCTGTGCTATATAGACAGTTTAATAAGTCCTACATGATATTCATCACTACATGCACTGCTAATCATGTCACGTCACCAGCCGAGGGTTTGCACTTTAGTGCTCTAGTTTAGTCTTGTATTGCTAATACTACAATACATGTACATGTAGGTATATACCTTTAAATATAAGTGAGTTGCACAGACTGGGCTAGTGGTTTATTATGCACTGTGTGTAGAAATAGGCCATCAAATTGGCTAGATGGGCATGGCCCAAGTCCTGCCCATCTATAGCTTTGGCTTGTTGAAACAGCCTCAATTAAAACATGAGTAAATCGAATGTTAGTGTACTTCCGTTACCAATCATCTTCTATCTGTGGTTACGCATCCTCTGACTTTTCTCCTTCCATTCTATTCGGTATGGAAACAAGTGTTGTGATTCTTATCACTTTTTCACTACAAACTTCCTGGAACATTGTGGACACTTTCGAATATGCCCTCACTTCTTGTAGATTGTGTAGGCACTTTCTATTGTTACCAGACATTGTATGTAGTACAGTGTACGTGCTTCATATTAACGGTGCAGTACGGAATGAGTAACTTACTGGCAAAACGAGATGGCTGTCTTTTTGTACATACCACACTCTGTCAGTGCATTAATTGACCCTTGTGATACTGTATTTTATCCAGATTCGTTTCATTCTGATACAAAACCGAGCAGGAAAGACTCGGTTAGCAAAGTGGTACATGCACTTTGAGGATGACGAAAAGCAGAAGCTGATTGAGGAAGTTCACTCGATTGTAACTGTCAGGGATGCCAAACATACAAACTTTGTAGCTGTAAGTTGCATATAATTATACTAAATGTAGCTACATAACTACATGTATTATTACGTACGCTACGTTTTCTTTTTTCTGGGGAAGTGATCAGCAACTCTCTTACATTGCAGTTTCGCAACTTTAAAATTGTCTACCGCCGCTATGCCGGTCTGTTTTTCATTATCTGTGTGGACCTAGACGACAACAATTTGGCCTACCTTGAAGCTATTCATAACTTTGTTGAGGTAAGGGCTTATCACCGTAACACCCTACGAGTTGTGCACTTGATTGCAGGTCCTGAACGAATTCTTCCACAATGTGTGCGAACTGGATCTTGTTTTCAATTTCTACAAGGTGTGTTCTCTTTTAGTATGTGTACTATAAAACACACACTCATGCACATACTTTGGTAACTACAGGTGTATGCTGTTGTGGATGAAATGTTCCTTGCTGGTGAAATACGGGAAACCAGTCAACAAAAGGTTCTCCAACAGCTGCATTATCTAAACACACTCGACTGAATTCCCAGTAGTACTATGTTTCTACTGATCGAACATTTTACAGCAGCAGTACATTAATGTTTCACATGAAATATTATACCTTTGTATACTGTGCTCCGTAGGGCATTGTACTAAACAAGCCATACTAGCCAGATTACACCATTACCATCTACATAACATCAAGTAGCCAAGGTCAAACTTCTATTGGCATCTAGTTACGAAACTGTATGCTGTTTAGCCTAGTATGTGTTTAGCCTAGCCACGTCATCAAGTCCGTTAACACCCGCTTGAGAATATTAATATTCATAACAGTGTTACATAATGCAGCAGAAAAATCCCAGACAAGCTTGCAACCCGATAACGGAAGGTCGGGCCACGCCCAACTAGTATAGGAATTAATTATGCTGGCATTATAAGGTAAAATTGTTACATTGGTGCCAATAAATGCCACCGTCCTCTGCTGCTGCTGAATGTGTTTTTCGATAAAAGTCTATTTGCGTTGAGTTCGGCCTGGAAGTTGCATGGGTTACCGTATTGCGGATATATTTCGAGGGTATAAATGTTCGCGGATTGAGCCTGTACCGCAAAAATTTATACCCACGAAAATTTATATCTTTATTGAATAGTAGGCGTGTTCAGTATTATGGATTTGAGGCTAACGGTGTGGAGGTACAGCTGCATGTTGATGTGCGCATGCGCCAAAAGGCTGGATTTCAGACCACGAAAATAAAATCCGCGAAATCTTTTGTAATGGTCCATCCGCGAAACTTTATACCCTCAAAATATACCCGCTATACGGTAGTAGTTGTTGAAATATTAAACCACAACAAAAATGTGCGGTTAAAGTTTCATGGCTTCGTGGTTATAGTGTGGCAAAAATTAAAGGTTTTTTACCTACACTGCATCATGCAAATGCTCATTTCTCATGAAGTGATTGCTGTATTAGAAACTAATTGTATGTGGTTGTAGCATAAGTATTAGGCTCTCATTTGTATAAATATGCCTTCTAGTGAGGTTGGGGTCAAAGATTAATTGGTGAACAATCGACTCCAGTGTTGAGGCCTTCGGGATATTAATTTTAATATTTTGGTAGTATGTTCTGATAATATTCCTCTTAATCGCACTTAAGTTTCGTATTGGGATGTGAATGGGTTCGGGAGATACAGAGCTCTCAGTAGCTAGTAGTTGCACTAAGTACACACAATCCGAAGTCTTATATATAGCTTGTACTGGCATTAATGAAATTGCAATTATGTTAGAATGACTGATTGCACAAAAAGTGTTATTAGTCTCGAATTTATAATAATAGCTTTAAGTTTAATTGTGGCAGCTTTGTTCTTAAAAAGTATACTGACGACTAGTTGTGGTTCTGGGTTCTACATGAGTCAATACTGGTATACAACAATGTCTGGTATAGTAGCGAGGGTGCTTGAAAGATCGACTTGGGTCGTGTAAATGAAGCAACGTTAGCTTGACTTTAGCATTATATAAAGTCTTTCTCTATGACACTATATACCCAACCACCAATTCCAGACACCAATATGTTTTTTTGTTTTTTTGGGGAGGGGAGGGAAGCAACCTTTAATACTGAGGGCAAGCATGTAGTTGTAAAAATAATAAAGTAGTGAGAAACACATGTAAGTACATCAACTGTTAATTGAGGTGGCTCTCGCTAAGAGCCAGCTCAATTGAAATGTCACTGTTCTTCAGCGCATTGTGGGTGTGGGAGCGTGTGCCACGAATGCATAGAAGTGATGGTCTTAAGAGCGAAAATGAGAGCCTACCAATTATTTCCATGTTTTGTTTTTTTACGAATGGCCTCACAGGCAATTCCGTCCGTCACTTTGCTTACTGTACTATTGAGCAATACCAAAGGGAAAAAGCTGCCCTTGAAAATCTATTTTCAAAAATATCGGATTATAACAGGTACACGAAGTTTACACTCAGTCTCAAATGACACCCTAGAAACTATATAAAATGTATTATCTCCAAAAACAAGCAAGTCACAAAACAAGACATAAACATACAAATAGAGCTGATGCCTGTGGGTATGTGATATGTGTACACAACTTGGGTAATAGAAAAAGACGTATTATAATGCTGAAGTCAAGCTAACGTTGCTTCATCATTTACAATGATGTCATTGCACAAATCATAGCAGTTTGTCATTGGTGTAAACTTACTTCTCTAGAGTACCTCCCAGCCCCTGACTCCCTGAGTGATTGCTAGTGGATAGGAGAACTTCATAACGGTTAACCACAAAAATGTTCGCGACCGCTAAATCATAACGCAGAGTATTTCAACCGTTTACACAGGGTGGCCTGGTCGTTTCCAATCCCTCCTACTGTTCTATCTATGGTTAGATTTTAGCTAATCCTTTGTTTACTTCCAGTGCACAATGTTTTCCTCTGACAGTGTCAGTGAACTATGGATCATGAGCCGCTATAGATGTAGATGTAGCTCAGGCTGCAAACAAACTGGGAGTGAGTATACTGGCCGGTTTTCCATGGAAAAAATGAGCTTAATTATACATAATATATAGCTGTATAATTTTTTTGTAGCTATGTATATAAATTGTATTAGATGCTTTATGACATGCATGGGTCTATTATACATACCTATTATACTGTTTGAAAGTATACAGAGATAGCAACAAACCTGTAACGCTACATTTCTCTTTTAGTGTGAACCGGGACCTCACACTAAAAGAGAAATTTTATACTACAAATGTTCTGCATGTTCCAGCACTGTATTATTAACTACACCTAGGCTACACCATTATCACACTGACAGTGTTGTCTGAAAGTACAACAGAAATCGACCAGTAGGTATCGTGAAAACTACATTTCTTTTTTAGTGTGAACAGCGTAGCGGCGGATCCAGGGGTATGCAATAGGGGGTTTACCCCCCTTCCTCTTAAACTTACATCTTACATAATTATGTGCATGTGAATTAACTGCACTTAAATGTGACGTGAGATACACGTGTTCTACCTTGCGGGTTTGCCGTAAAGAAGGAGGGGGGCTCGACCACGCCTTCTTCTTTGCCTGACATTGATGGGAGATTGCGATCTCCCTGGATTAGTGTTTCTCATCTATCCAGTTGCTGCTCCTTAATTCTCCTTCAAAAAATGTTTGTTAACTCTAACTTTAATTAATTAATAGAGATGTTTACATAGCAGATTATTGTTTAAGCTTCTTCCTGTTCTTTGATTTCTGTTTTGAGTCCAGATTCCTGTTGGTCGTCGACAGTATTGTGTGACAGTATTCTAGCACCTATGTCTATTAGTATGCCTCTTACCTTTTAATATACACACACATCATAATGTTGGAAGAATGAAAGAGAAATTGGACGCGCGTCATCCACCGTCAGGTTTTATCATGTGCGCTCATAAGAATCTAATTGGCCGATTTAGGCACATTAGGCACTCAGAGGAGGCGCAAAGCACTTAACCTTTGCTCATTAGGTCTCTAATTGCCGTTGTGTTAATTGCATGCCAGTCTCATGAATTAGCCGCCCTTCCTAAGGAGAGACCTAGGAAGGGCGGCTGATTCGTGAGACTAACCAACAAGCTGAAAGACATTGCAAGACAGCCTGGAGCAAAGAGCTTGCCATCAATAGAATCATGTCAGGGAACACTCCAAAACAACCAGCTATAAGAAGCCATCTATGATTAAAAGAAGTTATATCTAGGACCATGCATGTACCACAGCAGAAGAGCCTGAGGCCTCCTTTTACAATGTATATACGTATAAAGTGGACCGTACATGCATGCTACATACAACAAAGGCCAGCTATTGAGAAGCCTGGCCAAAATCTCATCCGCCCTGTGTTTGACTGTGGTAGGGTCCGAGGGAGCAGCTCAATACTTGACTGAAAGTGGTCGCAAAGCAGCTAGGCTAAACGCACAAGTTAGTTTTATTCTCTGTTTTACATTTTAATAATCCATTCTCGTTCACACAGTTAATGTGCATATGACGCTCATTCAACTCCAAAATGATCTTGTTGTTGCCAAACCAGTTCAAGATACGACAAGAAATGAAGATTTTGATGAGCTCGAGCATTCTTCCTCATTAGTATTCACACCTGAGTTTGCCAATGTGGTCAATGTCGATGGATTGAGAATTAAAGACGGCAAGGTGTTTGTTATTTGGAAGTGGCAGGTGCTACATCCGCAAGACAAGACGGTAATAATAGTGAGGGGAATTGCTGTTTGTTTTCGGCCAACGGAACCCTGGACTATTCAGACGCAGAGTCTGAAACAGTCACACACCATACCTTTCAAGGTGATCGGATGTATTAAGAAAAAACTATATCCAGAAGTACTCTGAAAAGCAAGTGTACTTATTGACGAAGGTGTCCCTGTACCTATATATAGAAGTACATGTTGAACCTGACAATCCTGTGACTCCAAATGATGCAATTGCATTGTAGACAGTTCCTTTGGATACGTAGTGAAGGAAACACGGGATGCTGTGTACGATGCCCTCATAAGGAATGACATTACTGTTGTAACATTCAAGTGGGTCAAATATGTCAGTGACTGGTATATACAGTATGAGCCCAGGGTTTTTTTGCTAACATAACAACGAAAGGCGGTGTATGGCCATCAAATTAATGTTGAAGTACACATTAAGTACTGTTGTCGCCTAACCTAATTTTGCGTTGATCGATTTCCACCAATGACTGCATTGTATAACACTCGGACGACTATAAACAATCATGTTCCAATAGCATTGTTCACCGCTTATGTCATTTTTTGTTGTACATTTCTATTGAAATTCGACCAAGTGCAGCAATAACATGCATCATATAATTATACACGTATTAATAGCTGTTAGCCATGAATATAATGCTCATGATTATCAATGTCCAATTTATAAATAGTTGTGGTCAGTTATATTGCAACTTGTGAGGGAGGATGATCAACTGGCACATTGTAGTATATATTCGCACGTACATCAAATGAAGGCATTGATAAAACAGTAATAATTGATGGCAACGAGGGATCCATTCGTTTGGGAGAACTTTCCTCCAATTTTACTTGACGGTGTAAAGTGTAAAATGTGCCCACCATATCTCTGAAGAAGCATTCCACATCTCACATCTTCAGTTATGGAAGCTCTTGAATGTTTGATATCTCCTCAGTGCAAGTGAGAGAGATCTTTATAGCAGTTCACTCCTGTGTACCCATGGTTAGGCTCTTGAATCAGCCGCCCTTCTCAAGGTCTCTCCCCCCCTCAGGTAGGAAGGGCGGCTAATTCATGAGACTAGCATGCAATTAACACAACGGCAATTAGAGACCTGATTAGCAAAGGTTAAGTGCTTCGCGCCTCCTTGTTCCGGGGCAACGGTAGAGGGTGGCGGCGCCCGACTAATTAGGCACCTCGATGCTCCACTGTTTTGTAGGCTGTACAGAGACACTGCAAGTAGCCAGAAGTGGTCTAGGAGCATTCCCACCGCCCTCTCACCTTCCCCACACTGCTGAAAAGATTCCAATTTTTGTTTAACAGAATTATGATCTATATGAGCAGAGGAGGTCAGAGCACCATTAATCTGTTTCTCTTTAGCGTTCTCTAGCTCTTACTTGCACTGATAAGCTTTTACATTCTCACCTTTGACCTCAAAGGAATTCTATATCTAAAATAATGATGAAGTACCTCTGCAATGGAAATCTTAGCGTTATTTTAAAGACAAATCGGCCTGGGAAAGACAGCATTAAATTTTGCCATAATTATGACACGCCCTTCTTGGCTAATCTGATCTGAAGGGCGAAACGTTAATAAAACACAGAGATCATTGGTCTGATTCAAGAGTCTTCTCAAGAGAGTTCCAGTTCCTTTATAGCGTGATTCTACCAATCGCTAGCAAGGTATTTATGATTGCCATAATTAGGTGCATGAATTGTGTTTCAGCTAGCTAGCTAGAACACCTATTATATTATGTTTGCTGTTAGATTTTGTAAACGACATCGACAAGCTAGAGTCTAACAATACGTCTATAATTATCATTAAGAACACGAAGTGCCCCATACCTACATTGTGTCGCATCCATATGTATTTGTGCTGCCTGTTAAAAGTACGTGTGTAGGTACGTGAGTATGTTGTATTGTGGATTATACAAGTCTCCTACTGTGTTGTAGTTATAGTTGCTGTGTGATAACGCTTAAGAGTTTACTTACGTGTTTAATAAGACGGACCCAGGGCTTGCAGTTTTTACCACACAACCAGTATACACCTTCCAACATAGATGGAACCCCAATCACGTTTCTCGGGCAGCTTCCAGGATGAAGCTGCACACACTCCACCAGTTCAGTCTGGCACACAAAATAGCAATGGCAACGTTGTTGAGAAACGATTCTCTGATCATTTTACGGATGCCGAATATGAGCTGCATCCACATGAAGATCAGTTTGATTTTGCATCCAATCTTCAGACACATGACTCTGTCTCCTCTCTGGATATTGTTGGATTAGATTCCAATCTGGAAGCAGTTGGCGAATTAGAATCAAGTGCTGCATTATTGTCCAAATCGTGGGAAACATTCGAACACAGTGGCCAAAAAGTGAGTTGTACTTTCGTCACTGAAAAAGTGTAGCTTAGAACTGCAACAAGGTCATGTGTGTTTCATAGGAAAATGTCAACTTATAATGTAATGTAGGCCTGTTAATGTGTTATAGTAAAGGAATGCGCTACTTGCATTGATTGTTTTCCTTGCATGGCGACATGTTCTGCCTGCTGGAATGTGACTTCCGTTTTGAGATAATGTACAGTAAAATATTTGTGGGCATACGTTTAGTTGACTAACTTCCGTGTTAGCTACAAAAATAATACTCTCCCCATGCAAGCCTGATGAGGCTGCAAAAACAGAGGCCATAAAAGATGTGGAAATAAAAGATTTGTGCAAGTCTGCTGAAGAGGACACAGCGGTAGCCACCGATAGGACTGAGCCAACTGATTCTAAAGGTTTAAAATTTATCTGTGTAAATTTTATCTCCAGGCATGCAATTATAGTATTGCCAGTTCATTGCTATCAATTGTTGATTCTTAGTACAGTGGACCTTATCACGTTTACTTATGATGTAGTACAATAATTATGTGTTTCTTGATCCTTACACCCATTAGGCAAGTGGGAGAAATTTGACAATGGCCGCTCCCTGTCCAAGAAGCTCAGTGATGCAGCTGCCAGCAGCACAGAAGAAAGTGGGGCAGTGTGTGCGGCGGACGCCCTCGTGTCTAATTCCCAATGGACTGCTCTTGACGACAGCCACCAGTTTGAAGATCTTGAGGAGCACTCTTGGGACAATGGCAACCTTCCATTTCGAAAAGTTCAGAGTATGCGAGCCACTACTAATCGCAAGATTCAGATTGTAGATGCTTTGAAACAGCGAAGGCTCAGTAACTCTAGCCTAGATCGGGAACAAGGTAGGAGTGTATCTCAGTTCAAGAATGAAGATGAGCTAACCAGGAAGTTTAAAGTGGACCGTGACTGGCAGGTGTATGTCAAGATGGACAAGAAAATTCCTGGAACGAAGTAAGTTGTTGTCTTTGTGTAATTTGTGACATTTACATCTAACTGTGGACTGAGCCTTATCAAGAGTCCAGAATAAAAGAGAGAGAGAGTATTGAATGAAGCCTTACCTTGCATTTGATGTATTCGAAAAGTGATGGGATTTCCTACTGGTAACTGATTAATCTGAGCGCCTGGAGCCGCCACTTGATAGCTTTTGAACATATTTGCTTTGCTTTGTGTAATTTGATATTAATTGGTTCAGAATTCTCCTACACTATTGAGGTTACCACGGTATGCTAACAACGGCTGTTAAATGTTGTACATGTGTGTACATAGAAGTGTGGGAGTATTTTACAAACATAGCACCAAATTGTGTGTGGAAGGTGTAGTTCTTGTGTTTGGTGTGTTCGACGAATGTGTTCGATGAATGAACTATTTTGTTGCCACCCTCTTGTATTAGTATCCTTATTCCACGAAATGTGGTTTTGTCTATATGTATGTAAGCATATCAAGTACAGGTAACACTCTACAACAGGTACCAGTCTCAGGTTATCCTAATAGCACATAATTATAATTTCTTGAGTACATGCATTTCTTGAGTGCATGCATGCATGTGTTGGACTTTTGCTGTTCGTTAAATACATCTCTTTAGTGCATGTGTGTGAATGCAGCTAATGTAGTTTGTTTCGGATATTCAGTATTACAGTTTTAACAAAGGACTCAGGTATGCTTATGTTCAATTAGGAGTACATTAAGAGGTGTATCCAACTGTGGCAGTTGTAGTGTAATTAAGTACCACATTACGGTAAAAAACGAGCGTATGAACAGCGTATCAGTGAAGTTGAGCATTCCTCCTTCACCCCCCTTATCTTCTCCGCTACAGGAAGTATGACCACTGCTTTCTACAAAAGACTTGCCTCATGTCTAGCAACGAAATGGGACCAATCATATAACTCTACCGTGTCCTGGCTATGTTGCCGCTTGACGTTCTCGCTCCTCTGCTTGGCTATCCAATGCATGTGTGGTGCAAGATCGAGCCTTGGCCATGCCCTAAGGCAGCCACTACCACGTCTATATTCCCTATACTTCACTGTCCGTTTTCATGTAAAAAAGCAACAATCATAATTCTAGCTTTCTACTTTAGTGAACCTTTTCCATTGGAGCTGGTATAGGATCACTTCAGCTATAAATACAAACCTCGAATAAAGGACGCATGTAGTAGCTAGAGGCCAACGTGCAAGTTCAAGCTTCTTAGTTTTTGCTTGACAACAAGGCTTTAACATCGAAAGCTGCCACGTCCTGTTAAAAGTACTGACTTGTTGTGTGGAGGCTACCCATGCTGTAAACGCAGTGCTATAGCATCCAGACCCAGTCACTTAGCTTTTACTCGTTTTTTTGACAACGAAGGTTTAACATCAAATTCTGCCACTAATTGTTGTGTGAAGACTATTCGAATAGTAAACGCAGTGCTGTGGCATCAACAAACAAACCAACAAACCAACGGATTACTATACACGTGGTCGCCCACGCACGCCTCGGGTAACATCATGACCAATTAACGTCCTCTGCACATGTGGTTTGTACCTCCAGCCCACATTTAATTATAGTAATGGCTAACAGCAGGAGTACTCCTGCTAACAGTTTACACAACTACAAGTATTAGTGACGTATTCAGTCCTAGAGGAGGTACGACACCCGCATATCAAAGGAAGTGTTTTAGACTCACATTCCTTAGGTCAAAGTTCAATTGCGTGTTACCTGCCAAACACAATCACTGCGCTATTTTTAGCTGCCTAGAGTCTGATTCCTGCACTGATCTAGGTTATAGCTATTAGCTTAATCAACCATCGTTTCAGCTTCAGAATCTTCAGGAAAGATGCCTGGAGTTGCTATGAGCATCACTTTGGTTGATGTGCTATAGAACTTTGACCTGGATATAATAATGAATGTGGGTCTTTTAAGACACGCGGATATCGTACCTCCTCTGATTCAGTCCTAGATGTAGAATGGAATGCGCGTGGGAGTTGCATACACCTCCTGAGAATATGAAAATTAAACATTGACAGATGATAGTTGCCAAAGATCAGCTAGCTAGCTCAGTTTGAGTGCGACCTTTATACAAGAGCGGCCTCTGATCAAGCATATACGTATCACCCCAGAGGAGGTCGGACATAACTTGAACTTAAAAGGTCATCATTAGTGAAGTTCAAGTGATGTCTGACCTCCTCTGTGCTGGAATGCTTCTGCTTTAGCTCATCGACCACATCATCTCTGCATTCTGTTTTGTCTGTATACTGGGTCACTTTCTTTTCTTTTTTGGCTTAGCAGAAGATCCAGTACGCCTCTCCTTCTGATTCAGAATCACTAACTGAAACATGTGGTGGGTTTTTGGACTGAAATTCAGCTTTACCCATACACCACAGTGCTGTTTTTCGTGAGATTTTAGTAGCTGCTAAACAGGGAGTAAATCTTCCTTACACCTAACCCAAATTTGTTTATTTCCCTGAAAATAGCCAACATCAAAACTAGAGTCACTTGAAACCTATCTCGAAACGTAAAAAATATCAAACTTATTAGGTACTGGACTTCTACCGTTCTATAACTTAATTCATGTCACTTTTCTATTTAGGTTTATGACACTGAATTGTCATGATCTAATTTTCACTGATGCACAGTGTAATCTTATTATGATGTATTAAAGTAGTAATACAACAGATCTTAGGTTATATTCCTGTCGATATTTAGCAGGGATCTTTGTACAAAGGTATCTTCATTGACACTTCCTTTAGTGAGGTAAACATCTTCAATTCCTCGTGTGGCTCAGTGGCTGCATGGATAGAATAGAGAGAGTAGAGAGAGATAGGAAACGGAAGTACCCTCGAAGTACCATACCATCCATGTATCTACGCGGTTTTAATTGAGGCTTACTTTTTAACACGAGGGCTAAACACGAGGGCTAAACATGAATAATTCATGATAATTGTTCTGCTGTCTGTAAGAAGTCCACGAGCAGTTCTGCTAATCAATTTTCATCTCCTACTTGAAGGCCATTTAGGACACGCACAGAACATTATTTAGTTACACAGCCTTAGCATGAAAAAGCGCTCTGTGCACCTCTAACTACTTCACAACAATCGAGATTTGTTCCCTACTTGAAAAGCTTTGTATAAAAATTATCTTCTAATTTTATCCGACACTTTTAATTATCCTGGGCAATTTCATTGTCCTAATGCAATGGAAGCTCAGGTGCTTTAATTTTACATTTCGCGCTATATACGGTACTACTTGTGGTTGCCATTTACTTGCTGCAACTTTTGTGGCTGATAAAATGTGAAGTCGTGATGATTCTGTTGCTGTTTGCAACCCTCCCCCCACTTGTTTACAAACAAGACCCTTCAACTGCCTTCAGCCGTTGATATAGTGTACCAGTATTGCATTATCATGCTCTAAAGTACCGTCTGCATATTAAGTACTTTTGTTGCTTCCTTTTGGTGTAATGTTGCTATTGTAGGTCTTACCTAGAAACCATTACTGCTGTGCATGCATGTCATGCTCCAAGTGCGTCACTATGTAGTGTGTTTGTTCTAACACCGTTAGGAGCAAGTGGCTTCCTGTGAACTTATCTGTGAGGGAAGGTATTCTGGTGATTAAGAAGAGTACACCACCTTCAATGCCCATCTCTAGTAGCACAGGTATGAATTTGTTGATCATGTTGCATTGTATTTTTATTCCTGTTTTGTGTACTTAGTTGTTCCCCCTGACACACCCCCACTACATGAGATCAGACTCCATCACAACCACACTCTTACAAAACCAGTGGCCAGAAATTATGATCGGAAGACTAAAGTTCACCAGATCAAGCTTCAGAAAACAGAGGTTAGCTTTGCCAATACTAATAATTTATTTTGTCATACATAAAACTTGTCAAACCATAAGGTGGTTGAGCGATCATAGATACAAGAGAGAGGGATTGGAAACGAGGCTACCTCGCATGCAATCTGTGTGTCCCCGCGGTTTAATCGACGCTGTGTTCTAGGCAAAACATTTTAAAGACTAGAACTACTGTAACAGTAGTGTCTGTGAGTAACGTTGTTGGAGGTGCTGTATAGATAATTATAGGTGACCTTTGGATGTAAGTCGGAGTAAAACTCCCAAGACCAAAATACCTGTGTCTTGTGTTTTGGGTGAGATTCAGAGGGGGTATTTTCTGCCAGCCCCAATCCCATGTCTAATAAGTAGGAGAATAAATTTAGAAAGCTTCCTGATTAGGGCTTGGCAAATTATGCTAGCATAATTTTTGGAATAATAGGGAGACTTATAGCAACTGTGAATAATAGGGCACTAAATTAGCATAATTTGACCCTCAGAGTCTGTTAGACCTATCTTATAATGTAGTTAAACATGTAGATAGGCATCTATCTAGCTATTACAATAATAGATCTGTACTGTAAGGCCACTCCAAGTGATACTCTGGTTTCTGGTCCAGCGCCCGCACCAGATTTTTTTCTTGGATTTCTATCTCATTATTTCTACTACGCATGCGCAGAATGGTCCACGTGGTACAAAATAGTGTGATAATGATATTCATTTGCAAAATAATGAGATTCATAAGGTGAAATTGATAACGACATAATGAGAAAAGCCGCCCGCCCGCATGCAATTAGAAAAACTTCAGGACCAGAAACCAGAGTATCACTTGGAGTGGCCTAAGCACTAAGCCACTAGGAGGAGTATTTTGGGTGTTCGTGCTCCTTGCAATAAGTATGCGCTGAGTGTGTCTTTTGGAAGTGAGGGATTCTCTCCAGCCTTGGCCAGAGTGTTTAATCATAGATGAAGGAAGAGAAAGGGATTGGAAACGATGGGCGTGGTTGAATCCAGGCGCGTTACGGTGATGTAATCATTATTAAGGGATACATTGCGCGCGAGATTGGCGCCAATAAGAGAGGCTGCTGTGGCAGTGAATCAAAGCTTGTCTTCTTCTCATCAAAGGGCTAACATGGTAAGATATCTTGCATAGGTCATATTAAAAGTCATAATAGACAAGCTAAAATAGTCAGAATGCTGAGAAGTCTGCTTAGACCTGGTAACTTCTGACAGGAATAATAATACACTGAAATACACTTCCACGATAAGACTGAAGAGTTTTGAGCTCAATAAAAGAATGACTACGGTCTCTATTCACAGAATAATGAAAAGGATTAGAATGAGATACTGCTTTAAGTTCTATACAGTACAACTTCCATATTATAATTAAGTGGTTGTTTTATAAAAAAAAAATAATGATAATGTAGACATACATTTGTAGTTGGTTCACGATTGGTAAAAGTTATTATCAGAGGACTTATCAAAGGACACAATGTAATATTAGAATCACTTGAGGACTTCGTTTGCACTTCCATCTTTGGCACACCAAGCCAGCCGTCTATCTCTTGCAGCTTTTTTCCAATGCTGATATCTTCTTCCGTGTGGCATTCCTATTAAAAGTAAGTATACATTACGATACAGTAAAGACTATTCTCCCTTGCTATGAATGCCAGAAGGGCTAATAATCGATCAGTGTTAGAATAGAGGGATTAAAGTGAAAGCATAACGGCCTTTACAGTTTAGTGGAAATCTCGAGTTTCTCTAAAGCAAACAAGAAAAGGGAAAGACCATACATTAAAGTAGTGTACATAGAGTCTATTTCATGAAAGAAGCTAGGCAAGATAGCTTTGAGTAGCCTCATAGAGGGATTAATATGCAAAATTTAAAGAAAACTGACCTTCAATGGCCCCACATACATTTCATGTTCAGACAACTTTCCAAGAGTAGCACAACTTTGTACTTGGTATTTTCTTTATGAAGCACATCTCAGTCGCAATATCTAGCTCTTGTTTTTGTGATTACAGACGAAAATAAGTTTCTTAGCTTAGCAGCCTAGGCGTAACGCACCTAGACTTCAAAGGTTTCGCCCACACAACGTACAAAACATAGTAAAACGTGACGTCAAATGACGTGCGTTTCCAATCCCTTTCTCTTCCTTCATCTATGGTTTAATCATGTGAGTGTGCTTTCTCTTTCGGCACTAGAGGATTATATTTCACTTAAAATGAAGCCCCGCCCACTAATTAATCAGTGGGGTGGTCCTTTTTGTCGAAGCGCTATTTTCACTGAGAATGCGGCGTTTAAACACTAAGTCTACGTATTAGTTATTGCCCAGCCAGAGTGCAACATGCCATATATTGCACTGGAGCAATATAATGCCCGAGGGCCGCATGTTGCACGAGGGCGCCGGCAATAACTAACTTGTTGCCCAATGACGTTAAACTCGTCTGACTGGTCATATAAATCGTAATAAAAGACATGTGTTTTGAAGGAATTTAGTGTATTCATAGTTTTGCTGAATTCCATAGTAATTTTTTTAGGTTTTCTTCCCACTAAAGGTAGTAGCCTGTAAAAGGGACCAACTGAGTATTGGGTGGGATGGTGGGGCATAAGTCCCAAATGGATATGTCTTAAAGAAATCTACTGCATTTACATATGGGGGTGATCAGTGCCAGTTCTTTTTATTTAGTACTAAAATTATTTGCATGGTAAAGTTCTACATACAAATGACACGCTCTCTCTTGTTTGCATGGTGAAGTTCTACATGCAAATGAGAGTGAAGTTCTACATACAAATGACACGCTCTCTCTTATTTGCATGGTGATTTTCTACATACAAATGATACTCTTATTTGCATGGTGAAGTTCTACATATAAATGATACTCTTATTTGCATGTAGCCTCAACCCCAGGCCGATCCGTCTCCAATTGAACGCTAGGTCGCCTACCTAGGCCTGGTATTGATTGTATCTGGGCGTGGTTTTTACGTAAAACAAATTGACTCTGCATGAAATACGGTACAACAAACGGAAAAGTAATAATCGTAATACTAATACTGTCCAAAGCCATGTGGTCAAGAAAACCAACTAAGAAAACCAACTAATTCAATGGCTTCCAAGTTCCCTGTTTGCAGAGTATGTAGCACTAGCACTAGCACTGAGTCTGAGGCCACAACAACTAGAAGATGCAGGCAGCTGTTTGGTAACATGGGTATCAAGGATCAGCTTCCAGGGAGGCTCAGTGTTGCATTGGATCTGCCTGTTAGTCCTTCAGACTCCTGACCTGGTCAATCATGAGAGACACAAGAGGAGAGACAACAAGAACAACACTTTTGTCAACAAGAGGAGCCTTGGTCCTACCTAGCTTGTAGTCCATTAAAAAGGGTAGCAACTGATAGCAGAGAGACTTGCCATACCCCGTTGGGAACCAGATAAACACGTCCCTTCCCTCAAATAGGAGCTTGAGAGCCTGGGCCTGTTCTGCCATGAGAGTGAGGCCATCTTGCTTCAAACAAGACAACGCGTACTTTAGTGCTCCATCAAAATCTGAACTTGCCATAGCTAGCTAGCTAACTTGAGAACATGACGTGGAGCTAAATTACTTTTACGGGAGTAAAATGCCTCTACGTACACCTTTAGTATTACAGAAAAAAAGCAGGAAACAAAATGTAAAGAATCTCTGCTTTAGTTTCCGGTTCCTGCCACGCCCAGATACAATCATGGTGAAGTTCTACGTACGATGAAAGTTCTACATACAAATGAGAAGTTCTACATACAAATAACGCTGCATGGCAAATGATAAGCTTTGTTAGTTTTACAATGACACTCTCATATATATTTGCATTGACTTGAAACCACTCCCTTTTTCATCTATAAGGAAAGGCTCGGATGAAAAAGGGAAGGTTGGAATACAATTAGAACAAACCACTATAACTACATAATGTGTGGGTGTTTATTCAGCTTTGATCCCAGACCGTCAGAAATGTATTTTATACTCAAGGCTATATAGCAACAGAAATAGTGCATGCGTGAGTGGTGGCACGCAAGTTGTTATGACGTTAACATTGTGGGAGCGTGACATTCTTCACGCATGCCCCTATAGGACAACTGCAAATTTATAGTGGCATATTGAACGGAGGACACAATTAACATAGTATAGACGGACATTTTAATTAACATATATAAACTACGTGTTGGACACGCCCGCTCAAGTGGCAATCCTTTTTGGTCACATAAGTGGGCGTGTCCAATAATGGAGTTAAAAAAATTACTCTCTCCCCTGAGGCCTTTTCTTAGGTGAAAAGGGGAGTAGTTTCCAGTTTAGCAAATTAACTATGCAAATGCGAGAGTATCATTTGTATGTAGAGCTTCACCATGCATGCAAATGAGAGTATCATTTTTACATAGTGAAGTTCTACATACAAATAATACCCTCATTTGCATGTAGAACTTCACCATGTAAATGAGAGTATCATTTGTATGTAGAACTTCACCATGCAAATGAGAGTATCATTTGTATGCATGTAGAACTCACCATGCAAATAAGAGAGAGCGCGTCATTTGTATGTAGAACTTCACTATGCAAATGATTTTAGTACTAAATAAAAAGAGCTGGAGGTTTTGGCACTGATCACCCCCCATATTTACACACAGTGCAAGTGCATATAATCCAGTGCATTATGCCATATAATGCAGTGCAATATATGGTAGCCATGGCAGTGATGCAACATGCCATATACTGAGCACTGGATTGCTTTGATCTGCCCACTCACTGGGCAACAATAGCTATTGCTGCTGCTCATTATACTTAGTTCTATCTAAGCTAACAACTCACTCTAGTGCTTAGCCCCCCTTCTGGTCTTAGCAACGAAGAAATAACAGAAAGTTGTTTGATGTAGCAGCCTCATATTGGATAGTAGGCTTCCCAGGGACACGATCAAAAATTTTTTTGACAAAGTACAAGGATAGATCAGCTAGTCATCTATTGCCTCACAAGCTTTACTAGAGAGTGTTTTAAACGCCGCCTAAGTCACTTCTCTAAACTAACTGATTTACTGCACAATGAATAGGGTACATTGAAGTAATGAACGCGTGGGCGGGTCTTAGAATTTGCAGATTCAGCAATAATTGAAGGTGGTCCCAGTCCTTAATTCACCTGAGTGGTCATTTGAACTCGAAAACACAATCCTCGAAATTTTGTTTGGGCAATCCACGGAAATTTAGTATCTCGAAAATAACCCGCTATACAGTACAGCCGTAAGAGGCGTAATTTTCCCCAATAACGGCACGAGGCACTGCATGGTAAAAAGACTACACTGTTTTATATACAATACCTGCCTGAATGGTCGTCTCTTATATAGCAGAGTTTTTCGAGCAGCTAGGTTAAACCATAGATAGAGTAGAGAGGGATTGGAAACGGAAGTGATTCACATGATGTTTTACTACTTAGTGGCTCTGGGACCATCCGTGTATCTCTTCATAACTCCTGCAAAAGCCCAGGAAACTTATTGTGTCCAATGCATACATCTCAGAGCTACCCCTATTACTGAATTACATGACCCCTGATAGTAGGTATCAATTGGAAACGAAGAAAATATAATCTCGATTGTCGTGAAGTAGCTAGAGGTACACAGAGCGCTTTTCATGCTTGTGTTCCTATAGAACTTATGATAATTATAGCTAAGGCTGTGTAACTAAATAGTGTCCTGTGTCCCAAATGGCCTCGAGTATGAGATGAAAGTTGATTTTTAGCAGCAGAACTGCTCGTGGACTTCTTACAGAGAGCAAAACAATTCTCATGAATTATTCATGTTAGCCATTGTGTTAAAAAGTAAGCCTCAATTAAACCGCGGAGATACACGGATGGTACTTCGAGGGTACTTCCGTTTCCAATCCCTCTCTACTCTATGTATAGAATATACCACACCTAAGAGGGGGTGCATATCCTCCGAGTAGGTGTGGCATATCTGACTTATACCACGTGACTGCAGCACTATAAAAGGACCTCCCCTAGCAACAATTCAATCACGATGCAGACTGCAAAAAAGAACAAGACTATGCCGGATTTTGCAGCCATCAAAAAGCTAGTTGAGCAACATGTTGACTCCTACAGATGCTCAATAGCTTCCGTGGTCCAAGCGTTGACCATTCAACGTCCCTTACTGGAGTTGCAAGCTCTTTTTGAATAAAATGTATCTAAACCGCGCCCATGGACCCATGGAAGCTTAGCCATCTTGTTGGAGAGCACCTTCCGTGTTTCTGCCGTCGCTTTGAGTCTTAGTACCGTCAAGCATGGCTCTTTTCTCTTTGCTTACTTTCTTGAACAAATGAAAAAACAAAAAAACAACTTGAAAAACTGTGCATGCCTGGGGCTGTATGCTAATATTCTATATATCCTACAGCTGTTGACCAATGAGATCAATTTGTGGTGACGTAAGTGTGGTATAACTATGGTTAAACGCTATCAGCCACAACATTGAAAAGCGAAACGCGGTTTGAGATCAAACCACAAGCATGCATCAAGTCTATGTACGTTGAGCACGTGCATGATCTGCTGCCGTTTCCACTCCTTTTCCTCTCCTTAATCTATGGTATAATGTATGCGTAGATCACACAGCAATGTAGAATAGTGCATATATTATGTGTTTGTGTTACTGTATCGCTGATGTGCAGATCCAAGAGAAGAGAACTTTGAAGAGGTGGCTATTTGTGGAACATATTAGCAAAGCACGCACCATTGTCAAGCTAGGCTGTCCCGATGTGACTGTGGTACAAGGACTCTCTGACCAGATCAATGAAGGAATTCGAATGCTCCCAGTCACTAGAGACCCAGGAGTCTCATACAGAATGAACGAGGTATAGGCTCTGGGCATTTTGAACCTCATAATAATAACGCTAATGCCTCTATATACATGTGCTTTCTTGTTCTTGTACTGTCCTCTATGTCTTCCCACTGATCAGAGGTAACTACTGTAATATTATAATTATATTGACCTTCTGCTACAGGTGTTCATTGATATCAAGGACAACTCTGACATTCTAATGAATTGTGATGGAGCAGTCCTCGAACGAAAGTCACTTAACCGTATCTTTGTTCAAGCCTTTCTCTCTGGGTCATCAGATTGCAAGATTCTCTTGAATGATGTTGAAGCCTTGCTTTTGCAGGGCAAAGGTCAATTGTCTGTGAGTATGTCAAGGCAGGTCCGGCTAAACAATGTGGTTCTCCATCCATGTGTGGACAAGGCTGTGTACAAAAATTCAAGGGAAATCAAGTTCCAGCCAATAGATGGGTATCCATTCGAGCTACTGAGATCTTCTATTGATCCGTATGTGAGCCCTCCAGTTACAGTCAGCATGCTTATGGAGTACAGCGAGCAACGAAATACTGTCAGAATTACTGCCTCTTTTAGTATACGCAAAAAACACAATCTTCATCTCCGACCTATTAAGGATCTAGTAGTCAAATTCCCAATTCCTTCGAGTTGGAGTTCTCTGTTCCTTGCAGGCACAACTTTTGGATCCAAGAAATCTGTTCGGTCCACTTCAGTTTTGCGAGGAAGTTTCAGGCGAAAGATCAAGAGTAGCTCATGTCAAATTGAAACCCATTTGGGTTCTGCCAGGTATGAGCCAGCATATGGAGCTGTGATGTGGAGGATAGGTAACTATTTGGAGTCTTCTGTGCCTCACAACTTCAGGTGTGACGTGGAATTGAAGCCAGGTAGGAACATTATTAATTTTGTTGGACCTTAAAATTTACGGGTTTGCTGTACCTTTTCATTTTCTCCTCAGGAATGCACAAGCCAGACGTACAGTCAGAACATGCTGAAGTTAGCTACAGCATCCCTGGCAGTTCTACCGGTCTCCAAATTCGTTCGTTTAAGGTTGAGAATGCAAAAGCCCAGCCTGAGCGGTGGGTGAAGTATGAGATCCAGTACCGTTATAAGGTGCAGATGTTTCCTGACCTCTCTATCGACTAACAATGCTGTAATTTAGATATGTAATTCATTTGGACTTGAACACTTTTTACTGCTTACACTTATGATACATGGTAATTTTTGAAACCCAAGTTTGAAATCATTGTGTAGATCTATCAGTATTACAAATTAATAGTCAGGTTTAGACAACCTGCAGATTAATTTTGAGAATCTAAAAACAGACAGGTCAAGCATCTGTTGTATAAAATACTGGTATGTGCATGGGTTCTTTTCTCGCTACTGGTATTATCCATTAATTTCTTGTTAGGCTATACTAGGTGAACAGTTTTGGGGAACATATGAGCTTATACCACATTGATCTCATTGGTCAACAGCTGTAGGATAGATATATAGCATACAGCCCCAGGCTAGGCATGCACTAGCCTCCTTCACCGGGAAAGAAGTGAAGTGGGAAGTGCGGCCTGGGATCGAGGCTAGGCATGCACAGTTTTTCAAGTTGTTTTTTCATTTGTTCAAGAAAGTAAGCAAAGAGAAAAGAGCCATGCTTGACGGTACTAAGACTCGAAGCGACGGCAGAAACACGGAAGGTGCTCTCCAACAAGATGGCTAAGCTTCCATGGGTGCGGTTTAGATAGATTTTATTCAAGAAGAGCTTGCAACTCCAGTAAGGGACGTCGAATGGTCAACGCTTGGACCAAGGAAACTCTTGAGCATCTGTAGGAGTCAACATGTTGCTCAACTAGCTCTTTGACGGCTGAAAAATCCGGCATAGTCTTGTTCTTTTTTGCAGTCTGCATTGCGATTGAATTGTTGCTAGGGGGAGGTCCTTTTATAGTGCTGCGGTCACGTGGTATAAGTCAGATATGCCACACCTACTCGGAGGATATGCACCCTATAAATTATATCCTCCGCTGCCGTGGTTACATACCCCTCGGCTCCGCCTTGGAGTAACCACGGTAGCGGAGGATATATGGGTGCATATCCTCCTCTTAGGTGTGGTATATCCTATACTTATCCCAGTGTAAAGAAGTGGATGGTCAGGGTGACATAACGAGTGTTTAAGCTTGAGATCGCCTTTCCACATTCTTTTCCTGGGTTAATTATTATGTTTTACTTATACATACATCCATTTCTACGGGTTTGTTGTACCTGGACCCTCTCTTTAATAATAATTACTAGTGTTCAAGCTGGCGCTGTGCTAATGCCTCTCGCCATGTTTTTGCTTTCGCTCAAAAGTATTAGAGTGTTATATTAGTTTCTATAATGAATTTTATATTAAAGTTAGCTTACCTATATAAAGTCACTGAGAAGAAAAGACTTATTTACATGCGTCTATTGTTGTTATTTATTGTATTATGTGGCTTACCAGGACCTCAAGAAAGACGAAAATTGATTCTTCCAGGATCTGTAGTTCAGTGTATATAATATCAGACCTGTGTACATGCATATTGTTATCTATATTGTTATATGGTAGTGTTTTGTGGCTTACCAGGCCCTCAAGACAAAGATGATTCTGCCAGGAGGATCTGGATCTGGATCTTGGTTTCTCACACATGGGGAATGAGCGCGCATGCGCATTACATCCACAGGAATAATAAAGGGTGTGTCCAAACAGATCAATGGCTACTGCTAGCTAGCTGTTTTAACAGATATTTTCTGAGTCTTGTAGCTAACAAAAAGCTAGCGCTTTAGTGCAAGGCTAACTCATATGTTGAATAGAAAGTATGTGCGGACAGATGATGCTATGAAAGATTCTGAAGAGACTGCAACAGCCTTCAATGTGAGTCAAACTAGCCATAACTCGAGAAAGAAGCTTTAGTTTGCTAATCCACGAATCAAAATCCAAGAGAACGTGGCTAGAAGCCTATAGAAGCTGTTAGTTTTCGTCGCATTGCAACCGTTGAGCAGTTACAGCTGGAACAGACACACAGACACACAGACACACACACACACACACACAGTCAGCTTTACCGTATCCCTCGTGCGGCTACGCCTCGAGGCATAATAAAGAATACTACGTGACAAATTTTGCAGAAAGCCACAAAAATGTGTACACACCCACTGGATCACATTGTGAAGATCAATTCTTCAGTATAATCAATCAGATTCACTAAAACTACCCGACCGCATTGTAGCACACGCACACTTTAGTGCATGCACGGCATGCAGGCTACTACTCAGTTGTAAATGGGTTTGATAACAGCTTCTAGGTGTTCGTACCATGGATATCTGCGTGTGTATTGTTATTGCATGGGGATTGGTTAATTAGCTCACTGGATGCCAAGAACGGAAGTTAAATTTAACCACAACACATGCACCCCCGCGAATTCTTCACATAATTATGAAGTGAAGGCAACAGGGCTAAGGGAAGGCTGCCTTGGGCACAACAATAGGCCAACATTACTACGTACATGCATGGAAGAGTAGTAGATGATCGCTGAATGCGTCCTAGAGCTGCACAGCTCTACTGTATTATAAGTACATTGGTACCAGGACGTCAGTGAGCAAGGTGCAGATGGACGATGAAAACAGACTCCCATTGCTACCAAAGTAAGTAATGACAGTTAAATATAAGAACACGTATAAGTAACGATATTTGGAATCCTTCATTCGATGGCGAGCATCCCATTTATTGTTTCGAGCATTCGAAAGCAGCACTGCCATGTAGTGTGGTTAGCAGTACTTTAAGGGACAAACTTCAACATCTAGTCAAAATTAATACGTCTCCAAGGTACACGCGTATACGCAAAGTGGAACACACATTCATGTACACGAGTTGATACTTCCCATCATTTGGTGTTTGCATTGAACCCAACAGCCATTCACTCGGATCTAAACAAAAAAAGAAACAAAGGCAACAAAAATTGCAGAAGTACAACAAAATGTTGTTTCATATATACTGTTGGAGAGATTATCACGGATAAAGGCACTAATTAAGACAGGTATGTCGTCACTTTTCATTGGTACCATAATAATAATTTTATATTTCCTTGTATATTAATTTTGTAGGCTAAGGAAAAACTACTGGAATAAAACGCTCCCGAGTCCATCTAATCTCAGCCACAAAGCAGTAAATTCTTTGTTTCAGTACATGCTTTAATGTATGAACATACCTGCATGTAAATGCATGGGATGTATAAATTATTGGTTATGACAAACAGGGAGAAAAGGTACAACGAATGCTCTGAATCTAAAAGAGAAGATTGTCTTGGTTACAAGATGCCTGCATGGTGCCGGTGAGTATCAATGATTAAGTTAACTAAGTTTCTATGTTGACAGCATTGTTTCTTGCTACACTGCCCCCACAGCATGTCTTCGCATGTTTGACACAAACCACAATCTTCTTTTACATTCAGAGCATTCGTATGTTACTAGAATATATACTTGTTTTAGAGCTGCAATTTTTGTTGCTTTTGTCTTCTAGATCCGAGTGAATGGTTGCTGGGTTCATTGGAAACAGCAAAAGATTGGAAGTATCAACTTGTGTACATGAATGTGTGCTGGACAGCCCACTTTGTGTGTACGCATATATATCTTGGAGACGTGTTCGACCAGATGTAAAGTGAAGTAATGCTGACCAAACTGCATGGCAGTGCTGCTTTCCAATGCTCGTAACAATAATGGGATGCCATCAATCGAACATTATTGTGCATGGCCTTCAATTGCCCGGAATGGTTACCTACAATCATGTTCACTAAATAACTGTTTATTACTTATTTTGGGAGATATCTGTTTTCGTTGTCCACCTGCACCTGTTCCGATAGCTTGCTCCCGGTATCAATGTACTCATAGTAGTCTAAGTAGACTACTATAAGTAGAGCTATAATTATGCCTCGGTGCACATGCACAAGCAAGGTATACGGTAGTGTGTTTGTGTGTGTGTGTGTGTGTGCCGACTGTTTCAGCTGCTCAAGGATCAATGAAGTGCAAGTAAGAGTTTCTACAGGCTTCTAGTCACGTTTTCTTGGCTTGGTATTTGTGGATTTTTAAAATAAAGCTTCTTTCTCGAGTTATTCCTTACTTGGAATGCCATTGCAGCCTTTTCAGAAGAGTCTGTAGCAAAACTTGTTCACCGAGTGTTGCTACTCTACTTAGTAGTTAGCTCTGCACTAGAACTCTAGCTATTGATAGCTGCAAGAGTGAGAAGAGAGCTGCAAAGCTCTGCTGACTTGTAGCATTATCATATATAAGAAGGGAGAGGGATGGGAAACGCTACGTAAATAACATTGACGATCCGCGTTTCGGTCAATGTTTTCTTCTTTATTTCCTCCAGCCCATGCTTTTAGCTAGTACTAGGCTATAAACTAGCTACTGAGCTCCATGTATTAGCAATGGCTAGTGGAACAGTCACAACAAGCAATAGTTAGTGAGACCCCTCCAAGCAGTAAAAAGCAGCTTGGACAGGCAAATTCTTGAGAGGAGCTCTGTCTGTACCGTTGAGTATTCCAGTACAGTCACAGACATGATAGAGAATTATGGAAATGTAGCAAAGTTCTGTCGTAAATTACTGTGCCGATACGATGAACCAACTATCAATGAATACAAAGAGACATTAATTTTACCTACATTCAATCATTGATGTAACTTTCTAAATGGGTACCGTAAACGTTCTAATTATAGAAGCAGTAAAACATAATTATTTTTCTAGAAACAATGTACCCAAAAAATTTTTTATTATTATGGTGGTACAGTAGAACCTCGATTATCCGGACACCTTGGTTCCAGAAGCAGGCCGGATAAGTGAATATGCCGGATAATCGAATAGATAAACCACGCCTTGATCCACCCACTTTATTGATGAACAGCAGTGCCACATGTTGTCTGCGCATGCGCAAAAGAAAAGCAGGCATGTCTCCATGGTAACAGCTGCAACGCGCATGCGCATTTTAGGGACACGCCCATTTTCTGAATTATGTAATCTGATTAAAAAGAAAACTGCCAAGCCGGATAATCGAGGTTCCGGATAATCGAGGGCCGGATAATCGAGGTTCTACTGTATATTGGCATTATAAAAGAGGGCGTCCTAACCGAGGCTGGTTCTATAATTGGAACGCTTACGGTACACAAAAAGTCTGCTTTTAAAAACCAGCTTACTAAGACAATGAAAGCACCGCGGGTGCTGATGCCTCGGTGGAGGTGCCAAAGCTACATAACATAAAACTACTAATAGCTAGCTTTTATCATCTATGCTTTTATACAAACAATTATCATGAACATCTTTTATTTTGCTGCATGCAATCAACCGAATAGTGGGTAATGATCAACCATGATTGTTGGTAAAAACGATCGATGCCAAAAGTTCAAGTCTAAAATTAATGGCTGCAAGTCAGCAGAGCCTTGCAGCTCTCTGCTCACTCTTGCAGCTACCAATAGCTAGCGTTCTAGTGCAGAGCTAACTACTAAGTAGAGTAGTAACACTCGGTGAACAAGTTTTGCTACGGACTCTTCTGAAAAGGCTGCAATGGCATTCCAAGAGCAAAACTAGGCATAACTCGAGAACAAAGCATTATTAATTTTTGCAAATCCACGAATTAACATGACTAGAAGCCTATAGAAACTCTTACTTGCACTTAATTCATCCTTGAGCAGCTGTAGCGGTCTACACACACACACACAGACACACAAACACTACCGTATACCTCGCTTGCGCATGCGCACCGAGGCATAAAAATAAACATTACTTACCAACCTAAAGCCAAGTGGCTTTGATTTTACTTGCATACAATGCCCATGCATGCAGCTACTTAAGAAAGAGGGAATCATTAATATTTTGGGCTGTAGTCACAGCCTCTCCTTGTAGAAGGTACACAAAGCCACTAGATAGAGCCGAAACGATAATACAACACTCAAAAAACTGCTTTTCAAGCTCTTGATGAGATATACAACACTTCTATATGATGCACAGTAGGCGTGGATGCTCAACACAGGACTAAGAGTCCCAACAGAGGAGGAACGCCAGGGTCAACAGGGTCAATAGGGTAACGTTTAATGAAGGATTAAACATTCTAAATAACTTCCGTTCCTGGCATCGAGTGAACTAAGCCAATCCCATTGTTCTTGTACTTCCTCGTGCAGTTGTGTATGTATTCCCTTGGGGAATACATAGAACTGCATGCCCTCGGTAGTACAAATCCAAACCCTTGATATCCATGGTACAACTATTACATGTACCTAATACTTATTTACAGTTTGTTCGTTCATATATTATAGTCATTATGTCTCAGTTGCGCAAGGTATACGGTAGTGTGTCTGTAGATCGACTGTTACAGCTGCTCGATGATAAATGTAATAGGCTTCTAATCACAAAATGCTTCATTCTCAAGTTATGTTATGTTTGCTTACTTTGAAGGCTAGTACAACTTGTGTGTAGCAAAATAGAGGAATAACGAGAGAATAAAATAAGTTAAGCATTATCCGCCAAGGCCGATGAATCCGCTTGCATCTAAAATGTTAATTATAATTATGTACAGTGTATTCATTACTGCATGTAGCTTCATTGCCTACACCGAGGCATCATCACCCTTTCTTTCTCCCTGGGTACACCATCAACCTACGTAGAAAATTTAAGTCTTACTGCTGTATCAAGTAGTTCATCAGTAGTGTTGAACCAAACAATGGTTATTACCGTAAACGTTGAAATTTTCGACGGGTGTTTAATTTCGTTTTTTTCGTCCTTGGACTCAACGCACGAAATTAAATATATACGTGGGTGTACCACTACCATTAGCCACACCTACGTTAATATAACGGACGAAAATTTATGCGCACGAAATTTAAGAATTGTGGGCCTAGTGCAGAAAGTGCGAAATTTTGATGCGTTGAAAATTTCAACGTTTACGGTATGTCTCGGTGCGCATGCGCAAGCGAGGTATATGGTAGTGTGTGTGTGTGTGTGTGTGTGTCTGTGTCTGTCTGTGTAGACTGCTACAGCTGCTCAAGGATGGATCAAGCGCAAGTAAGAGTTTCTACAGGCTTCTAGTCATGTTTACTTGGATTTTAATTAGTGGATTTGCAAAATAATGCTTCGTTCTCAAGTTATGCCTAGTTTTGCTTACTTGGAATGCCATTGCAGCCTTTTCAGAAGAGCACATAGCCAAACTTGTTACCGAGTGTTGCTACTCTACTTAGTAGTTAGCTCTGCACTATAACGTTAGCTATTGGTAGCTGCAAGAGTGAGAAGAGAGCTGAGCAGCCATCAATTTAGACTCGAACTTTTGGCATCGATCGTTTTTAACAAATATTAATACTTAGTATAGCTTTATTTATGTAGCTTTGGCATCTCCACCGAGGCATCAGCACCTGCGGTGCTTTCATTGCATCCCGGATCCCTAGTATTGGAGTGTGTCTAGTGTCACATGAGCCAGACCTATAGTAGTCATTTTACAGCAGTTTTTTGATCAAGTTTGTTAAGTCTTCGATCGTTATGAAGTGCCTTGCCGTTTTGTGGCTATTCCTTGGACTCTAACTGGCCCTAGCTGCCAGCATTTAGGAGTTCTTTTGAGGCTGAGATAGAACGCTTTAATGGATCACTGGCAGGACAAATTCTAAGTCGTTGTATTCTTCAAAATGGTGAGACACGATGTAGCCATAGGACTCTACATTCTGTATCTGTGAACGTATTTGCTGACTTGGCAAATATTGCCATTAATTGCCAATTACACTAGATGTCTAATTGCTCCTGCATGTCGTACCTCCTTCTGCTAAGGGCGTGGTTTCCAGTCTACTGAAGGAGTTTTCTCTTGGATTTCTGCTATATTGTAAGTTTTTCTCACCCCCTGGTTTGTGTGATAGGCTGTATTTAGTATGACGAGAAAGCCTATAGTATGTAGAATGGGATTAGCTACTTCGTAGATTTTTCCTAGGTACTTTAGCAAACATAATATTACAAACAGAACAAAATATGCAATGGCAGCATGTTTCCGTTCATCTTACCTTATGCAGCAATGAGCAATAGCACTGTAGTTTTATAGCAGAATGCGTTAGTCCTAGATGATGAATCTGTACCAACATACACGTGCTAAGTATAATTATATAAATACAGTATAAGCATAATTTCGATGTCATTGGATTGTTGTATAATTATAGCGATCATATAATTATGACTGCATGGTGTATTCTATCCATGGTGCACGTGTTTGCTCATTATTATCTTTGGTTTATCGTAGAAGAACTATCAACTTAATTCTGGACCATCTCTCTGGCAGTCAACTTCTTCAAAAACTTATACCCATAATAATTAGCATAATTATTTCTATGCGTTTATCTGCATGTCTTTGTTTGCTCTTAGTGGTTTCCATGTGAACTACACTCAATATGATACACAAGGGGTTAAGTATGGCATTTCCTGTCACATACCGCAACTAGCCTATAGGATTTCTACTGCATTTCCAATCCCTTTTTTCTTCTATCTATGATTTTAAACGAGCATGTTGGCTTTAATTACCAGATAAGTCGAAGCATGTAGTAATTTAAATTTAAGTGTATATTTCTTTCCTAAAAGCCGTGCAGGTTTTGCCCCTCTCCTTGTTTTCGGCGACTTTAAAGGTTTCAGCACCCCCAAGACGTCATTTGGCGGGTTGTCGAGGGTGTACGTTAAATCAGTGGGTGAGAGCAGTTGCAGAAGCCTGCACGTGAATCGGCAAGGTATAATTATAACAGAAATTGAATTAATCGTTAATTACTAATGTGAAACATATTTCGAGGGTATAAACTTTTGCGGACTTAATTTTTGCAGAATAAGCAGCTTTCTCCAGCAGGCATGCATGCGATATTAATTCGTGGGTATAAATGTACATACTATACGGTAGCCACGTTCACACGTTCACACATACAGGACATACCGTATAGCTGGTAATTCGTAGTTTTCGTGGTTGGCGGTCTGACCACGAATATTTACCCACGTGACCTTGCCTACATTTAACTGCAGTGCAAGTGAAAATATTATCTACGAAGTGACAAGAGAGTGCTCGACCACGAATGTTTTGCTCCTCGAAAATTACCGGCTATATATACTATACACGACAAATTTCAGATCTTAACTCAAAGAAATAAGCTACTTCTATTCCTAACAGCTAGATTTTCAGAGGTACACATCATTGATAATGTAACAGGTGGTGGTCCAATGGAAGCACCAATAGTAGTACCTGCACTCAAATACAGTGCCTTCAGCTTTGAGAGTAAATACCACAATAGGGTGAGTAGTTGTACTTAAATGTATCTCAAGATTGGTATAATTATGTGCTGATACCATTGTATAGATGAATGAATAGCTACAACATTATTTCCTCAACAGTTGTTGTAGTGGGAAATCGTTTTATGGGAAAATGGGGGAAAATCGTAAAAAATGTGTGTAACATCAAATATCTCGGAAACTAAAGTATTTCTGGACACATTTTTTTATCAAAATTTATAACAATAAAACAATAAGACCTTAGACGACAAATTTGCTTGAGTTCCATCGCTAAGCGAAAAGGCACCCAAAATACCCCATAATTGAGTACGTGTACTTATGTATGCTATATGTAACCATGAATATGTTAGGTTAACTATTCAGGAATGTTGTGCCAAAGTTCCATACCTTAGCCGAAAACGATTGGTATTTTCCATCGCTAAGCGATTGTCCACTATAGAAAAATGTTGGTGTTATATAAACCACCACATACCCACCACCTTTGGTTGCCATGGACATCTTTAGATAATTTGTTCACCAACACAATGGTATCATCATATTTTCTGAAATGCTCCAATCCCAAAATATTTACATTTATGTACCAATACGCACCAAATTGCGTTCATTTACTCTATAGGCTGAATGCACTGTAGATCTTTACTTTAGAAGATAAGCCACAAATGTACATATAAAAAATGTGCACCCTCAAAAAAATCTACTCCCTTTGGTTGTTGCACTGTAAGTAAGTAGCAACACTCCATACAAGTTTTGCTAAGCACTCTTCTGAAAAGCTTGCAATGGCATTCCAATTACCGTATAGCAGGTAATTTTCGTGGGCAAGCTGACCTCCACGAAATTATAAGGTAGGCGTGGCTTACCGGAATGTAGAAATGCAGGCAGGCAACAAGACTAAACACTGACGAAAACCACCGTTTCTCGAGTTGAATTTTTTTATCCCATGAAAATTACCCGCTATACGGTAAGCTAAACTAGGCATAACTCGCATTATTTTGCAAATCCATGAATTAAAATCCAAGTAAACATGACTAGAAGCCTTTGACCTCTGAGATCAAAGGAATAGCAGTGCCAATATACCGTATTTACTTGATTAAACGCCCGGGCGTTTATTTCATTTAATCCAGGAGGGCGTTTATTGTTATGTTTACTCAAAACTCTTGCACAGCAGCAGTTAATGTGCTCTTCTTGGGCTGCTGTCTCAGCTTAAATTTAAGTCTTAGGAGTGCCCTCTGTGTCGGTATCTCTCTCTCTGCCATCATAAAAAGTATTATTATTCTATGCTGCCGTGCTTGCAACTGGGTTCCATCATAGATAGAGTAGAAGAGGGATTGGAAACGGAAGTACCCTCGAAGTACCATCCGTGTATCTCCGCGGTTTTAATCGTGGCTTACTTTTTAACACGAGGGCTAAACATGAATAATTCATGAGAATTGTTTTGCTCTCTGTAAAGAAGTCCACGAGCAGTTCTGCTGCTAAACATCAACTTCCTCTAATACTTGAGGCCATTTGGGACACAGGACACTATTTAGTTACAAAGCCTTAGCTATATCAAAGATACTATAGGAACACAAGCATGAACAAGCGCTCTGTGTACCTCTAGCTACTTCATGACAATCGAGATTATATTTTCTTTGTTTCCAATTGATACCTACTATCAGGGGGCATGTGATTCAGTAATGGGGGTAGCTCTGAGATGTACGCTTTGGACACAATAAGTTTCCCGGGCTTTTGCGGGAGTTATGAGGAGATACACGGATGGTCCCAGAGCCACTACGTAGACTTCATTGTAAAACATCACGTGAATCACTTCCGTTTCCAATCCCTCTTCTACTCTATCTATGGTTCCATGTGCTATTTCAGCTCCACCCACAGTGCCACGCCCAATACATGGGCGATTATTTAAGATGGGTGTTTACAGAGCTTTTACCCTGGGTGTTTATTCAAGGAGGACGTTTAATCAAGTAAATACGGTAATCATTTTTATGGCATATTGCACTGTGGTCAGTCTGTATATGACATACAGAAAATTAACCTTTCGGTGAAGTTGCCCCACCTCTCACCCAAACTGTCAAGTCATTGCTTTTATGCACACTCTTTTATAATGCACACTGAATGTAATGAGACATTTATGGTTCCTATGGGAAATTTACCAGACAGCATATGCGCAGTAATTTGTAATTCCAGCCACCATAAACAGAACAAAAACGACCAAATTACATTCGTATCTACACATTCTATGCAGGTTTCTATATGCAGAAAATGGTTTCAAGGCAACAAATTAGGCAATTCGTGTCACTTATTGCCGGCCCTTGCGCCTTGTAGTAGATAATGATCTCGGAGGCCCTACAATCTACTACCGGGCCAATAAACAGCTTGTGGAACTCATAGCCATGTAGTAACTATTACATAGAAACTCTTACTTGCACTTGATTGATCCTTGAGCAGCTAGCTGTAGCAGTCTACACAGTACAGACAGACAGCCAGACAGACGGACGCGCACCGAGGCATAACTACACAATACAGTGACCTTTGACCCTGCTCGAGCTCCTTTAACTTTTATACTCGACTCTTGATCAATAATTATGCTTATTATACTGTTGCATGTGCAGAAACATAACTGATAAATGGCGGGTGTAAATCAGTCACAGCAACTTTTTATTCAAGCCATGATGACCCAAGGGGCATTACTGGAGGCCGACGTCAAACAGTTATATCATTCTGTGCTGTCCGGATATGGGAGTAAGTAAAAGTAAACCATGTTTTTTAGTGTCCTGGCCGGCTGCACTGTTATTATACTGATATTTTATTATTATATTATTATTTATAGTAAATGTTGTTTGTGACAATCCGAATTGTCCTCAAAACTAAAGTGTGTGATACAGAAGTCCTGAAAATTGTGAAAGTTGATAAATACGCTGGAAAACCGTCTCCGTGCTTGTCGCAATGCACCTATCAATGTGTCGGTCGGGCTTATATGCGGGGATTTGACCTTACCTCAAGTCAAATTCCCCCTGATGGGGGAAGGATTCTGTGTTCAACTCCCCCAGTCAACAGAAGATTTTTGAGCCCCAAGCAGTTGCACACATCAAAACAGGTTATAAAAGCAGTCTTTACTACGCAAAGCCAGGTCAAATCCCCCAGTATGGGGCCAACATTTTAGGTCAAATTAGAGCCAAATTCCCCCGTATGTCCCGGGGGGGGGGGGGGGGTAGTGGGACAACACATTGATAGGTGCATAACGTCCATGGATTCACATGGACATTTTCTGCACAGGCCAGAATTTACTGTTAGTACCAAACTTGTTTCAGGTCAACCTCTAGCCTCGAATCCACGCCGATTAAAATACGTCGGTGTGGATTTGAGGCTAGTCAACCTCCCTCCTCAGTTTTTGCTCACCGCCTTAGTTACCGTATATCTTCTAATTTATCGGACAGCAAAAAATAATTATTTTGGAAATTGTCCGGGTATAATTGGAACAGACTTTTATAGAGCATGCGAAGTGTCCGGAATAATTAGAACAAGCAAGCAGCTGCATGCGAGCTAGCTAAGTTTAATAGAACAGGGTACCACTGAATAGTTGCACTAGCTATCTAAAACTAGCTACTCAAAGGCTATCTAACTGCAGCACTCTAAGTCTTACTTGCCGTCTATGAATGGTAACTCAACTTTTCAAGGTATTGTCCGGATATTTAGAACAAATGTAATATTAAAGTACTGGAGTGTCCGTTGTATTAGAACAACGAAAATTGCCCAAAAGAGTGTCCGGGTAATTAGAAGTGTCCGATAAATTAGAAGATATACGGTAGTCATTATTACTGATGTCGCCATTATTTGAGTCAAAATTGGATTTCTACATTAGTTGGGCGGAGTCCAACCAACGCACGCTCATGGTTGGGTATCAGTACTAGTAGGGTATCAGTACTAGTAGCAGTTTTGTTCCACTGCAAGAAATTTACAGCCCAATCCCAATCAGATTGCTGCGTTCAAGTGGGAACCTTACATCAATTTAGCTGACAAGGCGAGCTTGGTCATTGTATTTCTCCAGAGATGCAGAAACAGCTCCTGCCGGATATCTACTAGAAAAGAAGCATAGCCTATCATGAATGCATAAAGCTTGAACAGCCATATATTTGTATTAATTTAAAGGACTTAATTGTCTAGTTTTGTTGTGCTACCAATAATTGGACATGTTATGTGTGCCTTCTTTGGTCTTCGAAAAGCTTCTTCAAAAGCCTTGAGGTAGTCTTAAAGCTGGTTGTACCTCTCCTTGCGCTAGATGTATAGCTATTATGAAAAGGTTTATTTCTGCCTGTACTAAATCTTGTATTGCAGGCTACAGTATAACAAGTTATTAGTTTTTTTTAACTGGCAGATTTCGATGTTAATTAAGCTTCATTGTCGTATAAAAGCGAGCAAAAGGCAAGAGCTCAGAGTAGGTAGGACACGCATCACGTGCTCCTCAATAAATAACAATCCAGGTTTAACCGCAGACAAGGATTTGTGCATGAAAAGTCAAAACAGCAGCGAACCCACGGTAATTTTCTCAGCTATCATGTAGTGAAAGGATAGTACTAACTTGTGGATCAGCGATCCCAGTGGGATCCCGGCTCAATAGCTTGAAATTCACCATCAAACCTAGTTGTTTTTACTGTACATAGGCTACTACAGAGAGCAGTCTAGGGAGATTAACTCTGGTTGATTGCCGTCTTCCATTAACAGTTTCCAATATTAGAAGGTGATGTGAACTTGCTAGAGAGCACAACAGTAGATCTACCACAGGCACCATAGCCACTGAAATCTAAGCAAAGGTTAAAGGTCAAGAGCCTAACGTACACGTTGTATGCCACACATTCCATTGTCATGTGACTGATGACACACGTCCCACCTCCTCTGTTGGTACTATAGATTGCTCTGGGCTACAAACTACAACAAACAACATTATACATTAATTGTATTGTCATTTACAAGAAGATACACATAAAAATTATTGTAGCTAGATGCTTTGTCTAGTAACATAATAACAGAACTAGAATGGAAAAGAGAAGCTCTAGAGTATTTTTTGGCTTTGTTCGAGAGTAGTAGGAGCCGCTTGTTTCTTGGGCAGTGTGCTGTACTTTTTTGCTGCAAGGCTGCATAGGGGAGGAGCTGGATGTATGGAAGTGCTGGGATTCTAGCTTTGGCTTCTTCCTTTGGCTTTGTTCAAGAGTAGTATAGGAGCCGCTTGTTTGCTGGGCTTGTTTGCTGCAAATTCTAGCTTAGGTGTCTTCCTTTCGCTATATGAGAGTAGTACAAGCCGCTTATTTCTTGGGAAGTGTACGTTGTTTGCTGCGAAACTGGGGGAGGAGCTGGATGTTTCCGTTTTGTGGGTGAAGCTAGGTTCAGGACTATAATTTTGTCCATTTAAGGTGGAGGAACAGGGTTGACTTGAATCGAATAGAGACCACAGATTTAGTACAGTCTGAGACACAGAGATGCCAACTTCAGACATTACAGTTTTCAAAATAAATGATGCAGTTGCTTTGGTTGGCTGTTTATATAGGTTGACTGTTGCTAAGCTAGTGCATTTCTAGTAGCCAATAGGTTTTGGGATCTAGAACATGTGCATTTGGTATCTATGGTTATAGTGTCCCTCGGGCTAAAGCCCTCGAGCTTTGGGACACTATAACACATAGATACCTCATGCCCATGTTCTAACTATAACATAGTGAAAATACGTTGTACATGGAGCAAGTAATTTTCTTGTTCTCGTATTATTGTCTTCCTCATACTTCTTGTCGAAGGAGGTTCAGAAATGATTCTCTTAGGTAAACAACCGGTAAACCATTTGCTAGCTATATTGCTGGTTACCTCACCATGTTGTTATGCCTCGGTGCGCATGCGCAAGTGAGGTATACGGTAGTGTGTTTGTGTCTGTGGCACTCTTTTCAATAACAATATCTGAATCCATTATGTAGCAAGTGCATAATAAATTATTATGTGTGTCTGTGTGGACTGCTACAGCTGCTGCAAAATAATGCTTCGTTTTCAAGTTATGCCTAGTTTTGCTTACTTGGATTGTTATTGTAGCCTTTTTAGCAGAGTGCGTAACAAAACTTGTCCATAAAGTGTTGTTATTCTACTTAGTAGTTTGCTCTGCACTAAAACGCTAGCTATTGGTAGGCTAAGCTGCAAGGCTTTACTGTACTGATGCAGCAGCCTTTTTAGCATCGATCATAGTCGATCATTTTCTACTTTTTTCCCCCCTGTGATTACAGATCGATGCGGCAAAATTACGGTTGGCTGAACTGCAAGGCTCTACTGTACTGATGCAGCAGCCATTCATTTTAGCTTTTAGACTTTGTATCCTTTTTAGCATCAATCATAGTCGATCATTTCCCACTTTCCCCCTGTGATTACAGATGCAGCAAAATTACCGTATAAAAACGTTATGATATCTGTGTATTAGCAATAGCTAGTAGCTTTCTGTTATGTAGCTTTGACACATCCGCCGACTGCGAGGCATCAATGAAAAACCCTAGGTTATTTCTGTCTCTATATACTTAATCCCTTATTACTGGCTGCAGTATCCTTCTACTTTCTCTATGAGCTCTTAGTTTCCTTGCATCCTATAATAATTATTCTATAGCTAGCCAGCTAGACACTAGCATGCAACCATTTTTTTTATAGCACAACCCTGAGCTGTGCAGTCGTCAGCAACAGTACAGTTGGTGGTACCCAACCACTCATTAATTTGATGACTGTGGTTAGACCAACCATGCATGAATTGCGACTGTTGTTCAAATACACTATAAGCTTTGACTGTAATCAGAAAACCAGTAGGTTGTATTATGATTGTGTGATACAATGTACATAACATTGTCATTTCATCAATGCACGAAATCAACATCGCTGACATAAATCATTAACGAAAAAGCATCATATCAGAGCGAGAACACAGTTATATTTTTGAGTTGACTAACTAATGTGTGGTGAACTGGTGGGGCTTGTTGCTTGATGATTGCAGAAACGTTTTGATGCTTGATACTTGTCAGTCAAACAAGCATTTTAGACACCAACAAAGAATAGTTATCAAACATGCAATAGCTACGACTCATTATAGTTTAAGTTAAACGCGGTTAACGTGGAGTAGTTCAACAGCGGCTTAACCTAGAGGAACACCGCCTTTCTAGAGCGTGCGGTCGCCATGCAGTCACGTGCACCAATCCGGGTACATGTGCTTCGATAGCTAAGCCAATGACTAGACGGGCAGCCTAATTCTTTGCCCATTCCCGTGGACTTCGAGCTAACTACTCTCTTCTTCGATCCTTGCTTTAAACCTCTATAATTCATTATGTACTGGTGGAAACAAATAAATTATAATGACTATAAGAACAAAGCCTCCAGCAGGCATCCAGGCCAGAAACCAGAATATCGTGGCCTAGCCTACATTGACTTCAAAGCACTACTGACAAATTCGTAAATTCATACTATCTAACTGCAGTATATAATAGCGGATAATTTTCATTGGTACATAATTTTTGTATGAACAGCCCAATTAAATTTTCGTATTTTGAACAGGTTGAACCTATTGCGGTAGAATAATCTTTGTATGATGCTACAAAAATAACCCGCTATAGTTACGATATTATGGAATAGTCACGGTTATGAAAACTAATAATTGATAATTGATCGCCTAATAATGTAATGATAAAGCTAATGTTGGTTAAACACCTGGCTGTGATGTCATTAGCAGCATGATTATCATGCAAATGTTGCGTATGCACAGCGAGGTATGTGTGTCTGTCTGTCTGTATGTATAGACTATTACAGCTGTATAAAGATCAATAATGTTCAAGAAGTTTCTGTTGACTTTACGCTTTCTTGGATACCAATTATTTTGTAGATGGTAAAATAATGCTTTGTTCTCTAGGTTTTCTTTATACTTGAAATGCCATTGCAGCCTTTTCAGAACAGTATGCATATATATAATTATAGCAAAATTTGTCTGTGGAGTTTTGCTACATGTAGCTCTAGAACACTAGCTATATGAAAGCTGCACTTAGCTATTTTTCCCATTAATTTTATGGACTTTGAACTTTTGACATCCTTTTAGCAACGATTATGTGACATCTTTTCCCACTTTTTGCACCAATGTAAATGTATTCTAAAACTAGATCTATATCTATAGTATTCATTGGTGCCTCCATCGAGGCATTAGCACCCGCCCTGCTTTTATTGTAAAATCAACACCAAGCAATTGCAGAGAGCAGCAGCCAGGTGTCTCCCAGTATTTTTATAATGCATTGCAGTTGATCATTGTTCTCATTTTTGTCAGTAGTAGAATCGAGTGATGAGAAGTCATTCGACAGCTTTCTAACATCACTGAACCATCACTTGAAGCTGCTAGACATGCAGATAGTACATTCTCTTATGGAAGACTCATACGAGCGGTGGTATGGACTAGTGAACAGATCTGCTGATCCAGGAGCCAAAATTGCCACTAGGTACACTCTAGCAGAGTTGGAATTTTTCAACAAAGTGGTAAGTTGTTGAACTATTGTAGATCGAGGTGTTGTCATTGCGTACTGAATTTTGCGGAAGTGGTTCAGGGAAAATGGTGTGGTTTTCTATGTTGTAGTTATGAAGTGCAGGCTACTGGTAGGTTCTGAGATACCCAGAATTTTGTAAATTTATAGTAGCAAATGTGTTAGGCATTGATTTTTTGAGTTTATGGCCTGATTTTTGAGGAGCATGTACTACTTTTCATCTGTACTAACTTACAGGAGCTAAACCAGTCCCTTCTTTGCTAGGAGCGGCTCTTGTCCAAAATGCTGATTTTTTTGGTTTTTGTTGCGTAATAATGTAAATTGCCATGCCCCTGTGACACATAATGACTGACCAACTGTGTGTAGTTGCCAGGTAGACATCACATGAGCACTTGGATGTAGCAATAACGACAAGATGATTTGTGATGTCACAAATCAATGAATATCATTGCCTACGTCAGAAAAAAGCAGCAAAACGGAGCAAAATCACCATTTTTGACTAGAAGGACTGCTTTAGCAAAGAAGTCTAGCTCCTGTAAGTTAGTACAGATGAAAAGTATACTATTGCAGTACACATGCTCCTCAAAAATCAGATCTTAACTAGCATAAATTCAAAAAATCAACGCCTATAACACATTTGCTACTATAAATTTACAGTATATCTTAGAACCTACCAGTAGCCTGCACTTCCATTGGAGCTCAATGGTTGCACAAGGTAATGAAGTACTTGCACAACAAATTTCAGATCTTAACTCGTAAGATAGTTTCATGCCTAACATATTTTCAGTGTACACATATTTTAGCAGCCATTTGGAATGATGATGTAACAGGTGGTGGTCCAATGGAAGCGCCAATATTTGAACTTTCAGTACCTGCACTCAAATTGATCCAATCACATTTAGTTTAGAAGATATTCACAAAAACGTAAAAAATCAAAAATTCTACTCTCTTTGGTTGTTGCACTGTACACAAAATGCATGTATAATTATGATTACCCTTTGAAATTTAAATCTTACACATAAGCAGTGCATGTATATAGTGGACACACTAGAGGTCAATTTGAGTAGCTTTTCTGCTTTGTTTAATTAAAAAAAATTTTTCAGGCGAGGTGAAGGTGTACAATGCAGTAAGAACTAGACTAATAGTTTTAAGCACAATTGCACCTTAGACAATGCACACCAAGTCAGTGACGTATAACCACACTCCAAACATTCCTTTGAGACAACTCATTGATAGTCACCTTCAGTCCCTTTCTCAGATAGAAAGGGCGTAGTTTCCAGTTTAAGCTGTACATAGCCTCGTCCCCAAGTCTCTAAAATAACGCTAGGTTGCCAACTTTTCTCCCTTCCGTTGTTTAGAAAAAAAAATTGGCCTAGAAACGAGGCTAAGCTGTTCACTGAAAGAAGCAGCATCCATTGTGCCTTTTGCAGATCCACTTTTTTAATTGACAGGAAATGCAAATGCTTCTATCCTTGTCGTCAATTCATCAGATATAGTATTTCCACTTCTAATAACACTGCATGATGTTAGGTCGTGGACACCGGGCGACGACCCAACATTAGGGGCACTTCCAAACTTTTGCATTTCTTAACGACGTTAGGGGGGTAACCACAAGTCCAGGTTGGTAAGAGTTTCTATAGGCTTGTATATAGTCATGTTTACTTGGATTTTAATTTGTGGATTTGCAAAATAATGCTTCATTCTCGAGTTATGCCTAGTTTTGCTTGCCATTGCAGCCTTTTCAGAAGAGCGCGTAGCAAAACTTGTCCATGGAGTGTTGCTACTCTACTTAGTAGGATTGCTACCCACGAAATCCGAAGCTCCTCGAAAATTTTGGTATATACGGTATTCATTCGATTTCAGCAGCCTATTATTGATGACACCTATTATTCAACGTACACACAGCACCAAAAAATGGGATTAAGTCATAATTATACTGTTTAATTTCAGCAGCGAAATAACACACCTGAGCACAACAAATTGTGGTTCAACATTGATTTGGAGTAACAATCATAAAAATTTGATTTACTGCCATGTGAAATGTGCATGTTAACTGTGGGCGTGTTCTGAGTCATTGCGACAGTACTAAACGAACAAGTTCTAGTTTACCATACGGACGTAGTTGCAGTTACTAGCTGTGATGCTGCAGACATGCACACTATAATTATATCATCCATACCAGACCGTTTCAATTCCAATATACTTATAAATGGGACGAGTCAACTAATCATGAACCATCCTATATAATTATTATGCATGATTGTGTCAGTACAGATGGAAACTCTCGCAACCGAAAATGGCATGGCCTCTAGCACTGTACTAATCAATATGACTCAAGGGTTGGAAAGAAAGATGACAGGAAGTGGAGCACAGTCGTTCTTGACAAGTTTGATAAAAAGCAAATGGCTACGTGAAATTGTAAGAATACCTACAGAATACATCATGATTTTTATTTTTACCTGCAGTCTACGGGGAAATTTGGAGCAGGTCCACGATTTGTTCTAGAATTGAGACCTTTCCTATCGGATATATTCAAGGAAGATGTTGTGATTTGTCAGTTATGTAGAGAAGCCGTTGTAAGGGTAAGATAATAATTATTTATGTACTCATAATTATTATTGCAAGTTACACTTATGATAGGGAGATATCTGCGGTAGTGAAGGCTGTAATATCAAGCTGCACTTGCTTTGTATAGCCCGCTTCGCTCAAGGGAGGTAAGACTATGCGTTATAATTATGAACATAAAAGTTAATGCATATACGATAATCTTATGGAAACTGAGGTGAAGCTATACCATGATTACAGTAACCAATTCACATTGTGTCTAAACTAATTCTTTTGCAGGAATAATTATGTATAATTATATCTGTTTTCATGCGGTTGCTATGATATGGCCAGGGGATAAATAGGATAATTCCCTCTGATATCCATGTAGTGTACTTTTGTATTTGTTGCAGGCTGCTATAATTATGATTAAATCAATGTTTGGTTGCTTTACTGTACTGTACTGTACTGTACTACAGTCTGTAGCTAGATTACAAAAGTGAAAGATAGTGAGGCACTTGATAAGAGATTCTCAAGCTAGCTAGAGCTAGTGCAGTGCAAGTGCTAGAGCCTGCCTGGGACATTGCTGGGAGCCTTGCCACCACTCTGTTTTGGCACTGCACTGCGCACTTGTACTCACTGTATACTGTCCACATGTCTGCTCCGGCTCTGTGGGTATATGGGTGGTTTTAGCTGTTCGTGAGGCTTAAGTCATGGAGGAAGAGTCAGGGCGGGACTCAGAGTGTTTGCTATTATGAGCATTTCTTTGACAGCATGGCACTAGAGAACTCTGGTGTCGAAAGGTAAGCAATAGTGAGTATAGGCAGAAACTGAAGACATATGTCAAGAGGTGGGGAGACAGTAAGGTATTGCTTGGCTGTGCAACTTTCCACAACATTTTGAAGCCTGCTGCTATGCTTTGTAAGGCATTACAGAGAGATGAAATCTGTTTGGTTAGTGCGGTTGAGGCTGTTTTGAGGTCCACCGATGCACTGGAGAAGTTGAAAACGAAGCAAGTGACCGAATTTCCTTCAGTACGAAAGGTCATGCTTAGATTGAATAGTGTCGATGAGGGCAAAACCTATCAAGGATTTGAGCTGACGTACTATGAAAAGGGACTGGATTTTGTTAAGGCTCATTATCTAGAGTACATCGACACTGTACTTACGTGTATGTGTAAACGAATGAAGCCCGAAGACAACACTGAAAGTGATGTGCTCAATCATGCTATCAAGATTCTTGCTACCCATGGTTGGGAGAAGTGTGAAGACTCTTCGTTTGCCCACGAGTCTATCTGTTTTCTTATCACACGATTCACCATTCCCTTACAAGATACAGGCATTAACACTGCCTCAGTATGTGGAGAATGGGATGACATCGTACAATACTCAAAGCAGTACATTGACCTAGTACGCATTTCTTATGCTCATGTCTGGTGGAAGTTGTACAACTGTCCTGACACCCCTAAGTGAAAAAAACATCCTTGGCTTCGTTTAAACTACTGTTTACGATTCCTCTATCGAATGGCCACCTGGAGCAATGCTTTTCTCAGCTAAAGGTCATTAAATCTGACAGGCGTTCATGTCTAAAAGAAGATTGGCTAGACAACCTTCTCCGTATCATGATAGAAGGACCCCCCCCTTGCCAGAATGGGACAGTGAACAGGCAATAAAACTTTGGTGGGAAGCTAAAATGCGCCGAGTCGATCAAAGTGAAGCGCCTGCTAGTAATGTGGCATCTTCATCCTAGTCTGCAACTAGCCTGACTGAGTAGGACACATGGCTAGCGTAGTGTAGACATTTTGTCACTGCATATAAGATGAGCGAGGTCTTTATGTAATGATAGTAGGCAGGGCAGCATGGGAGGTACATCGATTAACCTTGTTTAACACCTTAACCCTTTCTCAGCTTTAATTAAAACAAGAAAATTTAAAACAAGAAAATACAGAATAAATACATGTTTAAAAATTCGTATCTCATAAACCATACATTGAAATCACTCGTAACTATTTCCTACAGGTAGCCCAGACCCCGGGGGGGGTATCTTGACACCATCATCGTTACCTAGCAACTGACAACCCCCAACTAATTAGCGATTGTTTACAAACATTCAATTATGTACACAAACAATATTGTATGAAGGCACAAAGTGACTACAGGCAAGTGTTCTCACGGTGACATGGTTCATGAGGTCGTATCGGCAGACGCTCTTTTCCCGGGAAATGTTTTCTTCACCTACACACAGGTTTACAAATTCAATGGTGGCTTACGATGTCCACTGCTGATGTAACTAGCCTAAACAAACTTATATTGAAGCTAGGAAGACTACAGATCATGCTACTCTAGAGTTACTTACCAGGTCCAGGAACTTGGTCCTTCTCAAGAGCTTCATGAGCTTCTTCCTCTGGATCTTCAGGCTCTTTATTTTCTAGCTTGAACTCTGAGGAGTAGCTTCCTATCTGGCTATGATCCCAGTCACTCCCCTCTGACTCAACAAGGCCATAGGTATCGATATCCTCACTGTCTTGCACTAGAGCCTCGCTAAGATTACCTACGAAGATCTTGTAGCAATTATTACTTTGGTCACTTTTCTTTCGACAATACAGTATGAAGCGTACCTCGAGGCAGCACAATGAAAATACCACGTGAAAGAGCAGCTCAGTGCGCATGTGCTGGTACCTACAGCGTGTGCATAGCTCCAAACACAGCCTGCACAATCATTTTTTGAAAATTAGCAGTAGCCATGCCGCCTATAGGCGGCTAAAGCGGGGAAAGGGTTAAACATCATTCTTTGATCCCTGCCGTGCATGCACTGTGCACATTTTGTGTGGTGTGCTTGCACTTGACAAACCACATTTACAACTTCACACAACCCAGTTCCAATGTGGTGGGTAGTTTTAGTGATGGATATTGAAGAATTGGTCTTCACAATGTGATCATAGTGTGTCACAGTAGTGTTCTATAAAAGAGTGGCTCCTTTAAGGGTGGAGGGTGGGCTTTAGGCTGACCACAGCCAATGTACCCTAGGGTACATGAATGTACACCCTAGCAGGGTACATGGGATTTGTACCCTGGAGTATCCTGAGAGTTTCAATGAATATTCCTTGGTGTCAGAGGACAGCATGATATATATATCCACACCGGATATATGTATAGTTATACTATGGTTCTAGGGATTTATGGCAGTAAACCCACCAAGTATGAGGGCGGAGCCTGAGGGAGAGGTGTGAGGTGTGGTTTACGTTGCCATAAATCCCTAGCAACCATAGTATGAGTGTTATATATCCTACGTGATTGGCTAGCTATAATTTAGTTGGGCGTGGCCCCACCCTGGACGCGAACGTATGGTTGGGCATGTCAGGTTTGTTCCATCGGTACTTAGCTTTAGGGTGTGGCTAAGCATGAAAGGATTAATTCCAAGTGTGCGGTAACCGCAAAGCTCAGTTAGAATGCTACTGCAGGAGTCACTTTTGAATACCACTAGCTCTAACTGACCTGGCGTGTTCCTGGATCAAGCTGGCTTGTCTACTATTGTTGCATTTTGAGAGAATGACTGACTCGTACATTAATGAGCCACGCCTTCACACTTGAACTCTGCAATCTGATTGGGCTGCAAATTTTGTGCAGCAGGAACAAACCTGACATTGCAGTGGTGCCCAACCGTACGTTCGCGTCCAGGGTGGGGCCATACCCAATTAGCTATAATTGCGTATTTACTCCTCTACCATGGTAACTCACGTTCCAAACTATCAGAAAGTAAAAAGAAAGCATTGTGGAAAAGCTTGCTCTATAGCTGTCAATAGCTAGGTAGCTACAGGTACTATTGCTTACTGTTGGACACCAGAGTTCTTTATTGCCACGCTGTCCAAGAAATGCTGATCTAGCTAACACTCTTGGCCCTGCCTTGGCTCCTCCATGACTAAAGCCTCACAAAACTGCTAAATCCACCCATACCCACAGACCTGGAGCCAGACAGTGCGCAGTGCCAAGGCAGAGTTTAGTTGGGCGGAGTCCAACCACGCTTTGCCAGCGGTTGGGTCTCACGACAATATACGTTTTTGTTCCACTGGTACTTGAGGCAGAGTATGAATATTGTTTAATCTCAAGTGGCTGACAACCGCATGGCTCAGGGGTACGATATAAAGAAATCAATAATTATTTGTATGCTTGACTAGATCTATAGCTATAACTGTTTTAGGGTGCAAGAAAGACCTCAGAGTTCTTAGAGAAAGTGGAAGGATACTTCAGCCTGTAAAACAAGATTTAGTAGAGGCAGAAATAACCTTTTTTCATAATAGCTAGATCTCGCACAAAGAGAGCTATAAGACTACCCTATAGGCTTCTGGAAAAGATGTTCGATTACCAGAGAAGGCACACATAACACAGGTTTTGTCCAAATTAATCTTATTGGTAGTACACCAAAACTCAAAACGAAGACAAGTCCTTTTAATACAAAGAATCTACAACTTCAAACTGTTCAAGCTCATTTATAGATAGTAAGATAGACCATGGTTCTTTTCTAGTAGCCTAGATATCTGGCAGGAGCTGTTCATGCTGTTGCTGCATCTCTGGAGAAATACAGTGAGCCATCTTGCCTTGTCAGCTAAATTGAGCTGTAAGGTTTCTCTCTTTAACGCTGCAAACTGCAAGTTTTCTGCAGTTGGAACAAAAACGCATGTTGTCGTGAGACGTATATTGTCGTGAGACCGAACCACTGCAAGTGGTTGGACTCCGCTCAACTAAGGCAGAGTTGTGCCAAGGCTCCCACTAGCACTTGGGCTCTCTAGCTTGAGAATCTCTTATCAAGTGCCTCACTATCATCTCCTCACTATCTTTGACTAGCTACAGCACTAGTACAGTAAAGCAACCAAACATTGATTTTAATATGGCAGCCTGTACAAATTACAAAGTAGACAATACATGATCTTGTAGCAAACATGTCTGGGGAATATCAGAGGGAATTATCCTATTTATTCACTCGGTATCCTAGGTGATTTCCAGTGAATATGAGCCATATTTTACTTCCCCCAGGGAAGTATGGAATATGGCTCATATTTTTACTTCCTACAAGCACTATTCAACTTTTGAATCATCTTAACAATTTGTACACAGTAAATAGCAATACAGCATGCAAAAAGTTTTTGTAGACTATGTTTTGTGCTATTGTCATATTCACCTGAGCTAGCTAGCAGCCTAAGCTACTTATTACATGTTCATGAGGCTTGAAACACTGCAGATCAATCCTTGCTGTGTGTTTCTAGTCAAGGCTGTGGCTCAGAGGTAGAGGAGTACAGTGCATGCAGTGTTGGTAGACTTGTGCAATGCAAATTGAAAACGGCAGCTGCGTCTGGTTAAAGTTTATGGCTTCCAGTAGAACCTAGCTGCTTGGAGAAGTAGCTAGCTCTCATACTTGACAGCTGTAACTGTTCTGAGCACAAAAGTGGCTGTGAGAGCAAGCTTGACTGCCTCCATTGATGACTGTTTTGCTGTAAATAAATCAGTTGTTGATTGGTTGCCTAGTAATTATGGTTTATAACCAACCTCAGCCTCGGGCGTAGTCAATAACTATAACATAGTTATCCCCTGGCCATATCCTAGCAACTGCATGAAAACAGGATATATCAGGAGTGGATATGTATTAGTTAATTACAGTGTAGAGGGGTTTATGACAGTAAACCCTGAGGCACTGTGCATTAACTGATATATGTCTCATCTGATTGGCTGACTGGTCGCTATGCATCCAGCTATATAGCGTGCATGCATGACTACCACACAGCAACACTATTCAAACAGACTACACCAGAGTCTTTGTTTTCATTTATGACAACTAGGGAAAAAGAGAGCTCGTCCACACCATGTACCAGGGCTCCAGAACAGAGGAGGAATGCCAGTGTCAAAAGGTCACTAATTAAAACACCACGTGGCCCTATGTTTTACATGTAAAACTGAGTTTACCCTCGTGCCCCTGAGTTTATACACCATCAATAGCTTGATCCTCTTTATAATCACAACAGAAATCGGTTGAGCTATTGCGCCCCAAAGGAATCAGCTTGAGAGAGGAGATCCAGGATTTAATTGAAACCTTTGACCTTTTATTGCATTCTTCAAAACCACAAGATATGGAAATTAGCCTTCCGTGGCTAGGGTATAAATTTTGATGTACTGGCTTGCTGCACTGGATAGATCTAGGTATAGTAAGCTTTCCAAGCAGGCAAATAAAGAACAGAAGCGCTAAGCTGCTATATGCAGCAAAGGCCAGAACAAGAATGTTTAATCCTTCATTAAACGTGACTCTATTGACCCTGGCGTTCCTCCTCTGGCTCCAGAATATGAGCAGCCAGCCCCTCCCTCCAAGCGAACGGTACAGAGCCACTCTCCCTCTCTGTGCAATTAGTCAGTCCCTCCCTCCACGTACCTACTGCAGCAACCAGCCAGAAAGAACAACACAGCTAGCTCTAGACGGTGTCTAGACCAGCTCCTTCTGCATGCAAGCACACAGCATAATTTTTGATGAACTAGTCTACAGACTACACCCGACTCTTTGTTTTCATTTATAATAATTATATATGTATTCCCCACCAGGGTTTCATCTAGGATTAAAAGTTAGGGGGGAAGGTTATTGGCCACTCCCACATTTGTAGATGAGCATTTTGGGGGGAGGGGAGGTTCACCCCCCCCCCACTAGATGAAACCCTGCCCACTTGGGATCTGTATCATAGCAACTGGGTGGGGTTTAACTACCATAAACTCCCGCTCCTCATAAACTCCCTAGTGCACTGATTTTATACACACAAAAAGCTAGACAGTTCAGATTGGTGGGGCTCGCTAAACACCAGGAAGGGTGGGGCTCGCTGCTTGGACATTGACAAGTTAGTATATACGTAGAGCTAGAAGGGCTACAAGCTATACGCACAAGCTTTTTGTTCGTTTTCTATAGTTTTTGAGACTGTTAGCTAGTTGTATCCAAGGTGAGGTAGCTTAGCAAGTACTTTTCTCAAGTGGGTATATAATAACACTTATTGTCCACTACATTTGAATTTATGGCAAACGTAAACCATCCTTGGCCTCGGGGCTTCGCCCTCGTCCTCGGAGGTTTACTGCCATAAATTCTGATGTAGTGGACAATGAGTATAACATATATCCTGTTTTCATGCAGTTGCTGCCAGGGGATTCATTCAGTAATAAAAGTGCAAGCTAAGCTTAGGATAATAGCTTCATCTGGCGGTTTTGCTGTTTGGCAATTTTCTGTTGCAAGTGCACTGCAATCCACTGTATCCGGACAAATATTCAGCCACATTTAATGATATTCATACCAAACACCTGAGTGTGAGTATACTTTCGCATAAAGTGTCCACGTGGTTCAAAACTTTTTGCTTTGCTGATTAGCAGAAACATTCAGATAGCCTACCTTGTTATCTTGTTCTGTCCACTGATGCATTATGTCAAGACTAGTTACCAGTTCATTTTTAAGAGCTCCAGACATCGTTTGCATGCATAGGCTATATACCTGTATTATTGATGGGCGTGGCTCATTGAGAGTCATTCTAGTATCGCAGACTGGATCTGAACTGTGCATGCACACATGACAAGAATAACTAGGGGTACATTAAATGTAATAAATCCTCGCTCAGTAAATCAAAATATCTGGACCTGATTAATCGTCACATAAGGTCAATGTGCATTCACTCTGATAAAGACGTCTAATGGTCGACACGCAAGAAAGCTAGATTTAAGTTCGACCGTCCAGGCTCCAGTTTAGTCACTCCTGGCTGTTGCTGCTGTGAGTCGACGTCCCTCAGCATCTGCCAAGACTCCACGCCAAGTATCAAAGCCTACATGTTCACCAGAAGTCCAGGTAGAGCTCCTTTGCCTCGACGTCAACCACCACCACCACTACCACACCCTTCATCTGTTATAGGAAGTTAATTCTTACACTGAATGTATCTTTCGTGCAAGGCTGTTCCGTTATCCAGAGTTTAGAGCTGTCCCCTATCTGGGGTTGCAAATAGATAGTAAAAGCAGTTGGTACAAGGCATACTGTCCGCTATAACAGAAGGGTCCGCTATTTAGAGAGTCCGTTGTAAGAGGTTCCACTGTATACGGCATTATATACTTGTACTATACATGATGTGCGCTGATACAATTGAAACTCTCAGTATACTCTAGGCCGTGTACCGATGTACCGTATAGGTGGTTGTGGTTTACAACCATGCCCGATCATCTCTCTTTCAAAAATTTTTTGAAACATTGTGGAAAGCAAAAGAATGCATGCCTATATATGGATAATCTCGTTTTTTTCAAACATTGTGGAAAGCAAAAGAATGCATGCCCATATATGGTACATGATATGTGCTGCCCTCGGGAATGCATAGAACTGCAGTACACCCTAGATCAGTGGTAGATCCAGTGCATGGCACAAGGGGCATGTGCCCTCCCTCCCTTATGACTGTAGAGTAGCTCGGATAAGATCTGTGTACTCTAGGTAACTTTCAACAAAGTAGGCAGAAGCGGATCTAGCTGGTAGCAGAGGGTGTCCAAGCCTTGGACAAATAACTCATTGGCTGTGGAAGTCACTCTCAGACTTGGTACTAGCTAGCTGAGTAGCTGTAGACCAGCTATGATAAAAGCTTGACTAGCTGCACTGCTAGACTCGACAAGTAAATACGGAGTGTAGGGAACCTCTGCAATGCTACTTAACACAGGAATGATTAATGTCACATTGATACCGCACCCACCGGAAATGACGTCAAAAGGGGCGTAACCCTCGATTCGCGTGGGGTGCTCCTTACCTCTTACTAAATCTGCCACTGGTAGGTGTGGCTTAGAGCAGCACACGTCACAGTATATGCCTGCTAATGCAATCTAGCTGATAGCATGCAGAAGAATAGCGGACAATCTAGTTGTAGACTTTTGAAGCTGAATAGAAAGATGACTTCATGCATTTCCTACTATACCAGTGGCGTAGGCAGAGGGGGGATCACGGGGCTAGAGCCCCCCCTTTTGTGCTCCATCAACTCCAACTTGCTTGAATCACTGTGATCTGTCAATGTATTCTGCAGTATAATACCAAGAGTGCATAAGAAGAGAAGTGTGTCGAAACTACTGATACTTCTACAAACACTGTGCAAAGTATCGTGACATTCTGTCAATTGTACGTGAGCAACTCGCAATTGATGACGTTTGCGCATAATTACGCAACGCACAGAAGTTGTTAATAGTGAGTAAAGAGTGCAAGTGAAGAGGATCAACTCGACTATTGTCTCTGTTTAGATGTTTTTTGTGAAGAGATCGTCTCCTATCAGTGTGCAGTGAGCAGCTCCATAAGCTCTGAATGTTGAACGCGAACATTGAACAGTTAATAGCTAGAATTGTTTGAAAACCACACCCCTAAAAACGTCACGGTTAACATTTACTAGGAGATTACAGTAAATTTACAATACTTTATCACGTGCGAGTCATGTTACTTTGTGCACAGTGTTTGTTTAGAAGTATCAGTAGTTCGACACTCCATATTCTATGGGGTGCCTTTTGTGTCAAAATATTGATTACAAAAACACAAGGTTTTGGTGGTATTTACTAAACATTTGAGGGTATTTAGCAAAGGACTGGGGGGTATTTAGTAAACAACTGAGGGTATTTAGCAAATGACAGAGAGTATTTAGTACATAACTGACTAATCTGTAATATACTCCTAGTATTAGGGAGGTGTGCAGGGCACAAGGTTGTGCGCATGCACAGTGTGCACGACTTCTTCTAGAATTCTGTAGCTATAGCTAGAGCTCTACTGTGCCCAGATGAATTTGTTAGACAAACGCCTATAGTGTTGACCTTGACCTGCTGAAGAGAATACCCTCAGTCGTCCCCTCAGCCATTTACTACATGCCTTCAGTTATTTGCTAAATCCCTTCAGCCATTTGCTGAAGTACTCTCAGTCATTCACTAAATGCCCTCAGTCGTTTGCTAATTACCCTCAGTTGTTTGCTAAATACCCCCACACCTAAATACGTATTGCCCAGCCAGAGTGCAACATGCCATATATTGCACTGGAGCAATATAATGCGGCCCTCGGGCATTATGTCATCCAGTGCAATATATGGCATGTTGCACGAGGGCGCCTGCAATAACTAACTTGTTGCCCAATGACGTCTGACTGGTCATATTAAAAGACATGTGTTTTGAAGGAATGTTTTGAAGGAATTTAGTGTATTCATTACTTTTTGAATTCCATAGTAAATTTTTAGGTTTTCTTCCCACTAGTAGTTATAAAAGTAGTAGCCTATAAAAGGGACCAAATGAGTTATTGGGTTGGATGGTGGGGCATAAGTCCCAAAATTATAATACAATGCAATATATGGTAGCTATGGCAGTGATGCAACATGCCATATACTGAGCACTGGAGTGCTTTGATCTTGTGTACTAAATACCACCAAAACCTTGTGTTTTTATTTCAATATTTTGACACAAACGGCACCCACTTCTCTCGCTTGATAATACTGCATGCATAGTTACTAAAATGATGCCATGTAATCTAATTGAAATGTGGGCAGGGCCATCTGATGCGCATGCTTACTGCTGTGGAAATGAGGAAAAGTGATGACCTTTTTTTTTAGTCTATGAAATTCAGTGCCTATGCTCAACTAATTTGAGCCCTACCCTTCCCATAATCCTGGCTATGCCACTGTATACTATGTATGTCATATTGTATGGTCATCAACCAACCCATGACCAGAAAAGCCAAGCTTTAAAAAGTAAAAGTGTTTCTTTCAATTGCCCCCCTTTTCAAAAGTCCTGCAAGGATCCGCCCCTGCCTTAGATTCCATGGCACAACTATTACACGTACAGATAACAGTTTGTAAATAATGTGTTCATGGTTGTAAATATTTTTCTCCATAATAGAGTGTCTATTAAATGTCCTGGTTGTCATGGTGATTGGACATCTGATCTTCCACAAATTGATTTTCCTGGGAAGAAAACTGACCACCCCGGCATTACACTCAGTGATCAGTAATGGCTCTTCCACAAGCAGAGCAGAGCGAGTGTCTAAGTGAATTGACTGTATAGTGTAGATCAATACAACTGTTATGAGCCACAATTTATTATTAAAACAGTTCTTACACTTGAAGTGGTATAGCGGCAAAATTTCGCGTTTCAATGCCACCTAGCTTGGCATGTGCAAACGTATAAAATACCGGTGTGTGGGTGTTCACGTTACGTCACGGGGCGGAAGCTAACTACTAAAATCTGTTAAATAAACTTGGGAGTAACATCATTTATTTTGTTCTAGAGTATTGCGGATTCACTATCGTCTTACCACATTTCCTAATGTCCTTGTTTATAATGTGCTACGTGCTCTGTACATTTGCGGCTGATAACGAAATGCAATGAATAACGAGTGTTGCACTGCTAATGCCTCTCACCATGTTTTTGCTTTCGCTCAAAAGTATTAGAGTGTTAGGTAATATTTTGCGAAAGCAAAAACATGGCGAGAGGCATTAGCAGTGCAACACTCATTTCTTGTGAAACAACCAAAGCGCGTGTGTGTATTCCAGCTGTAACTGCTCAAAGAAGCTTTAGTTTAATTTAATTGCTAATCCACGAATCAAAATCCAAGAGAACATGGCTAGAAGCCTTAGTTTTTGTCGCATTACAACTGTTGAGCAGTTACAGCTGGAACACACACACACACAGTTAGCTTTACCGTATCCCTCGTGCCTTGAGGCAAAGTAGCGGTTTGGCATAATACTAGGGCATACATATTATAATTATGTTAGTCCTTAAGCAGGTAATTATAGACTATATGTTTGGTGGGGAGTGATGTCTAGGGCAAACTGCTACATGCAAAGCTTAACATTTCTTCTATCTGTCTCCAAAGTTTTGGCCCTCTGATGAAATTGTGCATGTTGAAAAAAACCGTCTTTTGAATGTTGAAATTAACCACTGTAGCACTACTAACCATTCACTCACTATTGCTGTTTAGACAAAACGAAGGGAAGTGTGCCATCAAAGTACTTGCCCGACATGAGCTTGGCATAATATTATTCTTCGAAGATTCTTTTCCTGGATGCCTGATCGATAGAGATGGGCTTCAAGTTAGTAAAGATGGTTTACACATTACACGTGGATGTTTAATGAAGTGTGCTTGCGTGAAAGGTTTAACTATACCTTTCCTGCAAACAAAATTATCATCATGGATAATTAAAATAATATGGTAGTGGTGGTGAAGTCTTGCATTGGACCACACTGAAGACGTGGAAAACATGAAACTGATTCAATCCACAGTGTTTGGCCTTGGTATAGTGATTATGTATCGAGGTGTGCTGTTTGTTGAAGTCCATTCGAATGTGAGCGGTGCAATTGGGGCACAATTTGGTAACATCAGCAATAAATGTTAATTGGTATAAAATTTGATGAACAATGCCTGATGCTATTTCCGGCCATAATAATTATATTGGCAACCAGCATGACTTTGGCTAGATAATCAGCGTGTAGAAGAGCTATAATTATAAGTAGCAATGTTTGCCAGTCGTCGTTGCAGACGCAACAACAGTTGACGAATTATTGAATTGGTTATGGCTGAAGTATCATTAAAGTACGTAGGTTTTCAAGCGACATTTCACCTAAAATTGGGGTTAGTTTACCACTTCCCTGCCGAAATCGTTTGTCAACCCAGGCCAAGGTTTTCTGTCCTATCATTGACATTTCGAATATTTTGTATTGATAATTACAAAGCAGAGACAACCACAGATGTTAAGAACGTTCGGCATGACGCTGCACATTAATGTTGGAAGGTGGTATTTGAAAGACGACGCTGTGAGGATATCTGTTGCCGATATGACAAGGTCAAAAGGTCACTAATGAATTTATCACGTGAGCTTATGTTTTGTATAGGAATTCCTGTTTGCTACTGTACCCCGTTTAATAATTTTAATAATTGTAACAGGTTATTCATTACACTAGAACTTGATTGTACCTCCAAGGTACAGCTCTATTTCGAAGCGAAAATAGCAAGTGAACTTTTGACCTCAGGGAACCACCTAAAACTACAGGCCACTACCTATTAACCTCGAATAAGGGCCGCTCGCAAGACTCCATCATTATATAAAGCCCAAGCACATGAACACTCTTTCATTTGAGTATAAAGTTTAATGCACACAATACAGTATTGTGCTCTGGTAACGTTTCACAGGCAGCTATATGGTCCAGTCTTTGTTATCAGCGTAATGGCCATGGCAGTGCCTGAGAGTAAAGTTCAAATGTGCGATATACTTAAAATTAACCGAGACAATCGCAAACCTGAGCTGATTGTTGTATGAACATGGTCAAGTATTTCAATGACAACATAGCCAACTGTCTTTCCATTTCGCCCTGGTCCCATTCTCTTCCACCACTGACCATTGCCCTTGTAATCACTGTCTTGTAATTACTGTCACAATTTTCGTTGTCACTAGAGTGGCGCATCAAGTCTGTTGTGTTTGCGTTCCTCCTTGTACAGGAATTTAAAAGACAGCAGGTATTTTATAATACATGTACTATGTAGCTATATATATTAAATAAATGCTTACACAATGAATGCTTACACAACTATCTTGCACTTTATTAGTTGTTGAAAGACGCACTTCTGTCCTCATTCAACAGGCAGTCCGGATAAGGATCCATCTTGGTGTAAATAATGATATATTCTATTTGGCGCACGGTTCAAAGTACATATTATGCACGGCAGATCTGTCAGACCTTTTGACCTTGTCGGACCTCCTCTGGGCCCGGTATCATTTTGGGGTGGGGGTTAATTTAAGTTGGCAGAGTTGTATCCATTGTTGGTCATCATTTTCACTTTCACGAGGACTGAGGACTGGTTTGTCTTGTGGAGTCGGAAGCTGTGGTACTGAGTTATCCAGTTGTCGTCACAAAAGATTTGACATGTTTAACTTAGTTATTTAGCCATGCTCGTATGATAACTGGTAGCAAAGGTTGAACGAGCAGCATAGTGTTGAGTGCTGTACTTCAAGTTCGACACTGAAAGGAAGTAAGTTAATCCCCTGAAATGTAGCTATTGTCTCGAAGTGTTTCCATGCATGACTTAAATGGTAGTGAGTGTGGCAGATCTTTCGAACGTGATCAGGGAGTGGGTATTTGAAACGACTTGTACGATCATAATTATATAAAGGAAGAGAGGGATTAGTCTACGTGAATGCAATCTACAACATCCACGCCTCGCGTCCGCTAAATGCCCGCCTTTTTATGTTTCCAAGTTTTCCCAGTATACTATGCGTCTACTGAAGTAATAGATTACAAAGTAAGGCTTTGTCTACAGTGTCTCAGCTGTCACCTGAATCCAATATTTATATCTTAAGCTTTGAAATGTGTTGCAAACATAAACCACAGCTAAAGGTTTTGTCATTTACATTTGTACCTGAAAAAATATGTAGGTCTTGAATACTAGCTAATAACTTTTGTCCCTCTAGCAAATGTGCATGGTAAAGTTGAATTGTGTGAAAGTGCTAAGGAATGATGTGCTAAACTTGTTTTTTTGTATTGAGTTCTACTTGCCATGCGTCAACATGACAAATGACATGATCGATAAGGCATGCATACACCCACATATAATTATATTATAGTACATCAATTGTTCTAGTCAATGTCAATGTCACATCTTTACATCACTCCCTCCTTAATTAGAGAGCGATAGGCTAGAGAGTACTTCCATTTCAGGTGGAGGTGGGGGGTACTCGTTCTTCGGATTCGGATGCCCACGTATCTGGGTCAATAATAGTTTGGCTCGAGTATGTCCATTTTCACTTAATCCATCCAACTCGTGTCCTAGCTGCTCTGGTTTTGCTGGTACACACCTATCCTCTACGGTGGGCCTGGGGAGTGTTGCTTGTGACCATACCAATAATATCCAGGTGGAAATCCTACTGGACAGGTCTGATCTGATAGCAGGTTCTTGACTTTTCGGGATCATCTCGAGAAACAACACAGTACGGGCCATGCCATGGCCTAGATAGTTTCTCGTGGGGAAAGCGACATGTTCTCCTACTTTGAGATTCTGCGTTCACATCATAGTAGTGCTTGTAGGCCTTCTTGATAGATTCCACAGCGGAGCATGCATGGAACTGTTTTGATAGTGTCAATAGACCAATAAATAAATCAACACATGGAAGGTTACATAACTCAAGATCACAAGCAGCATGCTCAGAACAAAGGAATAACAACTAACATGACGTAGAGTTCTAGTCCTTACAGGATACATCTTTGAACTACGCCAATTCCTCCTGAGTAAAGGCATTGCGACCAGTCGAACAACTCCTTATAACCCTACATGTAATGGACAAGTGGAAAAGTACGACTATGACGATGATTACCAGTCACGTGCTGGAAGGATGTACTCCCAGATGCACTACGATCGCACGGCTACGAGAGATGCGATCTTCCTGCAGGCGAACGTGGCTCTCCTCACCTGGTCCTGCCTTACTCAAACGTCATGTAGTCGAGCTGCTTCAGGCAAATCCACGTTCTCTCCCTCCCACGCCAAGAGTCTTCTGATGACGATGCCACTCCTGAGGATACTGGAGACTCCAGACCGAACTACGCCTGTTCCGGCGGCTCCTATCGACCCGACTAATCCTCCACTCACCTGACATATTCGACAGTGAGGGTGAATGATATGAAACTACAATCACTATTATTATTCCTTCATGTTATGTATCATTTATAGATTGTATCAACCTTTACCAGTCACACGTGTCATTCTATGAGCTTACATTGGCGACGAGAATCCATGCTAACACTGCTTCGACCTCGCTTTGGGAGACTGGAAGTCTGACGTTGAACGGGCAGAGCTGACAATGGCAAGATGAGGGCCATCCTACTTAGCTCCTGTGGTGATGTAACTTACCGACGCATTAAGGACGTTCTCTCCCCGGCGTACACCAGCTGAAGTGGATATTTATACTGCCATGTCAACACCTCAACCACCTCAACCCTCCGAAATAGTGCAACGTTTTCGTTTCAACACTCGAGTTAGGCAGCCCCAAGAGACAATAGCAACTTATGTTACACAACTCAAACGTTTGGCGGAGAGCTGCAATTTCGGCGACGCTCAACGAGAAACCGTGGTATTGCCAACGGAAAATGGCAACAAAGGCTCCTGGCGGCATAATTTCTTGCTCAGCAGGAAGTTACAATGCCAGATGCCATCAACTCCGTCCATTTCAAAGAACCTCTGCTCCTACCTATACGGAGAAAGGAGGAGAACATTCCCATAGTAGTTGCAGGTTCAACAACATAGAATGTAGGTACTCTGTAGTTTGCCGCCAGAAACTTAAAAACAGTAAGCACCCACAGTCTCGACAGATTCACACTGCAGCGGGACAGCACGAAGAGGAAGACGATTTTCCAGAGTACTCTAACCTGATCGGTCGTATTACGACACCTCTTGGTGACAACCAAGTAACACACGAGGTCTGTTCTCTGAAGAATTAGGGCTTATTAACCGAAGAGTGCCACAGCTCGGCTCTACCCCATGCAAGGAAGGAAGCAAACCTCGCTTCTATCGGGCTCGTCAAGTACCGTACGCGATGAGGGCTAGAGAAATTGATCGTCAGCTTACCTTGGGCATACTAGAACCTGTGAAGTTTTCAACACATGGAAAAAGACGGATTGTGCGGGACTACAAAATCACGATAAACAGGGAGACAATTATGGAGACCTTCCCCCTACCTCGAGGCGTCCCTAACTCTAAAGTTGACCTCAAACAACAAGTTGCCCTGGACGATGAGGCAAAACGAATGGTCACGGGCTGAATCAACGAGTGGCCCATCCTTTTCCAGCAGATTATGGAAAACCTCCTGCAAGGGAGTGTTGATCTATCTGGACGATAATTATTCTGGTCACAGGAAGGACAATTCCTGAACACCTCCAAAATTTGGACGCTGTCCTCACCCGGTTGGAGGAAGCGGGAGTGAAACTGAAGCAAGACAAGTATTCCTTTTGCTCCCCTCAGTCGAATTCCTAGGACATTGTATTAGGCATTCAACCCAAAGTCGAGGCTATCCACAAGGCACCTGAACCTCAGGATATTACCCATCTTCGATCGTTCCTGAGGGCTATCAACTATTACCACAAGTCTATCACTTGCTGCAGTAAAACACCAAGTGGTCCTGGGGCCCTAGCCAGAGCAAGGCTTTTGAAACAGTCAAGCACTTTGGAAGAGCTGCCTTCCCCCCTTATGGCAGTCCTGTCACACAAATACTCCAATGATCAAGAGAAACCGATCGCCCGAGCGGCCGAGAGAAACTATTCGCAGTTAGAAAAGGAGGGATTGGCAATTGTGTACGCAGTGAAGAAATTTCATTGTATGGCAGGCGGATCACAAACCACTACAACACATTTTCAAGGAGAATGGTATCAGCACGTATTCAACGCTGCATGCTCAGTGTTGTTAAGGATGGCTCAATTAATTATTGGGATTTATTGTGGATTTCTTGTATATGTGATTGGATGGTTACATATAAACTGATGAAACTTTGCAGTAATGTAGTCTTATAATGAAGGAACATGTTGAATGTGTTTTTAAAGTCATGTGACTTTCAGGGGTGGAGCTACAGTGAAATATACAACTTTACAATTTCCGGAATACAAACAAGTGCAGCCACACCCCCAAATTTTTTTGTGAAGTGCAACTCAGTTTTACCATTTTTATGGCGCCCGGATATGATGTCTATCATTTTCGGTGAAGTGGAAAATTGAAATACGCATATTTAAGTAGAGGGCATTAAATAGAAAATGCGACAGTTTTCCTGATTTCTGTGCACCTGTAAATGATACGCATCATATCCGGGCACCACAAAAATGGTAAAACTGAGTTGTACTTAAATTTGGGGGTGTGGCTACACTTGTTTCTAATCCTCCTTTTTTATCTTCTTAATCACACTGTAACGACATCGCTGAAGGTCACATGACCTCCAAACATTTTAAGCGTGTACATTTCGTACAAAACTACATTCCTACTAAATTTCATCCATTAATATATCACAATCACAAAGATATGATGCCCTGTGCACCATGTGGCTGAGCCATCCTTAACACCAGTGAGTGGGCACTGTTGTTAGGAGGTTATGACTAGCCTACAAACCTGGACCGGAACATGCAAATGCCGATATGCTAAGCCGTTTACGCGGCACCGTCCTCGGTTCCACCCAGTCCAGAAACAGCAGTCCAGAAACAGTTAACATTTTGATGCGTGAAATCAAACAGTGAACGTCGGTCGCAAGACCCCACCTTAGCCAAAATTTGGGATTCCATTGTGTCCGGGGAACGCCCAAGAGACGAGATTGTAAAACTCGGTCTGGTTGTGGAACAGGGTACGTTGTCTCTTGAGAGGAAACCAAATCGTGATTCCCGGACGTACAGCCTTGCTACACGAAGGACACCCCGGAGAAACTCGCATGAAAGTCTTAGTAGATGGAGATCTGGAAAACGCTGTCAAACTCCGTGGGAGTTTCCGACTGTTGCCTGGGAATGGTTACATGCTGATTTTGCGGGAGGGTCAGATGTTTCTGGTGGTGATTGAGGGTTGTGCCCATGTCCACAGCCACATCTTTCACGACCATATCTGAGCAATTGCTGCAGATTTTGTTTAGGACGAACTTGTGGTCCATCTCTGTTGGAACTTTATCATCTTATCATTATCTCTTATGTAACACTCGATAAGTGAGGTAGAATCCCAATGAAATTATAATTGAGAAATTCATGGTGAGAACTAATAATTATTGAGTAGATTAACTAGTAACAAATGATAAACATTACATTGGCTGGCCATAGAGTGACCCAAGCAGAACTAGCTAAGTGCTAATCCCATTGGACACCTGGACATCGAAAATGACGGCACTGGCTACATCCCGAGAGTGGACGCAGAGACTCCCCGTGTGATAGAGCGAGAAGGAGGGGATTGACATGCTCGTGTCCAGAAGGTGAACTTACCTAAGCTATCTTTGCCTCGCTTCAATGGTGACCCAGTTAATTGGACAGCGTTCTGGGATTCGTAGAGCTGTCTTATCTGCGGTCATTGGTTGAGCATTTGACGCTATTCGGGGCTTGGGCCAAGTGCAAAAAAAAGTTTGGTAACGGACAGCGGACGTCTGACCAGAATCTGAAGGGACTTAGAAGGCTTTATAATGACGTCGAAGCGAACACCCGAAGTTGAACCTGAAACATACCGCACCATGTTGGTGTGGGAAGGTTACCGCCCAATTTACGATTAATTGTCGGTCGCAATCCTCACCTCGTCACAAAACTCAGCATCACTGCCGTCCATGTCTGGCACATCTCTGTTTTCTATGAAGGTCCCCAGAGCCAGCCTGATAATAATAACATTTATGATTTGCTGTGGGTACAGTTTCCTTGTGTGGGCAGAAATTCTGAGGGCATCATATTTTCTGAGGGTCACTTTCTACACTGTTAGTCCAGTCTGGTAGGCCTATCTAAATTCACACTGGCTAATTTTGTCATTGATATGCCATTGATATACTTTGCCACACCATACTGCACCAACTTGTCCGTTATTCGGAGGTTCCACTGTAAAATTATTTTCGAGTCTTAATTGTGTGTAACTATAGTTAGCCAAAGAATTATCCACCGGTATACAGAATGATGTTTATTCTATACTGCCTAATTATTAGCCAGAATAATTTCACCCAATAGTTATGCTCAAGTTGGGGCAGTATAATAATAAAAATAGCTTTATTACAGGGTTTTGCAGAATTCTTGCAACAGTGCTAAACAGACACAGCAATGACTTCCATATATGGAAGTCAACTGCTGACTTATAATAATATTATAGTGTACATGTCCAGGTATAATTATGTATAATGAAAGATGTCCTGTGAGCCTAAGAGAGCATCAGCTCATAAGATTTAATTAAGGTGGTGGATGGTACACCAAGTGGATGCAGGGCTGTGAAGTTGGTGTGTGCAGAACTGTTGGCATAGCTGCATGTGTATTGACTGATCATTATCAGTTGCTTTTAGTACCATTTGGAGGTTTTTGCATCCATTATTCAAAATAATAACCAGACAGAAGATGGCAAGCAAAGAAGTGAGAGGAGCATACCTTCAAGACATGCACATTTTTAATGGTCATCCTGAAATGTTGATGAGACAGGAGCTGACAGAAGAGATTGCCAGAGGAGATTTGGTTACAATAATTATGAGGCCTATAAGAGGCAAAGCATCTGTCTTCAAGCTTAACAATATTAGCCAATACCACTGTTTGGAAGGTGTCTTTTATCAACTTTTTCGGTATCATTGAAAAGAGCAACAGTTGTTACAAACTTATGAATATAAGCTGATGCTCTCTGGACATATTTCAATTATACACATATATACCAGGGTGTCTGTCATACAGGATTTTGAATTAGAGGAGATTTTGAAGAGTCACCAGAACATTAAAAAAAAAGTCAACAGTTATTTCAATACCCTACCGGCTATAATTATGGACACTCAGTCGTATGACTGAGTGGATTGGAGCCAGAGGGGAATAATCATATCCCGGTATGCTGCATGCACATGTACACAAAATAATTATTAGTTGACTGCCATAATTTATATGGAAGTCATTGCAATGTCTGTTTAGCCCTGTTGCAAGGATTTTGCAAAACCCTGTATAGGCATTTTGAATTGATATCCATGCATAATTATACATGCATGGAACGGGTTGCACAAAAGGTAATCCTATCTAGGTGCTTCCCACGTTTAGAACGTGTAGTGGTGAACTAGGCGGTCACTAAAGTCTGAGAATGGCCCCGAGTCCTATATCTAGTTATGGAATTTAATTTAAAGGCCGAGCAACCATTTAAAGTTTTCGTAATTTGCATTCTCAGATACAATGTACAGGCAACATAACTCGAGAACAAAACACTCCAGGAAATCACACTCCAGGAAATCAACAATGAGCATAGCACAAAATTAATCTAAAACAGGAAATTTAGAAGTTAGAGCCAATACATAACACCGACTGCTTCATAAAAGTTTTGTACGGACAAGACCTCCTACAGGTCTGCAAATTCATTCAGCCTGCATGAAAAAAGTGGTCAAAATAATAATTATTATTAAGTGCAAGGTGATGACTGGTTGACTAGTAATTATGACTTATAACGCAGCCCATGGCTGAGGTTCGTTATAAACCATGGCAACCAGTCAACAACTGAACAGCAAAACAGTCAATTGAACATCAATGGACTTGTGCCTCAGATGCCTCAGAATATGCAGTTAGAACAGTTACAGCTGTCAGGTATGAGAGCTAGCTACTTCTTAGCCTCGATTCCAGGCCGCTCTTCCTTGAAGAGAGGGCCTGGTATCACAACGAACGGAAGTGGATTGAAGGAAGTAGATAGAAAGTTCGATTGAAGGTTTCTAGCCATCTCCGAGAAAGAGCTGATAGCTACCCGTAGCCTGCTATGCTAACAAAAGACCCACAGCCTGCAACAGTGTGAATGACAATCGTCTAAACGGAGTGAAAGCTGACAATAGCCTAATGGACAGGCCACGCCTATCTAATACTAACTTTGGTGAAAGTCTACTATACTACTGCTACTGGCTCTATCAGAAAGAAAATAGCTGTACATAGCTGTACAACAAAACTACAGCTTTGTCTCTAGCTAGCTAAATAAATAGCTCTGTGTATGACTTTCTATACTTGGTCAAATAATAAATTCGGACATTTTATGGGAAAGAAAATAGCTGTACATAGCTGTACAACAAAACTACAGCTTTGTCATTTCCTTGTCTTGTAATGTGCTAAGTGCTCACTAATAATAGTGAGTACAATGAAACAGCACTTAAATTCCGAGGGGGTGACAGACAATTAGGGGTTTAACATACGGCAATGTTTGCATGTACATAGCAGGGCGATATCAAATCTGTGTAGTATGATGCTTCATCTCCTCTCGAAATCATACACGTACAATTCACAACTAGAAAGCCTACTAGTTTTTACCAACCAATTGTTAGGTTTATCCTTTTGATGGGATGACGAAAGTCCAGAAGAGTAACCTCCTGAAGAATGGCTGGCTGGAGGGTTAGTAGGTGCAGGGTTGCTGGTACCACCACCAGCCCTTAGCACTGAAATACACTTCCAGTTTTCAAGGTAGTTGGCTGCAAGCAAAGGCATCTTTATCATTATTTATAACATGATCATCAAAGGACAACCGCTGAACTAAAAAGGAATTGTATAGCGGGTATATTTCGAGGGTATACATTTTCGCGGAAATGCCTTTAGAAAGGTTTTCGCGGATTTAATAAATAATTATACCCGCTGTACGGTATTAAGCAATATCAAAAAAGGTTTGATAATATTTCATTCTTGTGATATTCCATCCTCCCAAAATAATCGCATCCTTCCACTAGAAAAAAAGTTACTGTATACAAAAGGCATTCTGTCTGACCTTCGTCACAGATACTCACTATTAGTATTCATAATTATACTGGCAGTTGTATCACAATCATCACTACGTTATTCATCGCAAATTTCACAATTTATACAACAGCATGTGGTTATGACTTAGGTTGGACAGAGCGCCTACTACGGGTTTAATGGAGTTGCGTACTCTTCCTAATGAACTCTTGGAATAACATAATGGCTATCTATGTTTTTGTCCCCAAGGGCAGAGGGAGTTCATACAACTGCAGGAGCGTTTAAACCACAATGCACCCTAAGACACCCTTTTTGTAGGCATGAGAGATGGCTGGGCATATTTTCGCGAACAGAAAATACGTCACCAACCAAATACCCACTGCCTCGTATCGAGGCTATAATTTATGGAACATTTTACAGCTGATGAGAGCAAGAAGGACATTGGACAACTTGTAGGTCATATTCCTACTGATAACAATACCACAGAAGGAACGGCATGATTATAATTGTGTTGTGATTGAATTGTTCTGGTAGTTGGTTCCCTGCAGGAACTACACCCAGAAACTTAGCAAAGAGTAGCAGGCCCTTTTGGTGAAAAGAGGACTGTTTCCGCGTGGGTGGATTCAAGAGTTAAGTTGTCCTTTTTGTACTATGGTAACCCACGTGTTCGATTAGGTGGTCAAGAGATAGCAATCACTATCACAACTCTATAGAAGGCTCAGACGGCAGCGTCCGGAAACACCGACAGAAAACACCCACCACTATAAACACAGAACAAAAGAAGACAAAGAGCAGAAAATAACGAGTTACTAATTGCTAAGATTTGTACAATGACTTCATTGCTAATAAAAAGTATACTGACTAAGATATCTTGACCCACAATATTTTTGGGGCAATTGACGCATGCACAGACAGTGTATACCAGGCCGTCTTTGTCTTTTAAAAACAAGCCTGGAATCGAGGGTTTAGGAGCAAATACTGAACTACTTTTCGTCACTAAACCACACTTCGAAGAATGGCAAGGTAGTGCTGACTACAAGCTATACGGACAAGCATGCTATTCGTTTTCAATGGTTTTTGAGACTCATAGCTAGCATTTTAGTGGGTATAATTGTAACACCAGTCTAGGATTAAAAGTTTGAGGAGAAGGTTCAAGACTGGAACCACTTACGAGGGCTAAACATGAATAATTCACGAGAATTGTTTTGCTGTCTGTAAAAATCCACGAGCAGTTCTTCAGCTAAACATCAACTTTCATCACCGTATAGCGGGTATATTTTGAGGGTATAAACTTTCGCTCTAGAAAGAAGAGGGATTGGAAACGGAAGCCGTGTATCTCCGCGGTTTTAATTGAGTAACACAAGGGCTAAACATGAATAATCCATGAGAATTGTTTTGCTGTCTGTAAAAGGTCCACGAGCAGTTCTTCTGCTACAAAACATCAACTTTCATCTCATACTTTCTTTCATCACCGTATAGCAGGTATATTTTGAGGTGGTACGCTTTAGAAAGGTTTTGCAGATTTAATTTTCATGGAATAGTGCCGTTTTGCAGCATGCATGCGCATGCGATATTAAATTCGCGGTTATAAATATTCGTGGTACATGCAGATTCCGCGAAAACCACGAACATTTATACCCTCAAAATATACCCGCTATACGGTATATCATAGCTAGGTATCATAGGAACACAAGCATGAACAAGTTAAGTTCTCTGTTAAGTTCTCTGTGTACCTCTAGCTACTTCACGACAATCGATACCTACCATCAGGGGGCGGGTAGCTCTGAGATGTATGTATTGGACACAATAAGTTCCCAGCTTTCGTGGGAGTTATGAAGAGATACAATGATGGTCCAAGAGTACACTTCATTGTAAAGGATCTCGTGAATCCCTTCCGTTTCCAATCCATCTACACTATACTACAAGCCTACAAGCCAGTGTATGAAAGCTTAAATGTTATTTTGCAGGGGGGGGGGGGGGGGGGGGGGGAGTCAAATCAAATTTTGCTCAGAAGCAGAGATACAGTGCTCTTGTGCATGTTAGCCTCAACCATAGGGGGGGAGCTTGTGATTGAGGTCAACGCACAGCACAGCTGGCCTCAAGACTTGTATCTCTGCTGCTGAACAAAATTGGCAAAAAAACACTCGGATGAATGAGATCCACACAAGGGCACAAATGAAATCTTTGAATTCCTGATGAATTTCGCCCAAGCCTCTCCAATTACGCATATGTCACCTTATTTAAAGTTTATGATTCTAGGGCAGTAAACCCATGCACCAAAAACGAGGGCGAGGTGGTTTAAGGTTGCCATAGATTCATAGTATCAGAGGAGGCAGGACATGCGTCACCAGGAACGTGTGGCGTACAATGTTTACAGTATGCTCTTGACTTTTAACCTTTCCAGTGTAGCTATGGTGCCTGTGGTAGCTATCAACTGTTGTGCTATCTAATCTAGCAAGCTCACATCACTTTCGAATAATTATTGTAAAGTGTTATGGAAGACGGCAACTAACCTGCCCCTCGACTGCTCTCCTATAAATCACAATTTGTATACAGTGAAACGTGGTTATAATTACTGAGGCACGCGTGATGCGTGTCCTACCTCCTTCGGTGTTATAAATTATATCCTGAAATTGGCTATATATGTTGCGGACTCACTTTCAAACTATCAGAAAGTAGCAGAGCTTGCTCTAACTATATAGCCACATTGTCATGATTTAGCTGACACTCTAAGCCCCGCTCCTCTAAGACTAAAGCCACACAAACAGCTAAAACCACCCGTACCTACAGAGCTAGATTCAGACAGTGCCAATTAAGGCTCCCAGATCAGTCTTGCGCTAGCTCTGGCAGGTATTCTGCTACTTCTGCGAATGAGAGTGTAGTTGCAGATCAGTTGAGAAATGCAAAGAATCTCCTTGCGAGTATTTACAAAAACCCTATGAATAACATTAATTTCACAACTAAGCAGAAGTGAACTAATAATTATTATGTCACCTTAATCAAAGTAAAGACGCGAAAAATTTAACTGGAATGAACTCCTACACTGGAATGAACTCCTACACATTGGTATTTCACATAAACTATTGGTGGGTGGGGTTTCCTGGCATTGAAACGCGAATATCGAAAATTAGTACCTGCGAACATTTTCTGCCTCTTACGGCATAATAAAATTAATTATAATTTTTAAGTACCTTTCATTGTTCATCAATGTATGTTTTTACTTCTGAATAATAGAAATGATCAGTGAAAACACCGTTGCCATGGTTACCGCCATATTGTGTGCGTTACTTGTGAATTGACATTTCCTGTCGATGACCTTCTAATGTGTATTATAATGTGTACGTTGAATAGAAAGTTTGTGCAAAAGCTACGAAAGATTCTGAAGAGACTTCAACAGCCTTCACTCCTTCACTGTGAGCCAAACTAGAGAAAGAAGTTTTAGTTTGCAAATCCACGAATCAAAATCTAAGAGAACGTGGCAAGCAGCATATAGAAGCTGTTAGTTTGCAACAGTTACAGCTAGTACCGACACACAGACAGACAGATCCTCCCACGCTCAACGTTATTGCAGAGGATCATTACTAAATAGAGGCACGTGTGTCGTACCACCTCCTCTGGTGTCCACATATTAATTTTTGGGTGGAAAAAGGTACAATTGTCAAGAAATTAATCAAGAAATCTGAGTGTTTTTATAACTAGTACACTTCATCTTTAACTTAAAATCTGCCCCTACCTGGTATCTTGTACTGTGGTGGGGCTTCTATTTCATTACAAGAGCCTAGTTATAATTGTAGAATGAACTCTATAATTATAATTATAATTATCATAATAATAAAATTATGAAAACTGTACTATGAATATCGTTCAGACCTTTCCACAGTCTCACGCAGCCATCATCCCCAGAAGAAGCAAGAATAGTGCCAGTGACATTCCAATCCACCCTCCAAACTTGAGCGCCTTGGTGGTCAAAGTGTGCAGGGTGGCGGACATCAAGCTTCGTACATCCATTTGGATCAGTGCTGCAAAAATACCTAAATTTTTAAATTGGCATTACTAAGACTTACCCTGAAGGAGCCAAATGAATTATGTCAACATCTTTTGATGCCACTGCTAACATGTGATAAGACCTACCATGAAGGAGTAGTCTCAAGAACATACTAAATTAATTTAGTGCACTTGTATACACATTATTGATGACTGTATGGATTTTCTTATACATGTACATGTAGTAACAAAGGGAAACACAAAATTAACGAGTTTTAAGTTCAGAAGCTCCTTTATAATTAATAGCACAGAAAATAACATACCTGCCAAGGTTAGGTGCAAACGCTACATCATGTACTGGATCGAACACAATTCCTACAATGCTATGAATTTTCTGCCATTTTCTGTCACAAAACGAGAGGGGACAAATTAGTATAGATGTTAAATTGAAAAATCACCTAGCATCTTCACTGTACTCAAATATTTGGAGTCTTGAAGAAGCCATGGACCCTGTGTCATTGGTGCCCACTACGATCATCGGAGGATGTATCCTGAGGAGGAGAATCAAACAAGTTTATTTCAAAATGAATCAGTAGGACGACACCTACAGCTTAGTAACTATACAATTACATACACACTGAAGCGCCAATTAATACCTCGGTGGTAGTATACCTATACCTATAGACCTATAGACGTCTCACAACTACAAATGTAGAGGAGTGTTGTATACACATTAAATGCATGAATGTGAAAGCAGGAGATATACAGTTGTATGTATGAGCATGCATGCAGGTAGTCAGCAGTAGGCCCTGCTTTTTTTTTTACCCATTATTTGATCAATTGTTTAATTCTTGGAAAATGCAATGAATCCCACTTGATTCCCAGTGGGGAAACACATTGATAGGTGCATAATTATACCTAGCTAGCTAATAAAGATAAAGAAGACAGAGTTGTAGGTTTGTTGTACAGCTATATTCTTTCGGATAGAGTCAGTATAGCAGTAGCCTCCTTCACTGGCCTTCAAAGAAAAGAAGGCCTGCTATCGACTGCTTGCGGAAGTGTGGCCTGGGATCGAGGCTAGTGTAGCAGTATAGTATACTGGTAGTAGACTTTTAGTGTTAGATGGGCGTGGCCTGTACATATACATGTAGGCTTTGTTTGCCTCTGGCTCTCCTTTTTCTGTTCTTTATCACAATCATTCAATACTGTAATCGTTCAATAACGGTATTAATTGGAGGAATAAAGAAAGAAATAGAGGTAGCTAGAGTTAGAAAAAAGGAGAGCCTGTATCGGGAAGTCTCGTGAGGGTAGAAGGGTGAAAAAATGAACGTGGGCATGCAGTGCTAGAGATGTTGGACTGCCCACGTAGAGATCTATGGCTAATAACACTTCGCCTGCAGCAAGCTAGGCTGGACATGGACTTGGAAGTTTGCAAGCTGTTTATACAAGTTAGTTAGCTAGCTATATAGCTATATAGGTATATACCTAGCTACATCTACGAAAGTCTATTTGCTTTGAGTTCGGCCTCGAAAGTTGTGGTCAATTATGGCTTCATTAATTTTATGTTTCTTGTGGTTGACAAAGTATGCCAGGAACTGCTACAGAAACAGTAGCTAAAGTGCCTATGTACACTGTGGTTTACCCTCAATCCTTACCTTATAGCGGGTAATTTTCGTGGGGTAAAATATTCATTATTTTCATGGGCAAGCTGGCCTCCACAAAATTTTTACGTACGCGTGGCTTACCGGAACGTAGGAATGCAGTGCAGCCACGAGACTAAACGAAATTTTTACTCATGAAAACCACCGTTTTTCTAGTTGAACCATTTTTTATACCACGAAAATTACCCGCTATACGGTATTACAGTGGAACCTCCATTAACGACCACCTCCAAAGAGCAACCACACGCTATATAATGGCCAAGAGCTCAGGTCCAGATCGAAACTTCAATGCAAAGCAACCTCTCAGGAGCGGCCACCTCTATACTCCGTATAACGAGCAGTTTTCTGGTCCCCAATCAGCTTAGGCAATGGCAAATAACCTCCCAGAACAGACAGCCACACCCATAATTAGCAGGAAATTATTGCTGAGATAGCATTATTTTGAAAAACAAGCTGTAGCTTGTCCCTAGAGCCTTTTAAAAGGCAAAGCTTAAAATTCATTTGCAACAAAAAATGACTCTTTATAGAGCAAACATAGCTGGCAATCGAAACCTCTCAAGGAAGACCACCTCTCTATAATTATGTTCCCCAATGGTGTCCGTTTTATGGAGGTTCCACTATATAACTAACATTTGCAGTTTTGGAGTGTTGATCAATTTGCAATATAATATTATAATCACAAACACCAGTACTGGTACTGTAGATCCCTCGTAACGCACTAGTTAGATCGCAAAGGGTCACTCATACGCAACTTCTAAATCACGCATAAAATATTGTAGTAATACGGTTACACTGTATGCACTGTATTCTACAACAAAAAAGCGAGGAAATTGTCTTGGGAGCCAGAGCCAGTAAGGTATGCTCAGCAAGATGGCAGATTGATATTATAGGAAGGTTTGAGTAAGTCATGTGAGAATAGAAGTAGAACACAATCTCTGTATTGATCCATTACAGTAAGTATACTACGCAGAACACAGTCAACTGTGATACTAGCAATAATTATGCCTCAGTGCGCATGCGCAAGCGAGATATACGATACTGTACGTGTTTGTGTGTGTGGTCAGGCTGCTATAGCTGCTCAAGGATCAATAAGTAGTAAGCAAGAGTTTCTATAGGCTTCTAGCCATGTTTTCTTGGATTTTAATTCATGGATTTGCAAAATAAAGCTCGAGTTATGCCTAGTTTTGCTTACACAAACCAGAGAACGGTTAGACAATGCAATTTTCAATGCTGAGTCAGCACTACCATGTTTCTGTGTGGCCGTGTGCATGTGGAGGAGATAGTCTCAGCCCTGGGCTCAGCTAGGAGATAGCCAGACGTCAGCTTGCTCTTGTCACTAACAGCTAGTCGTCTATGACTGTATGGACAGGCTAAGCCCTTGTATCTTTGTTGAAATTTATATTGAAGTAAGTTTTAAATTGTGTGTCAGTAGATTAGACTCCTTGAGCATTTCTCTAAAAGACGTAGTATTATCGGACACTTTCATATGTAACGTAAGTCTTATTACCTTCGTTATGTGCTGCACAAACTGTGTTCTTATAAATTATCAGTTCTGATAAAAAAGAAAGCAAGTGCATTGTCAGGACGTCCAGCAACAAGCAAATATTAATGTCTGTAAGTACAGTGCTTACACAACATGTCTCACATTGTCGACGTCACTCAGAAGCTCTACTGCACTGTATGTGGATTCACTGCTATACAACAAAACATTTGTAGCCGCTAAGAATTAATTATAATGTCCTTATAATTAATTATTGTGTTATCTGAATTGCACAGTTGTTTTTCTCTCACCCTGTATTCATAAAAATTGATGCCCATGGTTAACTAAACACTGAAACACGCTGCTTGCATAAGTATTTCCAGCATTCTGGATTCCTTTTAGTCTGCTGACGTTGGAGAAGTAGAAGTCTACCTCTAGAACTAACTACCTCTATAGACGAAGAAGAACACTAGAAGTCTTTGCACCATTCCTTTTAGTCTGCTGACGTTGGAGAAGTAGAAGTCTACCTCTAGAACTACCTCTATAGACGAAGAAGAACACTAGAAGTCTTTGCACCCTTGCCTACACAAGCTTTTTACACACAATTGCACAAGTCATAGAATTCACTTGCATAACCTGCCAATGTGCCAATGTGTGTGCAGTAATGTCCAGCCCCACCTCAGAGGAGGTTAGACACGATCACGTGCACCACTTTTTTTGCTGAGCTGGCACAAAAATTGACCATAAGTTCTATGTAAACTTCTAGCTGGTGTTGCACGATCATTAGAGACTGAAAGAACACTTTATGTGTCTCTCCGGCTTCTTTTGATATAAAACCCAACCCGATCCCCTCGTGCATACAGTGTTTACTAGATTCTTGCCAGGCACTATAGTGCAAGCTGCATACAGCACTGCTAAACTATACTCTACCCTATAATATTATTTTAGCTAATTTGGTCCAGCCAATCAACAGACACAGCTGTGTGTTATAAGCTCAGCAAAGCAAGAGTAGCCATAATTTTTTTACGGTATCTATGGTAACGTGAGCAGAGACCTTAGGAATGTCACATGATTGATGACGCATGGCCAACCTCCTCTGGCTCCACCTCCTAATTTTCATGCTGACTCGGGTTGCGAAAGGGTTAAATTGCCTGGCTAACCGTTCTCTTACTTGTTTGCTTACTTGGAATGCCATATTACAGCCTTCTCAGAAGAGTCCGTAGCAAAACTTGTTCACCGAGTCCTACTTAGCAGTTACCTCTGCACTAGAACGCTAGCTATTGGTAGCTGCAGAGCTGCAAAACTTGTTCACCGAGTGTTGCTACTCTACTTAGTAGTTAGCTCTGCACTAAAACGCTAGCTGCAAGAGTGAGAAGAGAGTCGCAAGGCTCGGTAGACTTGTAGCCATTAATTTTAGACTTGAACTTTTGGCATCGATCGTTTTAACAACAATCATCGTCGATCATTACCCACTCTTTGAGTTTCTCTATGATTCTGGATTCTGCATGCAGAAATGTTGATCATGATCAATGTGTGTATAAAAGCTAGGTTATTTAGTATTGGCACCCCGGCGTCAGCACCCGCGGTGCTTTCATTCATTACACAAATACATGGTACCGTACAATGAAAGCACCGTGGGTGCTGATGCCTCGGTGTAGGTGCCAAGCTATATAACATAAAGCTACTAGCTAGCTTTTATACACACATTGCTTATAGTTATCATGACGAACATTTTAAATTTTGCTGCATGCAGAATCCAGAATCACAGGAACTCTCAAAGAGTGGATAATGATCGACAATGATTGTTGTTAAAAACATCGATGCCAAAAGTTCAAGTCTAAAATTAATGGCTGCAAGTCAGCAGAGCCTCTTCTCACTCTTACAGCTACCAATAGCTAGCATTCTAGTGCAGAGCTAACTAATAAGTAGAGTAGCAACACTCGGTGAACAAGTTTTGCTACAGACTCTTCTGAAAAGGCATTCCAAGTAAGAACAACTCTAGAGGCATAACTCGAGAACGAAACTTTATTTTGCAAATCCACGAATACAAATCCAAGAAAACATGACTAGAAGCCTACAGAAACTCAGTGGCGTAGCCAGGATTTTGGGAAGGGCAGGGCTCAAATCAGTTGAGCATAGGCAATGAGAATCTTCTGTCATCACTTTTCCTCAGCAGTAAGCATGGGCATCAGATGGCCTGCCCACATTTCAATTGCATGACAACATTCTAGTGCAGAATAGATCGACAGATCACTGCATGTGATTCAAGGAGTACAAAAAGGGGGGGGGCTCTAGCCTCGTCAGCCCCCTCTGCCTACGCTACTGAAACTCTTACTTGCACTTCATTGATCCTTGAGCAGCTGTAACAGTCTACACACACACAGACACACAAACTGTATACCTCGCTTACGCATGCGCACCGAGGCATAATGATGCTCACCTAAGTGTCCATTACATAATAGTATTGAGGATTGAGGCTACTCATCTGAACCAAAGTGTGACAGCGCTGTTGCAAAGATTCTGCAAAACCCTGTACAGTAGAACCCCAATACAGTGAGCTCTCTCTTCGTTTTCTTTGCAGTGGCTTGAGCAGTTTATCAATAAAATTATTGCTGATTCAGCTAAGCAATTTACATTGCGCATGCGCAGTACTCTATTCTACTGACAGCTCCTCCTCTTTTTCAGTTTGCCGGTTTGTCTGGATTTGCGAGGTTTCGGATTAAAGGGGTCCGGATTAGCGAGGTTCTACTGTACCAGAGATACAAAAGAAAGGGGATTGGAAACGAAATTTTTACGAAATTTTTGCGTGAAGCATTCCGCGTTATAGGGCGTGGCTAAAACTACAAAGGATTATATTTATAGTCAGCATGCATGTCTTGACTGCTCTACAATGTGCTGTACATAGAAACAGTGAAATTGATCATTTTTAATGTTGATTTTTCTAAAAAGTAAAGAGAATTTAGCTCTAAAAAGTCGACTAAGCCACGCAGCCACTATTACTAGACAAATAAATGCTATGCAAGAAGAAATAGCCTTTACTATGAAGTCGTAGGAGGGACAGGCCCGTGGTGTGTCTAAAAGTATACTAAAGCAGTTTGAAGGACTATACTGCAAACGTTTATGAACAGTACAGCTTATTTATAGCATGAAGCCATTCTATGTAGCACTTAGATACATAATAACCAAGTCAAGCAATGTCCTTTGCTGTTTTGACTTCATAGGAGGGACAGAGAAAAGTTGACATAGAGTAATTCAAGCTAAACTCAAAAAAATTGGAAACAGAGTAAAGACAACGGACTTAGAGCTTGTCAGTGGTATAAGCTTACTTCTCTCAAGTATCTCCCAGGCCCTGAGTGATCTCTAGTGGATAGGAGAGCTAGAAACCAGGGATACAAAACCGTAGCGCAGTCCTCCATGTAATTATTTGTGAGCGCAATAATTCGGAGTGCTTCACCGGATGTCAGTCCTTTTACATAGGGCGTGGGCGGTCGTTTCCAATCCCCTTTCTTTTGTATCTCTGACTGTACATAGAAAATGCTTCATAATGTGGTCATACACTTCATATGAATTCCTTGTTAAAAGCACTTCTATCTATAATTATGTGCTGTAGAGCTAAGCTTCAACCAGCTAAAAGTCAACCTCAACACAAATAGACTTAGTCTAGACGTGTGTTTAGATTCTATACCATACAATCTTGAAAGAGCTTAGTCATCATTATCATATCTAGCAGCTAGGTAGCCAGTGGCATAGGCAGAGGGGGCTGACGAGGATAGATCCCCCCCCTTTGTGATCCATTAACTCCAACTTAGCTTGAATCACTGTGATCTGTCAATATATTCTAATGATGTCATTCAATGGAAATGTAGGCAGGGCCATGTAATGCACATGTTGATTGCTGAGGAAAAGTGATGACCTGGTAAAATGTCATGTTATTCAGCGTTTGCTTGCATACTCTGGCTCTGCTCAACCGATTTGAACCCTCCCTTCCCAAAATCCTAGCTACGCCACTGGTAGCTAGCTACTAGCTGTCACCAGAGCTGGCCACGCTGGTTCCCTGACTAGACTTACAGTAGCTTGGTACCAGTGTGTCTCAGTACAATAGTCTGAGAATACCTTACGTCACGATTGTGGGCTACATATCACCCACGTTCACCTTGTGGATCCTGCGATTTCCCAAACCAGGTGCTACCTTCTATTTATGGATGAACAATGACAACAGCAAGCACTAGAGCACTGAAGTGCAAACCCTCGGCTGGTGACATGACTATAAAGAAACCAGAAGAGTGATAAAATGCAGTGCATGTAGTGATGTATGACTGAGGTGTCTATCACAGCAACTAAACCAGACTGGAGGCATGCTGAAACATTGAGAACGGAGTTTTAGTGGTCCTAGTCTAGGATCACGGATCACAGCAAAGAAGCCTGGAGTCTCAGAGAAGTATGACTCCTGGATGGAGTAGGATCCCAAGTCACAATTCAGACTTTCTATTGTAGTGATCCTTTTCCACTGTTTTTGGTACGGGATCACTTCAGCTGTAACTAGAGCACTAAAGTGCAAACCCTCGGCTGGTGACATGATTATAAAGAAACTAGAAGAGTGATATAATACGGTGCATTAGTGATGTATGATCTATTGACTGTCTAGCACAGCAACTCAGGAGCAATACTGAAACATTTGAGAACAGGGCATGCACGTGGACTAGGTCCTAGTCTAGGATCACAGCAAAGAAGCCTAGAGTCTCAGAGAAGTATGACTCTTGAAGTAGGATCCCGGAGTCCAAGTCACAATTTTAGCTTTATTGTAGTGACCCTTTTTCACTGTTTTTGGTACGGGATCACTTCAGCTGTAAATACGTACCTCGAATAAAGGCCGCGTGTAGCTAGCTAGCTAAAGTCTATTTGTGTTGATTTTGACCCCGGAAGTTATGTGGCCAATTATGGCTTCATTTATGCTTTATGTGGTGGACAAGTGTGCCTCGGACTTCTACATGGAAAATGCTAACTTTTAGCTGGTTGGAGCTTACCAGCTCTACAGCATATAGATAGAAGCGCTTTTTAACAAGGTATATGAATTTCAGTTAAAGTATCAAAGTACGTAGACTTTAGCTGCCAACGTGCAACTTCAAGCTTCTTAGTTTTTGCTCGCTTTTATTCGACAACAAAGCCCTATCATCGGAATCTACCATTATTAGTTATTGTGTGAAGGCTATAAGCGCCAGTGCTGTGGTGGCAGCCAAAAATTACAAACAGACAAACCAAACGACTACTATACCCGTGGCTGCCCATGCGCGCCTCGGGTAACTACGGAGGGTGCCTCGCCGCGCTAGCTAGCTGCCAATGTGCAAGTTCAAGCTTCCCAGTTTTTTTTATTCGACAACAAAGCTCTAACATCGAAATCTACCATTGTTTAACCATAGATAGTAGAGGAAGGGGATTGGAAACGGGATCACGTGAGCTTATGCTTGCAACGTAAGGCATCTGGGACCGTGCGCGTCGCAACCTATGACACCTTGAGGTGTGATTTTACTGGTTTTGAGGTCAAGAGAAGCTTTTGAAAAGAAGCAAATGAGAGGATACTAGGTAAGTAAATGTATAAATAGCCCTAAAATTTGTCTTGAGGCATGGCTAGGTACAAAATGAAACATTATTACTAGCTAGAAGTCATGTTCACTCTTGGTAGCACACAAAATTTGAAGATTTTACAACACTTAGCTTCTTCTTTTTATTTGTGGGGTAAGAACTGACATATGAATTGCATCTATTGTAAATGAATGGTTACAGTAGTAGATCTAGTACATGATGTTATTTTATTGCTTCAGCTATATATTGGAAGTGGGGATGTCATACTTCTTGAGTTATTGACCGATTTGTTGATTTCCACTAGCCATCTTTGCGGGGTAGCATCTCCATAACTAAGCTGAGTTTATATTCGAGACTGAGCAATATTAAAGATCAATGTCCATATTATTGCTTCCAATCCATTAGATTTTGAAAATCACTATTCATGCTCTGATTTTGTCACTGCAGTGTCGATGCGTGGCAAGAACTTGGACCGAGAAATCACTGGAAGAACAATGATAATTCGTGTATAATTATGTTAGACCATGCTTATACCTTATATTGATTGTTCATTGTTGTCTATGCATGATCATAAGCTTGCTTTAAGCTTTTAGCTTAGCATAAACTGCCATTAGTGCACACAAAGTTTATTGCAAGCTCAGCACTTCAAGTTGCATCCATGGTCGCGGCTATAATTGAGGTTGTAGCAAGGACGGTCCGTGTGAAATAGTGCTAATTGCCTGTGTTTCCAATCCCTTCCTCTACTATCTATGGTTTAACTTACTGTGTGAAGGCTATCCATGCTATAAACGCAGTGGTATGACATCCAGGTAAGTAGACCCAGAAATTACAAACAGACAAACAGACAAACCTAACGGATTGTCATACATACTGTTGCTAATTTACTATTGTAATTCCAGCCACCCAAAACAGAACAATAAAACTACCAAATAATTATTGTTATCATATCTACGCTGGTCTATATGCAGAAAATGGTTTCAAGGCAACAAAGTAGTTATTACACGGCAATTTGTGCCACAATCAGCTAGATAGATAATGATCTCGCGGCCCTTGACCACAATCTACTACAGGGCCAATAAACAGCTTGTGGCACCATAGCCTCGATTACAGGCCGCACTGAAGATGAGCCTGGTATCGGCACATGCGCCACCTATTCCCTAGTTTCGTATATGCTTAGTAAACCAATGACGTCCCAATGTACAGAAGTGGATTGAAGAAAGTAGCTGCTGCAACCAAACGTAGAGCTCTGTCTCTAGCTGTGTATGACTTTAAGAGTTTTTATTCTTTGTCTGTATATATATCTGGTAAATTTTCTACGTGAAAATTATTTTGCGCATGCGCAAGCAGTCAGTACCAGGCGTCCTTGCTGAGGCCTTGTGAAGGTGAAGGTGTGTATATACCGGTACTATCTTTTGAGCGCCTAAAAAGCTACTCTTACCTTGTCCACCGTATTTGTTGCTGCTAAAAGATATAAAATAATTTAATATTATATTATTATCAAAATAAGAGAGGGCATGCAACTCCAAATGAGCAGATTTCAAGCGTGGGCGGATAAACGTCCATTAAATGCTAAAACTAGAAATTTCTATTTTTAGCACTCCATGCAAATGCACACATTCTCCGCCCACATTTGAACTATGCTAGCTACGTGTACTGATAGTGGAGTTACATGCCCGCTTTTCTTTTATACGTATGCCCTTGATATTATTCTAACTAGTTTCAGCAGCTAAGCAAGCAAGCACCACCTTGGCTCATGAAATCACTTGCAACAAATAGGGACACTAGAGTAATATTCTTCACTTTGATTCAATAATGTTGGGGTGTGTCAGAGAGGTACATACTGCATGACAAGGATATTTAAATATGTGTGAATGTTAAGGGCATAATTACGCATAATAACAAACAACAGTCATGTGTACCTAGAAGGATTCCATGATAGGCAGCTGGTTCCGGGTTTACAGCTCAGAGCAAACTGAATAATAAAAACAGGTACTGACGCACCAGAAAAAGATCATGCATATTCAATGGGTTGGGAATTGTGCACTAGTTTCATGGAAAATGTTGAAGAGTTTCGGAACAATAATGGGCACGAAATCAGTGTGCATTACATATAATAATCATGGCCTGGAACTTGGAAGTACAATCTTGTCCGCGCGGACAAGAAGTTCACCCGGCGCAGTGCCGAATTTTTGACTACGCCCACTTTTAAAGCGGCACGCCCACTAATTAACCACGTTTTCCCTTCGAATTCAATAAAATTTAATAATTGATTTATAAATGCAGTGTCGTTCAATATGCAGTGTCATGCACTCTCTTACCTGAAACATTCCTCTTCTTAAACCAGGAGTCAAGGATTCATGGCTAGTTATAATAATATTATCACTTAACCAGGTGTAAATCAATGCAGCCAGTAGCCAGCCCCACCCTCTTGTTATGCAGGGAGAACAAGCCCCACCCTTTTGTTATGTAGAGAGACCAGCCCCACCCTTTTATTATGCAGAGAAAACTTTGTACGACTTTGTCACAACAGTACAGTTAGCTAGGTAGCTAGTAATGGTCAATACTAGCTGAAAGGGTAGTTGGTACGAACCCAACGAACTACCGCCCCTGATGTACGTATAAATCAAAAACATATTTATAACTTACACGCTATCTCGAATACATAATTACCGTACACACATGTAGTGCAACATTTTCTAATGGCCTCTAAAAGCATTTCGTTGCATAATCCTTTACGTTATAGTATAATTTTCGTGTAGTAATTTTCGTGTAGGATTGCAAATTAACCCAGCCTGTCACAATATTCAAATTTGTATCTGGTGATCATCCCCTCGTGTTGAATCATCATTACCTTGTTGTCTAAGTGAAACTGACTAGCTAGTTGCAGTGAACTATAATGTAAGCTCAGAGGTTGGACAACACTTGAACTTTAATTCAATAATAATAACCTTTTAATGACATTACAGGCCAAATTGCGTTTCGTCGTTTTTGCTGTGTGTCTCGAGGATAATGAAGGATAATGAATCATTCTGTTCTCTATTTAAGTGTAATCCAATTTTATTTGCTAAACCACATCCGTAATACACGTACAAAATTACATTGAAAACCTTGTTTGGGACAGCCAGCACTGGCCGGTAAACGGAATAGCGAGTGGCCGTACTTCAGGGTGAGTTTTGTGCAGTAAACATAATATTTATAGCTAGCATTCCGTGCCAAGCCGTATATCGAGGTGGCCGTACTTCAGAGAGCCGGAATAGCCGAGACTCTACTGTAGCTCTGTGTATGACTTTCAATACTTTGTCAGAATATTTTCGTGATATATTCAGTATTATAGGACATTTTATGGGAAAAAAATCCAATAATGTTGTGCATGCGTAAGCAGTCAGTAGCAGGCCTTCTCTTCAGGGGAGGCTATAATTTGACCTGAAATGTCATTAGTTAGTGAAAATTCAAGTGATGTCCGACCTCTTCTGATATAAACTGGGTATAATTATATGTCTGATAGTAACAAATACCGTATTCTACCGAGATTACGCCCACCCTAAACATGCTGCAAAGCAGCTACAGGTGGGGTGGGCTTAATTTAAATGTGTAGATCTTAGGCTACTATTCCTAATTAAAGCAAGCGGAATGAGGCAATAAGAAAACACACCACCAATTTTCTCAATGAACAGAGTGCATAATATTAATTGGCTATGGATACTGAAGATTATCACGAGTCTGTGCCAGTAACTGCATGAGTGACAATTACTAGGCACGGACGAGTGATAATCATCAGTAATCTAGGGGATAATACATTTACTCTGCGCATATGCAACATGCGGTTGCTTTGTCAACCAAAAGGATGCGTAGAAAATGTTGACAACCAGCAACCCGTTTTGAACAGCGTTAGTCAGCCGCCCTGGGAGAGTCTGTCTGAGCACTTTAGTCTGACTTTTTTGGCCAGGTCGGAATCAGATCATAGATAAAGGAAGAGAGGGATTGGAAACGAAAGTGGTGCATGTGACCATTTAACATTAATTCTACAAAGAGGCCTCGAAAACTATCTGCATTTCGCAATTTTTTGCAAGGTAACGCGCTCGAAATAAGAAAGTTGTGTTTCTTTGAGATATCATATCCTAAGCAATTTATAGTACGCCTATTCTGTGGGCCACATGTAGTCACGGCCTCTTGCACAAGGCCTCAGAAAGTGCGGCTAGTGTAGTCAGAGCTAATGACTGACCGACATGAAAGTAAAGTTATACGCTTCAAAGTGTGTCTTTGATTGCTGTAAGTGTCCTGGTTATAACTTCTAAAAATAGGTACAGATCATTAAATAGAAGTGAGTCGCGCTAGATAAGCACATTTGCGAGTGGTTCATTCTCCACAGTGTGTAGAAATGTTTTTTTGGCTACCTCGCAAACCACGCCCCTTACAACCTTAGTGCTATGCATCGATTGAACCACAGGGAAGAGTGAATTAATGTTCATCCGTTTCCAATCCTCTTTCCTTCATCTCTGATCAGATCAAGGATTGACAAAATGAAGAACAACAAGCAGTTGGACGCATTAATTTACAGCTACCTAGCTGTGGTTATACTGCCGCTAGTTAACCCATTACAGGTCGTTCGCAACCGTGGGGAAAAGGGTCATCACTTTAATTTGAATTTGTGGTCACCCACCAACTTAGTTTGATTTGATCGCCGCCCCCAATGAAGACTTGGCTTAGAAGATGGGCGTGGGTCAATGGTTACGCACAGACACACTAACCAGTCAATTATGCCTTGCTTTTTTATTTTATATATTAACAAATTTGTGTAGAGGTCAACAAAAAATAGCTGTAAAATGTAATCTAATACTAATCTGAGACCTGATACTATAATATTTATACAGACAGAGAACAGTACACACGAAAGAGTACGTTAGAGAGATTACTTAAAAGTTTGTAGCAAAATCCCATCCACATTAAAATTCAGGTTATTCCAGGCTGAGGTTGTATCTAAGAAAAAAGAAGACTGAAACTGATTTGTTTTAGCAAACTGGGCAGATAATTGTTGGGTGTTGCTATGGTGGTATTTGCGCTTTTCCCGGACATGGTCTCTGTGGTGATCTCCTGAAGCTCTGGTTCAATTTGCACATAATTGCATACTTCAGTTAAGAAGACTTGCTGTTAAAACTCTTATTTCATTGTAACGCAGGGAAGGAAACCCATTGCGTGGGCAAGAGAGTATATGATCCACAACAAACACGGCGCCACAGGCACAATGTGTGGGGGTCTGGATGGGTATTCAGTCGTAGCGTAGGGCCATGGCATCAACAAAGGCACCTTTGTGGAGACAGAATTAAGCCATGTTCCTTGATTGGCAGTGAGCTCAAGGTACCTGGTTGGCTTGCGAGGTCCATAGCTTTAGAGAGCTCAGGGGTTACTTCCTCTTGTAGGGTGGATGCAGCTTCTGTCATGTGCTCACGTTGGATGTCGCGTTTGGAAGTTATCTGGTCGGCAAAGGCTTTGTAGGTGGTTTTACTACCCTTTAGGTTTATCAGAGGGGTGGTGACCTTGATGGAAGTATTGAATTCGTCGTCCGAGCGGGAGGAGGCGTGTGGTATAAGATCACAAGAAAAAAAGGAGTACAATGTCAATAGTGCTTTAGAGCCAATCCAGTTTCAAGTCAGCAGGATAATCGCATTCATGACACTCTCCAATATCAACAATATTGACAAGTTGATAGCATGCTCCTTTGTTGTTGTAATATTTGACCAGTAAAGGGTTAAGGAGCTATACGTTGACTAGCCTCGAGACCAGGCCGATTAAAATACGGCCTGCTCAATGTAGTTAAGGCAGCACTAAAATTTTGAAAATGATATATCCTTGTGATAGTTGGTTATAAATTATTGATGAAACTTGGAAGCAATGTGGCCATACACAAACACTACCTGCGGAACAGGTTTGGAGGTCACATGACATTTGGGGGTGGAGTTACAGCTGTTTAAACTTGTTTTCAAAAAGCGGAAAGCTTACAAGTGCAGCCACACCCCCAATTATATTTTTCTGAAAGAACTCATGGTGATGTTCCTGGTGCTGACTGGGGTTTCGTTGATGAAATCAGGAATTGAATATCATTTCTATTTAATGCCCTCCTTATTAATATGCGTATTAGGAATATCTGCTAAACTAAAAGTAGTAGACTTTATATCCACCAACCACAAGAAAGGTAAAATTGATACCTTTTTGAGAAAAAATTTTGGGGGGTGTGGCTGCACTTGTAAGCTTTCCGCTTTTTGAAAACAAGTTTAAAGAGCTGTAACTCCACCCCCAAATGTCGTGTGACCTCCAAACCTGTTCAGCAGGTAGTGTGTGTGTATGGCTACATTGCTTTCAAGTTTCATTAATTTACAATGAACTATCACTAGGATATACCTTTCTCATTTTTAGTTTAAAATACTGCTGTAGCCTGCCTTAACTACATTGAGTGGTCTCTATTGCATGGGTGATAGTGCACATGCGCGAACTGAGTCACCCAGAATCTGGGTGAGTTTAGTAAACTTTTGTAAAATTAAATCCTAAACTAGTTTGTTTACTAGTTTCTTTCCGTATTAACTTCTGTGAAGCTGTGGCTTATGCTCTCTATTGCGTTGTCGAGAAAACTTGCTGGCTAGCTGTGGCCCTCTATGGTGTTGTCGAGAAGGCTTGTCTGAAGCCAGAATAAGCTCCCATTTGTAACAGAAACCAAGTTCAAAACATCACGACCATCAAATCATCATAGAGGTAGATGAGAGCCTCTTCTGGTTTCAGACTAGTGTGCAAGCCTTCTCGACAACACCATAGAGGGCCACAGCTAGCTATAAAGCATAATACATAGTAGTGGGCGTGTATGGACCAAGCCTATGATTAAATGGGCCTGGATTCGAGGCTATAGGTTGACTGGACTAGGCAATCTTTGGCGTAGCCGCACGAGGGATACGGTAAAGCTACACTCGCAAGCCACTCCCTTTTCTCTGATTGGACGGGGGCGGGAGAAAAGGGACTGGTGACTCTGGGCTATAGCTTCTGTCTCTACCAGAATTTGGGTAGAGATTATTCATTGACTTTTCCACGTGATCCAAAAATTGCGTAAGGTTAAGTAGAATTGCGTAGCCTGCAAAAGTGATCGCGGGCTTCTTAGCTACAGTTTCAGCATGGTTTGAGAATGGATGCTAGTGCTAGAAAAGAGAAGATGATGGAGTAATAACGACATCAGGCATTCAGCTAGGATATAGTCATCTAAGACACCAGCAGAGATTAGCTGTGTTTTAGTTTTACGTGATGAGAACTGGCAGCCGAAAGTCAGTGTGTTATTGGTTGCCTAAAGCTTTTAATAACCTGTACAATACAAGACAGATAATGGCAGAGGGCAGCAGTTGAATTGAGAGTAGTCAGACTTGTACAAGCTGTCTTAAATCGCTGCCACTCCTCGGTTCAAAGAAGGACTGCCAAGATTTCTACGTTCATCAGCTGTTCCATGCTAAGGATTCCACAAGTTGTGGCACAACAGACACTGGTACAAGGATCTATAATATCAAAAGGCTGGCTAGATAGAGCTGTATACCGTATTCACCCGAATTACCGGGACACAAAAAAATAATTACGGCTTGCAGTGTCCCTTGGAATAGAGCAAGATCTTCATCTCCGAGTTGTACAACAATCTGGTCTACCAGGTTCGAGTCTTGAGAGAAAATTACGTTAAAGTCGAAGTGTCCCTTGTATTAGGGTGTCCCGTAGTAATTAGAACGAATATTTCCCCATTTAAGGTATGTACACGGCCTCGATTCCAGCTAGCTCTGCAGCTAAAATGTCTTTCGTGCAGTTTAGAAGCTGTGTACGCGGGTTCCATGTCTACAAAGGTGTCTTCAACCGTCAGTGACATATTACGGTGCCAGAAAGTAGAATCCAGAGAGTTTCTAAGAGTTTTGAGTCTCTATCGAGCTAACATGCTCTTTTCGTTCTAATTAGATCGGGACGTGTAAAAATATTTACATTTCCTGTTGTTCCTTAATATAGAATGAAAAAACTTACGTAAGTCCGAAGTGTCCCTTAGAATAGAGTGTCCCGGTAATTCGGGTGAATACGGTACTTGTCTTCTGTGCATGTGTCTTTAGCTTTTGACGCATCTGGATAATTTGCACGTGACATTTAATAGCATTCCTGATTTACACAAGCTGTAGCCCAGAGTCACCAGTCCCTGTCCCTTTTCTCCCGCCCCCGTCCAATCAGAGAAAAGGGAGTGGCTTGCGAGTCTACGGTAAAGCTGACTGTGTGTGTGTGTGTGTCTTTTCCAGCTGTAACTGATTCGTGGATTAGCAAACTAAAGCTTCTTTCTCAAGTTATGGCTAGTTTAACTCACATTGAAGGCTGTAGCAGTCTCTTCAGAATCTTTCATAGCATCATCTGTTCGCACAAACTTTCTATTCAACTTATGAGTTAGCCTTGCACTAAAGCGCAAGCTTTTTGTTGGCCAGAAAAAGCTGCTAAAGAAGCTAGCTATTTCAGTGGCGTAGCCAGGATTTTGGGAAGGGCAGGGCTCAAATCCATTGAGCAGGGCCAGAAGTCGCTGAAAAAGATCATCTACGGTGGCCCTGAAGGTCACTCAGCAGTTGTGTTCTCAACTTGGTGTTCTGCAGTTGAGCTTCGCTAGTTGAGCCTTCGCTAGTTGAGTGATCGCTAGTTGAGCTTCGCTAGTTGAGTGATCGCTAGTTGAGCCTTCGCTAGTTGAGTGTTCGATAGTTGACGACCTTTGACCTATGCCTATGGCTATGGGTGTGGTTTGATGCACTAAAGGCCTAAGGTACAGCAGGCAAGTACATGTACGTACATGCAGCAAGTGGCAAGATCCAAGCTTTACAATGACAGTATATAGATATAGGCTACAAGACAAGTTGTACAGAAATACAGGCCATAAATTATGGCCTGGGCATATTAAATACTATTGTTTATTTCATGTTCAGTTTTGTGAAGTTAGTGAACGAATATTACTCAAAGAAGAATATTAATCAAAGAAGTACTCATGACAATGTACGTGAGTGCAACTCAATAACTATTCAATAAACAAAAGAGCGAGTGATTTGACTGATGACGATGTGTACAGGTTGCACAATGAATACCAGGTGAGATAGATCTACAGGTTCACTATAGTTAAACTCTTCTTACTTCACTTCAGTGGCTAGCCAGCTAGCTATTCTTGATCTTGCAAGCTGCTTCTCATTATGGTACATGGTCTCGCTAGCTAGACTAGGTAGCTAGCTGCGGTTACCAACAAACCACACCCATCTCATAGGTCAAAGGTCGTCAACTATCGAAGACTCAACTAGCGATCACTCAACTCCGTTCGTTATCTGAAAGAACGCCTGGTCAAGTTCTAATGTAGCACTCGTTCTATGGTCCAGGAATTTCTTGGACCGGTAATTGCCCGCACAAGGTCCGCCCAAGGTGTATTACCCATGAATATCATTATGATGCTATAAAACGCTGACTCAGCTAGACAAGTTGCACATTAGAACTTGACCAGGCGTTCTTTCAGATAACGAACGACTGGTCTCGAGGCTACTGTTCAGCTACAGGCCATTTAAGACGATCAGTATGCACTATCAAGCACACGCTTGCAACACTCGTTTATTCTTTTAGCAACATTCTTGGAGGCAAGCCAAACAAAAATTCATAGCTGTTGACCTTTTGCATGCGTTCTGATTTGATACTGACGTAATGACAATTAACATCCATTGTGCAATGACCTCTGGACTAATGTGCTCAGACGGACTCTCCCTAGAAAAGGCGGCTGAAACAGCGTGTGCTTGCCTTCTATTATGCTCCAGTGTATCAGAATAGGAAACATGCACAATAATAGCAGAAGAAAAGTGTGACAACCTTTTTTAAAGTCAAAACGTACATGTGCAATATTCCGCTCAAAGCACTCTGCTACACTGAACACTGACAACATGCGGGTACGCTCTGTGTACGCTCTCAAACTAAATCTGAAAGTAATACATACAAGTATACATGCATGTACTAGTGAAAAACACCGTGTAGATGACATTACCATTAACGACCACTGGCTGAGGTTCATGACATCAGGAGCTTCATATATGCGTAGTTGCCCATCAGTAGAGCATGTAGCCTGATATTTCAACAATAGCATTCAGACACAGATTAACTCAGCATTTCTCACCAGTTGAAGTCCTAAATTTCTGGGAGCAAATTTCACATCATTGACCTCAGTTCTGCTGTCCACCAAGCTGGCCCGCTTAACCTATACGAATTAATAACTATACATGAATCAAGTTGAAAACAGAGCTACTTACCCAATGAGTGTCAGATGAGGTCGCTAGTGGAGATTTTTTCTCTGTAACTGTAAAATATATTGAAAGTTGAGAGCTTGTTCCTAGGAGCCAGCTGCACCCCGTATAATTATCTTCTAATTATTTTATCGGAGCACTTCACTCTTCTGGGCAGTTTTCGTTGTTATAACACAACGGACACTCTGGTGCTTTAATAATTATTAATGAAAAGTTGAGTTACTATAGTGCAACTATTCAGTCGCACACTGTTCTATTAAACTTATCTAGCTCGCATGCAGCATGCTTGTTCTAATCATTCCGGACACTTCACATGCTCTATAAAAATATGTTTGAATTATACGTTATACCAGGACAATTTCCAAAATAATTATTTTTTGTTGTCAGATAAATTAGAACATATACGGTACTAACCTTGCTCTTCCCAGATAGCGACAGTGCGATCAAAGGAGCACGTGGCCAACACTTGGCCAAATTCAGGATGCGCCCACGACACTTTCCACACTGACCCTGAATGGCACTGTAGCAGGGGATTACACAACTAACTTATAATTATTGTTGAACGTGATTTACTACCTTCCATGTGGCTGTGCACTGCCACTGACCATCTTCATGAAGATCAAAAACCTGTATTAAAAGCTTAATTTGATGCACACTAACATGCGTTCTTTCCAGCGAGACTAGTGTCTCGCTGGAAAGAACGAAAAAACATAATTATAATTATGGTGGCAGTCAAGTCAAATTCTAGTTAGAACTGAGGTCGCATGGTCACGTGCCCCTATGTGATCTACAGTATATATATATATATATATTCAAACACATCCAACCCGCTGAGTCAGCACTTTTATCTACCTGTTGTATTCTTGTGCGTTTATTTCTTGTGTGTAATATCTCCTGATATTTATGGGTTGTAGTAGCTAAACGCTATGCATGCTGCATCAAGACAGAGGAATCAGGTTTATGGCTCATTTATTGCTTCGACTCATTCTCCTTTCTAGTGTCACTAGGCTAGCCGAGTGTGGAGAGCAAGGATAGCTCTGTAAGTTTCCGCATATCTTTTATTCTTTATCCGTGCATGCACATTCCTCCATAAAACATTATGATGAGTGACCAACGTGCTTTCAGTAGTCATGACCACTCACAAAAATCTCATTACAGCTGTAATTGTTTTATTTTATTAACGGCCATGCAAAGTCAATTTGTAGTTTCTCAGGCCCTCGCGCTACTGATTTACAAAATTTAAATATCACGTGACCTCAAATTAGAGGCAATAAAAGAAAGATATTTGTATGGTTTTCTGGTCATGAATATAAAAATATGACTAATTATGCACTTCCGCTTATTGAGAAAGTTGGGGGTGTGTTTTCAATTGAAATCATTATCCTTAATAATTTATCAAAAGCTTCAATCTGCTTGCTATAATAGCCTGAGAAACTACAAATTGACTTTTGCATGTCCTAATAGGACCTTACACAAGTTGCTCAGATCATAGATTGAATAGGGATTAGAAACGGAAGTTACCTCGAATTATCCGCGTTACGCCGGGGTTTAATCGAGGCTGTGTATCTAACGTTGGTAAAATCTTGTCTGCTAGATTATACTACATTTGTACTAAACTTGCACTTCCAACTGACACTTGAGACCATTATGGGACAGAGTACACCGATGAGTTGCACAGTCTTAGCTATTATTAGAAGTATTCTAGGTACATAAAGATCTCATAGCGTGTTTTGTACCTCTAGCTCTCTTCACAAAAGACATCAAAGGCTCTCTGGTGCCATGCTGCAAATTCAATGTAAAATGTCACGTGACGCTACTTCCGTTTCCAATCCCTCTCCCTATTCAATCTATGCTCAGATCTACACGGGAAATACATGGGAAACGTGCCTCAAAGGAAGTACCGTATATAGTGGAAATGTTCACTATTTGGCTCCATGCAGAGCCCTCAGCAGACATTTTCTAATAATCACGTTTCAATGCCAGGAAACCACACCCACCAATAGCTTTGCCTGTGAAATACCGGTGCGAGGGAGTTTATCCCAGTTTAAATTTTTACGTCTTCTGTCTGCCCTCGAAAAACGCGAAATTTTCTCGCTGTACGGTATACTAACGGTTAGTACAGTAGATCGACTCTCGCTATTCCGGCTCTCTGAAATAAGGCCACCTCGATATATCGGCCATTTGGTTTGTCATGAATTGCTAGCTAGATGTTTACTGCATAAAACTCACCCTGAAATGCGGCTACTCGCTATTCCGTATACTAGACAGTACTGGCTGCTCCAAACTAGGTTGTAATTTTAACGGACGGATATGACGTTTTGGGTATGGTTTGGAACATACACTTAAATAGAGAGCAGAATGATTCATTATCTTGAGACAGAACCGTCATTAGATTCGAGGTAAGGTCGTTCTTTTAGCCGAGGCTATTTTCTGAAATACACCATGTGCACCATGCTATTCCGCTGCAATGTCCCAAGGGTGACCGAATTAACGAGAGTCTACTGTATACCTACAATTTACTTAGTATACCTACTATCCCGTTGTCGAGTAATTGTACTGTAGTCAAGCCTCTAGGGCAAGGTTTGTGCATGTGCACTATATCTAAGTGAGTTAATTAGACGTGTCTATGGGGTTTAGATGCTCAAAGGCACTGTGCATGTGATGAGGGTATTACAAGTGTCTGAGGGCTCATGGACAACTAGTCATTAGATACTAGAAAATCATCCGCAGCTGTTCAATGAGCAAGCTGCTGCTAAATGAAGTAATAAGGACTAATGAGGAGTGCTATAAACAATTAGGAGGCAGTAAATATGAGTTGGTATATTTATCCTCTCTCCAGAGGACAACTTTCTGTATGTCATAATTATGACCACAGTGCATTATCAGGAGCGAGGCTAATCACCAGAAAATTTTGCTGAAAAATAGGTCAAATGTTTTTCTAAACAAAAGGCTAAACCGTTTTTGTTTTTTGTGTGATCCTAGCTAGCAACGCACATTACGATGTGCACTGGTACAAATTTTCAGTCAGCTTCAACAGTCTACAACTAAATGGTTTGCTATTCTGCATGCTTTGCAATATAATAGTCCTTCCTATAAAGCAGCAAGGAATTTAATAAGCACTATCGTATTACTAGAATGTTTTGCGAGCATCAAACATTAATTTGCGAAGTTTGCGATGGACGATCAATTCGCAACAATAAAATCAGCAAAACTTAACTAGTAAATATATATACACACGATCCTTGCCAGAAGGCAATAGTTAGATCGCAAAGGGTTAAATTTTCTGTTGATTTGGCTCATTTGCAAAGGTTTTTCACCAGCACAATATTCTAGTAATACGGTAATTGACTGTGATATCACATCTGGGGTCTCATCTGGCCTCGCCCAGCAGCATTTTGAAATCATCACTTTCAATCTTTTCTATGCTACACGTCTTGTTCTTTTACAAAGACATTTCAAACTGTCTACTATTACATGGTAAAAGAATTTTTGGCTGAAAGTGAACGGTTCTTGAGATAGCCACCACTAGAAGGGATCACTAGTCTAACGGTATTCTCTTAATTTCTGTTTAATGGGAAACTTTATGGGGAAATTGTCCAATAATTTTGCGCATGCGCTATATAGCAGTCAGTAGCAGGCCTCCTTGTTGAGGCCTTGTGAAGGAGGCTACATGCGTGCATGCGATATTAATTCATGGGTATAAATGTTCGCGGTACATATTTGATCAGCAAAAACCGCAAACATTTTATACCCTCAAAATATACATGCTATACGGTAGTCACGTTCACACATGTATACAGGACATACCGTATAGCTGGTAATTTCCGGGGGACAAAATACTTGCGGTTTTCGTGGTTGGCAGTCTGATCACGAATATTTTACCCACGTGACCTACCTTTAACTGCAGTGCAAGCCGCAACGAAAATAGTATCCACGAAGTGACTAGAGAAGAAGACTTGCCCAATTAAAATTATGCTCAAAATGTTGCCTATTAGTCTAGTCTCCAAGTCTCATGCATTGTACTTAATTATTACCCGTTAGTCTCAATAAAAATCATTATACTGCAACATCACAGACGCTTTTACATAATCTTCTAAGGAACTATATTATTGGTGAAAGAAATCTTAGAAAAAGTTGATCTAGTAGTACTACTATAGCACCTTCCATACGTATTATACTCAGTATTAGCATTACTCATGCTATTGAGGTTACAGTGCTTCTATAAAATCATACTTTCTACCAAAATTTGGTAAAAATAATTATTGCCTATTATAATACCTTAAGGTGACATATTTTCACACGTAGATTTGTTTGCGTTTTTACAGTTTTGCACATTTTGCTGGTACCATACTTAACCGTCGAATCGCCCATAATATTATGTTTTGATAGGCTAAACAAGGGGTGGGCGGATATTTGATTATGTGGCACTGAACCTTGCAAGCGCCCACCTAACTCAATTAACACTGTCAGTAGATCAACAACACGTACATATGTACATACAGATAACAGACTTAAAAGGATACATGTATGCAAGAATGATGAGAAAGAAGACACTCTGCCACAAGAGGAATAGGGCTGTAGACCATGTGTTCTAATCTGGTGTTCAGAGGGAAACAGTGTAATCTTGAACGCTTGATGTCTGTTCTAGAATAGATCCAACAAACTTGTACAACTATATAGTTAAAGTCATTGTTTCTGAGCTAGCAATCTAGCTCTATCTACTCTTATTAGTCTAGCTCTATCTCTAGCTAGCTATCTCAAATAAAAATCATGCATCCTGTTGACCTTTACACAATTATAGGCATGCGCAATAGTGGGCGCGTCTACGATTGCAAATAGGCCTCTACCAGAGGAGGTACGACATCCGTGTGTCAAAGGAAACGTTTTGACACACATTCCTTAGGTCAAAGTTCGGAATGTGTGTGTTAAAGACACGCGGATGTCGTACCTCCCTGGGCCTCTACAGGACTTTCAGGCAAAAGTAGGGGGTGGGCAGTTATTTGATATGGGCGGTTCGACGGTTAAGTACGGTATAATATTTGTGAAATGTCGATCTGGACACATTAAACAAGAGGGCGGCCAATTATTTGCGAGTACTAATTTTTGCGATTTTACTCTCATTCGCAGAAATAGCAGAAATTAATACACGCGAAAATATTTTTGCCTATTATTATAGGCTGGCATATTGTATAGGCTGGCACAATGCTCAATGCTCCACCGCACCAACTAGCACAATAATATTGGTCAAGGCCTACTAGAGAGTGCTCAACCACGAATGCTATACGGTACATGTACATGACCAACACGACCAAAGCAGCAGTGAATATGATTATTAGTGGCAGAATACCGCACAAAGATTTGACCCTGCAGTGCACCACGCACCCACAAACTGACTTAAAAATGATTCTTAAGGTTGCGGTAAACAGTTTGCTCATGAATATACATAATTTTATTATAACTATTTTTGTGAAACTATAAATGCCATAATAAAAATTTGCAGCACACACATGATAAATAATTATATTGGTGTACTATACGTATCATCCTGTATGACAAGTATCAGTCTTCAAAACATTTTCCAGTGGAATCCCTGAGCGATCATCAAGTTACTAGAAACATAACAAAACTAGCAGTCATTTTAAACTTCCAAAAACACTTCTAGCTCTGTGTTTTTGCTCTTATATGATGCTTCTTACCGTTCTGGAAGGCGGGTCGAAGCGTTTTTTCTTTCCAGGCCAACAAACTCTCACAAAATAATAATATGTAGACATGTGTCACAACTATAACTAACTCCACTTAAAATGGCGGCCAGAGCCAAGGAAAACAGCCTCTTGCGAGCTTTCAGTAACCTTTTTTCGAAATATCTCTTCGACCCGCCCTGCATATAGTGAAGCTACAGTAGACTGTACCTAAGCTTTATAGTAAAAATGTCTATTCAAGCCATGAAATGACTACTGCGTTACAGCTGGACTTCCAGCTCATTCTAGCTGGAAAATATCACTAGATCTAGCTCATGAATAATGAGCAAACGGTTGACCGTAACCAATGTTTTGAACCCCGGAAATAAACTAACCCACTACTATACACGGTATCATTCATTATGGTAGGTTCACGTGATTATGTATTCATGACTTATTACAGGAGTGAACATCCTGTACTATACTGTAATTATCGGTCGACGAAATTTGAGGAACATTATACACGAATTTTATATTGGAACCTGACCAGGCGTTCTTTCTAATGTCGAGTTAGCGCTAATAAATTTTGCATACCCATACAGCGCCACAAAAAGTAATGTGATTTTCCAGCAACACGGGTACGTGTAGTTGGGCGGAGTCCAACCAACGCTACGCTCTGGGTTGTGTAGCAGTACATGTAGCAGTTTCGTTCCACTGGTTTGAGACAGAGTATGAATATTGTTTAATCTCAAGTGGCTGACAACCGCATGGCTCAAGGGTGCTACATAAAGAAATAATTAACTCTTTGGGATGCTATTGTCTAGTTGTTTTGGAATTCAAGAAAGACCTCAGAACTCTTATAAGGTTACGGTATACTAATTGCTCATGAATAATTCATAAGATATTTATTTTCTTTATTTCTCATCACTACATTATTTTTGTAACTAGCAATGATTATCAATGAAAAGGTCTGAGGTCAGCTAGAAAAAACTGAAAATTTAGCGTCAAGTTTTGTTGACTGCATAGCTTCCAGGTTGTCTTTCTGACCACTATTTGATGCCTAAAGACTTACTGGAGGGCGACTCGAAGAGATCTTGTTCATAGAGACCTTACAGCAAAAAATATATCCTTGTTACTACTCTACAGTCGCCATATTAGCCTACAAAAACAGCTAGAAATGGCCGTAACTTTGTTTCAACTTACTCTCTTGGGAAAAACTCTTCGAGTCACCCTGCCCCTTTATTTGTATAATAAGAAACAGCAGACTATACGGTAAGGAGGGGTTTCCTGGTGCTTAGAATTGACACCAAGTGACCATTGCCAGATGAGAGCCATTTTACTAGTGTACTGCATTGAACACCCACGCAAATTTGAGCGTGGGTGGAACAGTATACCGTAACCTTAAATAGCCTGTAATACAAGATTTAGTGCAGGCAGTCGCAGAAATAAACTTTTTCATAATAGTTAGACATCTAGTACAAGGAGAAGTACAACCAGCTATAAGATTACAAGCTTTTCGATGACCAAAGAAGGCACTGTCACACATAACACAGGTTTTGTCCTTATTGGTAGCACAACAAAACTAAAACAAAGACAAGTCCTATTAATAAATTAATACAAAGATGCTACTGTTTAAGCTTCATTCATAGATGCTACTTAGATAGATTATGCTTCTTTTCTAGTAGCCTAGATATCCAGCAGGAGCTGTTTCTGCATTCTCTGGAGAAATACAGTCCAGCCCGCCTTGTCAGGTAAATTGAGCTGTAAGGTTTCCCACCAATCTGATAGGGCCGCAAATGTGGAACAGAACTGCTATATGAACTGATACCAAACCATGAGCGCAGTGTTTGTTGGACTCCGCCCAAATAAGGTACGTGGTACTTAGCGATAAAACGTAAAAGAAGTAATACATAGCTGCATCAATTAGATGTATAGCCTCGATTTAAGCGGCAGGAAAATATTTACCTGGCGCTTGTATATTGGGTGGCGCTGTAATAAGATAGCTAGCTGACCTTTACACTTTGATCACTAGAGCACGTTGCCATTCTCTTGCCATAGAAGTCATAGGAGACATCGTGGATCAAATCTTTATGATCCACAGATACCTGTTTTGCTGTGAACATCCTGAAACTGATACAAAGCTGTGCCGATAGACAATCAATTATTTTTACTCAGAACGGGAGTGGTTTCCACACCTGACTTGACTCTAAACCGAGACACAGAGACTGCTCTGCCTAGCCTCTGATTAGTCTCATGAATCAGCCGCCGTTCTTTTGGAACCACCATAGATGTAGGAGAGAGGGATTGGAAACGGAAGTGGGCCTCGGAAAACATCCGCGCCTCGCTTTCTTGTCTTCTTTTCTTGCCTCAAATGACATTGCATAAAGAGGGAAAGAGACACAATCAACAGTAGTCTCGAATACCCGCCTCAACCTAAAAGCTAGTCTCGAGGCCAGACTCCTCCCGGGGACATGTCAGATCACGTGCAAGGGAGTGGTCTGGGGCCAGACTACCTAAAAGCTTCAAGCTTTTAGGTTGAGGCGGGTATTCGAGACTAAATCAACAGTGCATCGGTACATGGTAATAGTAAGAAGAATGTGCAGAGCTAGTGGTATTGGATACTTGTTTCCCAGTAGATATAAAATCATCAGAGGATGCTTAGTTCCCTGAAATTGTGAATGTATTTGTGACTGTCAGAGGCTTCTCTTTTGCTGCCAACGAAAAAGAAAACCATCAAGAAGTCCACTAGTTTGAGGCAATAACCATGATCATTCACACGACAAGATACATAATACACCATGTAACTTTCTTAATAATTGTTTTCACTTTTGATGAATCAATTGTACGAAGTTTCTATATATACTAGGCTGGTGAGCATACATTTCAATTTCCAATTCATTAAGTATAATTACATACACTTGGAGACAGCAAAACACTCCACAGCACTGCTAGTTGCTTTCTAAGTGTAAAACGAGTGGGATCAAACCGAACAACATTAACAAAAACTTACACGATAAAAATGATTATTACAGCTATAATTATGATTAGTTTAGCACTCTAATCAGACAGTCTTAGATGGAGAGAAGCTGGTGAGGTATACAAGGGTGTATATATAGCCGGAACAGCCGATAACATTTACGAGGGCGGTGACGTGTAGGGGTGTAGAGAGGAGGGGTATTCTTCTGTCTTCTTTTCTTCAGCGTACTCATGGCTTGCGAGGTATTGCTATATAAAATATAGATGAAACAGCATTTGTAGTAGTTAAATATCTCGGGCCTACAGGCCCTTCACCACAATCTACTACCGGGCCAATAACAATTATGAGGTAAAAATAGGTGACTACACATTCATGCACACAAAAGCTATACATCCACCTGATCCAAAACTAATGCTCTTGGGGTGATCACCAATCATAAGGGAATGTATGCCTAAAATTAAAATTTCTGTAACGCTTAGCGTATTCCCAAAAAAGGGATCTTTAGTGGTGCTCTTTAATTCAACTTTTTTCTAGCACTAAATTCTACCAGCTGATGTATGACTAATTTTCTTTGGCTTGGGGTGATACCACATGATTTACCAACAAGCATATTGAAGTATACGACCTAAACATTAATCATTTCAGAGAAAAAGGGATAAATGTGTACAATACAAGATTAAACTTACCTAAATTCAATGAAGAAGATAGTTGCAACGGTAAATAGAGCTTGAATAATGGTTATTCCGAGGGGTCGGCAACGGGTGTTTTTAGTGTACGAGATTTCAAAATGATTTCGTGATTTCCAGCTGGATTTCCTGATTTCCAAGTGATTTCATGGTTTCGTCTAAGATTTCATGATTTCAATAGATTTCTTTTGTTCTCTGCAATGATTTCTGGATTTCATAGAGATTTCGGTAGATTTATGGTTTTTCAGCGTAGATTTCACATAGATTTTTGATTTCAGTTAGATTTCAGTTAGATTTCAATACACAACATTTGTATACATGGACTACTGATAATCAATATAATTATAGCTACTACAAATGTTACAAATAAAATCTATATCATCATCAGGTATCTTTTGTAAGCATTGACGATGGAACCAGTCATCACATTGGCTGCAATGTACCATTAGTTGGCCATGATCTGGCATGCGACAGTAACAGTACACTGATAAAGTCTCTGTTCTACACAGTCGGCTAACATGCCTCCTCTTCTTCTTCATAGGGAACAGTGTTATCGTGCCTTTTTCTAGGCACTGACAAACGTGTGTTCTTAGGTCATCTTGGTGAAACACAACAGTAGTTGGGTCATCCTTAAGAATCAAGCAGGTGGCCACTGCCATTGCGTACAGAGCACAATCCGCGATTCCTGTTTGATTTTTAATGTTCATTAAGTTGACAGTAAACGAGTCATTCTTGCACTGAACCAAGTTGGCGATCGTTTTCATAGTCTCTTTGCTAATAGAAGAGTATGCGGAATCGTACAGATTAATATCGTTGTCTTCAATCGCCAATGTTGCCCAATGGCAATGTCGAATGATACCTATAATACTAACTTGATCACTGTCCTTAAAATCTGAAGTATTATCTGATGTATCACTTAATCTTGTTCTCTTTGATGCTTTATTTTTATGTCCACTGTGACCTCTCTTTCCAAGTGATTGTTTCTTAGCACATAGCTCACTAACAAACTGCTGTATTCTAATCCTGTGCCCAGATGGTTTTTTGCTTATCGAAGTTAAAAGGTCAGGGTGTTCATCAGAGATAAATTGTTCTATTTGTTCCATCGAATTTCCCGGCTCATCACTTACATCCATTTTCAAAATGACTTGCATTGTATCAAATCCTGCAGTTGTAAAGCACTTTACTATGTACGGGGGAAGAGCATCCTTCATTAATTGCTGTGCCTCCTTTTCAGCTTCGGAAAATGAAGATTCCTACAAGTAACAAAAATGTGTATGCTTGACAAAGCTAGGAATCTAGCTAGTTTAGGCTAGCTATACCTGCAATAATCCTTCAGACTGAGCTTCAGACATCTTCTTAAAGTGGAAGCAGCTTGAGATCTGTGAGTATTCATATTTATGATTACACAAATGTTTACTACATTATAACAACATTTTTATGGCATCGAGGGCTACCAAAGCCTCGACCAGCTCACCTTGAAGGACTTCAGGGTGAGTTTCAGCATAGATAGTAGAGGAAGGGGATTGGAAACACAGGCAATTAGCACTATTTCACACGGACCGTCCTTGCTACAATCTCAATTATAGCCGCGACCATGGATGCAACTTGAAGTGCTGAGCTTGCAATAAACTTTTGTGCACTAATGGCAGTTTATGCTAAACTAAAAGCTTAAAGCAAGCTTATGATCATGCATAGACAACAATGAACAATCAATATAAGGTATAAGCATGGTCTAAACATAATTATACATGAATTATCAATGTTCTTCCAGTGATTTCTCAGTCCAAGTTCTTGCCACACATCGACACTGCGGTGACAAAATCAGAGCATGAATAGTGATTTCAAAATCTAATGGATTGGAAGCAATAATATGGACATTGATCTTTAATATTGCCGAGTCTCAAATATAAACTCAGCTTAGTTATGGAGATGCTACCCCGCAAAGATGGCTAGTGGAAATCAACAAATCGGTCAATAACTCAAGAAGTATGATATCCCCACTTCCAATATATAGCTGAAGCAATAAAATAACATCATGTACTACTACTGTAACCATTCATTTACAATAGATGCAATTCATATGTCAGTTCTTACCCCACAAATAAAAAGAAGAAGCTAAGTGTTGTAAAATCTTCAAATTTTGTGTGCTACCAAGAGTGAACATGACTTCTAGCTAGTAATAATGTTTCATTTTGTACCTAGCCATGCCTCAAGACAAATTTTAGGGCTATTCATACATTTACTTACCTAGTATCCTCTCATTTGCTTCTTCTTCTCTTGACCTCAAAACCAGTAAAATCACACCTCAAGGTGTCATAGGTTGCCACGCGCACGGTCCCAGAGGCCTTACATTGCAAGCATAAGCTCACGTGATCCCGTTTCCAATCCCCTTCCTCTACAGCGGTTTTCAGAGTTCTTGCATTTGCAATGTCTAGAGCGGAAGTACTTGTCACGTGAACCATTACGTAACAAGATTGAATTTCTACCTATTCCAAACCGATTTTTTTCCAATACATGATTTAGGAGAAAATCAACCTTTGGAAATAGCCTTTGCAAGCCTTTTGCATCCCGCTGAAGCTATCTTTGAGATTGTAAGCAGTTCAAATAGTTTTGTGAGCTACTATTAGCAACACAAGACTGGATGTCTGGAGCTAAGAGAGATTCTACTGTCTGTATGACTCATCAGCTTGCAGCAACACAAAATGAGTAGTCAGGCCCGGGGCAAGCCACTTCAACCAGTTCCTTATAATAGTTCCTTATAATACTGGAAAGCTACACTCCTATTTCAGACTTCTCTGATTAACTAGTAACAAGTAATTTTGTCTATAAAATTTATATTGAAAACTCAACGTACAAAAACTTGCCTGACTCAGCAATATTTGTGCTCTCGTGATGTTGTCCAACCTTAAATGTTTGGGAATATCACGTGACAAGTGACTTCCTCTCTAGACATTGGACATGCAAGAACTCTGAAAACCGCTGTACTATGCCCATCTGTGTCTCGCCTACGCCCACGCAATGCTGTAGCGGTACTGAAGCAAGGCATCTTTTTAGAAGGACAGAGAAGTGCCTTGGCCTCAGGGATATTGCACAGGGCTATGCCAGTTAGTACTATGCTCTTAGTACCTAGTATAGTTGTAACCTTAACCTAGAAGTGTCTACTAAAGGAGTTTCATGAGTTTTTTTAAGCTTTCCTTGACTGGCTGAGGATTGTGGGATTTTTTTATCTCTCCAAAAAGAAGTACAGCCTGTTTGAGATTGAAGACAAGTACAGTGGTATGTTAAGTGTTTTTTAAATGTAGCAACTTTGTGATTGACTCTCCATGGTAGTATTTGCTGACAAATTTATTATCACACTCATGACTTTCACTTGTGGGATTTTGTGGAAGTGTAGGTGTTGAAGTAGCAAATGTATATATGCTAGAAGTGACCCTTTAATGTTACTACATGCTATTGTACACTTTATTTGTAGTTATACGAATGGATCGGCAAGTTTTTTGGGGAAGAGTTATGAGAGAATAAACGATGGAAGTGTCAGTTGTGGAAGACCCAAGGTACTCAAACTGATACTGTTTTTAATCTCAGATTGTGTGCATCTGATGATGCTTCTTCAGAGTTTACATCGGCAGACTGTAGCACGTTCGCTGAACCACTATATACCAAAGAGGACGTTCAAGAAAATTGCATCATTATTTCTGTCTTTACATCACGAGTAGACATACAATAATTATGTTAAATTGTTTGTATAATGAATTGTTTATGATCTAGATCTATAAAAGAGAAGTTAACATGTTCTTGAACTTCTATTAACACTGTGTCTGATCTCACTGTAAACTATTTCATACAATGGCGAAAACTCCTCTAATACTAACTTCTGAAACACGAATGGAAGCTAGTAGCCTAACTTGATCCTAGTAGCCTTCCTGCCTGTCTCATGTCTCTTTCTGGCTAGTCAGTAGTAGCCTTCCTGCCTGTCTTTTGGCTGTTAAAGATTAAAATACTAAATTATCATAGGACAAAGGTCAATTTCTAGTGACAGAGGCAGGAAAGGAAGAAATTTAACCGTGACACGCATGGGCCGGGCATTTACGTATGCGTTTCCAATCCCTCTCCTCTACTATCTATGATTTCATAGAAGATTTCAGATTTCTATGCTTGATTTCTATTGATTTCTATTGATTTCAAGTTGGGCTGTACGAGATTTCCCTCGTTGCCGGCCCCTCGGGTTATTCACTATCTAGATAAATAAATAAATAAATATATAAATATAAATATATAAAGCACAGTTGTACTGGATACTGGAAAACTTGACAGAATACTAGTGACAACTCATAAAATCCTAGATTTGCAATAATCTCAGTTACCCGCGAAGTTCCTGGGGAATAGATTAGCCCTCATTAAGCGAGGCGCGGATGTTTATCGAGGTCATATGTGAAGTACATTGAAATCTACTTCCGTTTCCAATCCCTCTCTCCTACATCTATGCATATACGAAGTATGGGAGGGCGTGGCCAGACTAAGCAGAGGCAGAGTTTTTGGAGCAGATCAGAGGCTAGTCTCATGAATCAGCCGCCGTTCTTTTGGAACCACTTCTTTTGGTAAACACTTCATACATAGAAGCTGCTACGAAGCATAAGCAAGGCAAGGCAGGGGTCCTTGGGCACAGATTTAGCACCATAGCAAAACACAAGTACGTAGAGAGAGATGCCTTCGCTTGGCGATTTGTATAACAATTAGGAAATATGTGTGGGCGTAAGATCACGATTTAATTACATTCCATTGGTTTTGTGAGCAATCAACATTCTATTTTGAAATGACTTCATGACAAGAGTGCTCAGACGGTGGTTCCAAAAGAACGGCGGCTGATTCATGAGTCTGAGCACTCTTGTCATCGTTTTATGTGCCAAGACGGAATTCCGTCTTGACCAATCAAATTGCAGAAGTCCAGTCAGGTGATGAACTTGGAGGCAGCAAAGAACTGCACTTAGGCCTGGTATTGATTGTATTTGGGCGTGATCTGGGCGTGGTTTTTTAATACATAAAACAAATTGACTCTGTGGTACAACAAAAAATGAATCCTCTAACAGTGGAACAGCCTCTGGGGCAGTATACAGCAGGAAATACTTCCCAGAAGACCGCAACCACGTATTTTTCAACTTCGTTCTATTAAAGAAAAATCGGCCTGGGACCGAGGCTAGTCAGACTAGTGATCTTTTCCAGCTAGAATGAGCTGGAAGTCCAGCTGAAACGCAGTAGTCATTAATTTTCATGACTCGAATACTATTTAGAAAAAATTTGCATATTCAAGCTTTGAAGTGGCCACTGCTAATGAGGTGTCTATCCAACTAAGAAACAGGTCACTATCTGAGTTAGTGACCTGCTAGCAGGGCTCTAACTAAGTACCCACAAAAATGCATTTTTCTAAGTGAGATAGACCATGTGTAGTACGGCTTCTTAGCTGGATAGTAACCCTTTGGGACGGGAGTGATTAGTGGCTTCTGCAAGTCACTACACTCCCTCAGGTTTACTATCCAGCTAAGAAACCTACTTACACATGGTCTAACTAATACAAAGCTTAGGTACAGTCTACTGTAGCTTCACTAAAATTATGCAGGGAGGGTCGAAGAGATATTTTGAAAAAGGCTACTGAAAGCTCACAACACAGGGCCAAAAGAGTTCATTCACAGTAGTATACAACGTTGTACACTATCAACTTTCTTTGTAAACTATGAAGGAAAGTATTGTAGATGAACTAAAATTCAACAACATTGTAAACTATGATGTACACTCGCAAGTACAAACATAGTTTACAAGCTGTAAACTACCACTTCTGGCCCTGTGCAAGAGGCTGTTTTCCTTGGCTCTGGCCGCCATTTTAAGTGGAGTTAGTCTACATATTATTATTTTGTGAGAGTTTGTTGGCCTGGAAAGAAAAAATCGCAAAAAATCGCTTCGACCCGCCCTCCAGAATGGTAAGAAGCATCATATAACACCAAGAACACAGAGCTAGAAGTGTTTTTGGAAGTTTAAAATGACTACTAGTTTTGTGTTGTTTCTAGTAACTTGATGATCGCTCAGAGCTTCCACTGAAAGATGTTTTGAAGATTGATACTTGTCATACAGTACAGATTGATACAACGATATATTTATCATGTATGTGCTTCAAACTTCTCTCATGGCATTTTTATAGTTTCACAAAAATCATTATAAGAAAATCATGAACATTCATGAGCAAACTGTTTACCGTAACCTTATATCATAGCCTCCTAATACAAAGCCTAAACGGCCTGGAATCGAGGCTAATTAAGTCATAGCCTTGATCCCAGGCCGAGTTTTCGCTTTTATTCAACTTCGCTGTAACACAGATCCAAACACTTGCTATACGGAGACTATGGGGCCCATAAATCTAGCTGTATTATATAATTATACACGTACTGTTGTACATGCACATTGTAACAATGTAGAAAGTGTATGCAATACTACTAATGATCCTAGACGTAGATGAGAGCCTTAAAACTGCCTTCTAGACCAACGCAATAGACGGCATAAGCCACAGCTAACGGTTAGGCGAACAACTAGGCCTGGTACTAGTTGTCTGTGCATGCGTCAAATTTTCATTGTTTATGTGGTCGGAAAAAATATTTATAATCGAAATTTGTACATGCACAGAGTGAGTACACAAAAGATGCACATGGGGAGCTGCTTCACAAGGGCCTGGGGAGTTGCCAGTTGTGCTGCAGCACGATTACAGTGACCCAGGGCAACTTCAAGATAATTGAATGCCTTCAAATTACGTTTCAAAACGATTTAGCAGGCTGCTGGACTTCTCTGATTCTAGGCCCCAACTCGTATAAACTCAGTTAAACTTTGCTTGAGAAAACGTAGATTCTCTTGATGCCTCTGAGCTACCCAGTAACGCTCGAACGAGCAGGTCATACTCCAGTCCTGTAAGTATAGGACAATAATTATTAAAAGAAACCAAACACGGTTAAACCCTTACCTCTAACTGTCCAGTCTTGTCCGTTAGTATAGCCAAGAGGAGGATAGCTGGATAATAGCCATTGCTCCTGTACAGAGAAGTAGACATTCAAAATACGTGTAGATCTAATTTCTCGTATTAAACAGGTTATAGTGTCATTGTCATTGTCGACGAGCTGATGATGGCAGCACCAAGTTCTCTAGCTCACACTCTTCACTTGATCCACCATATTAATGATGATACTATAGTCTACCTAGATCTTTTAATAATAAACAAGACTTGATAGCATAGAGCCTACACAAAAATATCTGACCTTGACAAAGCTTTATATTGTTATTCAGTCTTCAGAATAATGTTTTCTAAGCTTCAGAGAAGAGAGCTTCAGCTACAGGGTTTTGCAGAATCTTTGCGTTTTGCGTTGAGCGTTCCTTATAAGGTTATCTGTGGTCAACCATAAAGTTGTAGATCTTAGTCAGCATGTCAACAATGCACTATTCTACAAACAGTTGATGGATCAACTTCATCTTATATCCCAAATAATGCCGCTTTTTTTTCACAAGAAAAAGCCATTTTGTTTTGAATTTTGCTTCCTAAGCAGACTTGGCATTTCACCACAATGTGTTTATGACACCACAATGTGTAAAGATTAGATATCCATATAAGGAACGCTCTACACCCTCTATTTCAAAGATTCTGCAAAACCCTGTATTAAGAGCCGGCTAAACACAGGAATGATTCCAACTGCTGAGTCAGCCCTTTTGAGGTTATGGCCGCCCTCACATAATAGTCCTGAACCACTAATCAGAGTGCATGAATATTCATGCACTCGTGATCATGTCTATAGGCACCATGCATAGGAGGGCTGCAGAACATCACATGGGTATGTTTTGCAAATTCTGTGATACAGAGTGTATTCTATACCTCTGGTTTATGGAAAATAATTAGTGATAGTGAGACACTGCAAACATCTGACTCACACTGTACACGTTTACTGCCAGTTTTGTATGGTGTATGCTTTGAAAAGTCTCTAAATGAATGTCAGCAAAACTCTGTCGTGTGTCCATCAGCTGTATATTCTAATATGAAAAGTAAAAGCAGATAAACGTAAGTACGTATACCTCTCACCTAATTTCTGAATGAAAGGGTTGTCCCATGAGTTTTTTCTGGGGATGTTTGAACACATAAAATATAAAGCTCTTACAGTACAATACAGTTTATATAGCAGTTGCAGCATGCCCAAGAGTTACGACTAAGCTAGTGCGATACTTGTGGTAAGCAGCTTTCTATGAATGGCAAGCCCCTAGGTGCCATAATGATGAGAAGTTGAATTCCTACTGCTTACCGGCTTTTACACATGTAGGTCCTTCAATAATTCATTAAATCAGAACTCTGATACATACAAAATACACAGGCTATTTATACAAAAACAATACTAGAAAGAACCTTCTAGAACACACTAGAACTAACACAACACAGTATTTACGGAATCACAGGTTTACAGTACAGTATTTACGGAATCACAGTCTTTATCTTAATGTTAGTTCCATGTCGTAAGGATACCACATTTCCCAAATGTTAGTGTACCCACCGTATCGATCAGGCCTGTTGCGATTTCTTTGCGGATATTGTCGAGCTGTTAATGCACCAGTCGAGGGTGACTCATCAGGTGGGGTCGAAACTTCAAAATCTTGCAAATCGTTGTGAGCTGCCGTATCGTCGAAATCGTTTGGATTTGTTATATCGTCTTGTGACGACTCGGTGGTGGAAAAAGAATGAATTCTATCACGTATGTGGTCGAGATGTCGACGTAGTATCCTGCCATCACCAATTTCCACTTTGTAAGATGCTGGTCCTGTCTGTTGTACAATGCTTCCTGGAAGCCATGTACTATTTGTTCGGAAATCTTTGAGCATTACTTGTTGACCAACAGAGAACGTCCTCGGTTTAGCATATTTGTCATGTTGCTGTTTCTGTTTCATCTGCTTGTCAGATACCTTTCCCTCTGTGTTTGGTTTGAGGAGATCGAATCGTGTATGTATTTTTCTTTGAAGGAACAGTTCACTCGGTGAGACGTTAGTGGTAGCATGTGGAGTTGAGCGGTATGACAGTAAAAACTGAGCCAATCTTGTTTTCAAACTCAGTCTCTCCAGCTTTCATGGCTCTTTTGAACGTTTGTACAAATCGTTCAGGTTGGCCGTATGGAGCACTTCGTATGTGTCTTATGCCATTGGCTTGGACAAAATCGCTAAATTCTTGGGATGTGAATTGTGCACCATTGTCGGAAACAATCTGTTCTGGTAGTCCATACCGAGCAAATAGTGCTTGCAGTGCCTTGATCGTGTTTTGAGACGTGGTGGAAGACATCTGAATCACTTCTGGCCACTTGGAATGGGCGACTAGAAACATTTTGTTCAAAAATGGACCTGGGCTTTGGCCAAACCCAAGGATGGAGTGGTGCTACTGCAGGTTTAGAGGCATGCTTTTGCTTGGTTTTGGATGTCTTTATCGAGTCCACTCCACCACACGTAACCACACGTAACTGCGGGCAATAGCCTTCATTCCAGGGTGGTTCTCATGGAGAGCACGAAGGGTCTTTGCATGCAGGTTCTGTGGAATGATTGTGCGAATTCCCCACATCAAGCAACCACTTTCGATGCCATTTCAAGACGGCGGTTGAAATATGGTTGTAGATATTGTAGATCCGGTGTGCCACTTTCTGTGGCCATCCTGATTTGACATACTTTAACACCTTGCTTAAGGTTGGGTCACGTCGGGTAGCCGTCTGCACCTGCTGAGATGTTACTTCGATTTGAAAGTGTGAATAGCATTAATGTCAGCCGTTTTGTACGAATCTTGTACTGGCAAGGGGAGGCGTGATAATGCATCAGCATTGCTGTGTGCTTGAGTGGGCTTGAATTGGATATTGTAGTCATAACCTGAGAGAAAAATTGCCCAACGTTGGAGACGAGAGACGGTATTCCTGCCAAATATAGCTGTCAGAGGTTTGTGATCAGTGATTAACGTGAATTTTCTGCCATACAAATACTGGTGAAACTCAATGCCAGTGCTTCTTTCTCGAGTTCAGCATAGTTTTGTTCGCTTGTCGTTAGTGTGCGTGAAGCAAAACAGATTGGTCCCTCGGGCTCCAATGCCGTAGGCTAACGCGTCCGCAGCCATGTTGATTGGTAGGTCCGGGTCATAGTGGGTGAGCACATCAGATGACGTAAGTTGTTTCTTTGCTTCTGTGAAAGCTTCCTGACATTCCTGTGTCCATTCACTCGCTTCCAGAAGTTGATTGATTGGGTAAAGGAGATTCTTGATGAACTTTCCGTAGTAGTTCAGCAACCCGAGGAAGGAGCGAAGTTCTTGAACATTCTTTGGTTCTGGAGCCTGTGCGATAGCATCAACTTTACTTGGAAGAGCTTGGATTCCCTCTTTGCTGATCTGATGACCAAGATATTCTACTGACTTGGCCAAAAAGATACATTTCTCCTTCTTCAATCGCAACCCGTGTTCCGTAAAAAGTTTGAGGACTTGCTCCAGATTAGGTGGTCTTCTTCATCCACTCCTGTTATCAACAGATCGTCTAAGTAGCAGATAACGTGAGGCACTCCACGGTGTCCATCAGTCTTTGAAATATTGCTGGGGCTGACGCCACGCCAAAAGGAAGTCGGCTGAACTGGTATAACCCTTGATGGGTGTTGATAGTCACGTATTTGGTAGAGTCCTTATCGAGTTCGACCTGTAGATACGCTTGTGACAAATCAAGCTTAGTGAAAAGGGAGCCATTTGCTAGTGTTGCGAATAGGTCTCCGGGTTTAGGCTGATCAACTTCAAGGTCTTGGTTGATAGTCACTTTATAGTCGCCACAGAGTCGAAAACGTCCGTATTTCTTGGGAACTGCGACCAACGGTGCTGCCCAGCCACTGCTAGGTATTTTCTGGATGATACCTTGTTGCTCCATGCGGTCCAATTCATCTCCAATAGCCTCTTTGGTTGCATAAGGAACAGGACGTGGTTTGAAAAACCGAGGACTAGCATCCGGCCGTACTCTGAGAGTGGCTTTGTGTGAGGTCACAGTACCTAACTCATCCTTGAACAATGAATCGTATTCGTGTAACAAATTCTTTAGTGTACCTGCAGGGGGAGATTTGACAGTTGCAATACATTTCCAGTCCAACTGGAGGTACTTCAGCCAATTGCGTCCAAAAAGACTTGGTCCACTTCCAGCAACCACCACCAGCACCAGCCGACACACATTAATCTGACCCGTTACCATATGTCTTTAGCAAAATATTGGACTTACGCAGCTTGAATTTAGAGAACTTGGCCTTTCTGGTGGCCTCAGAGATAATAGATATTGCAGCTCCGGTATCGATTTCCATCGTGAGTGGAGTATCCTCGATCTTGACTGTAACTGTGATCGGCAAGGCTCGGTCAATCGGTATAGGTGGTAAGTGTCAGCTTCTGAGTCGGTCGAGCTGTTCCCATCTGGTTCCACTAGGTGAGTTTTGAATCTTCTCTTCTCTGTCTTCTTCTCTTCTCTGTCTTCTTGAACTGAGAGGGTGGGTTGGAGCGGCAGGCTGGTGCGACACTCTGCAGGCAATCAGCTGCTGAGTGATTCGACTTTCCACAGCGGTAACAAGGTTGGTTTGGCTGCGGTCTCCTTTTGCTCTTGATGGAGGGGTTGCTGGCTCTGGTGTTGCTCTCTGCTGCTTCCATTCCCTGTGCGATTTCCATCTGTTTCGGCTAATAGTCTTCTTTGCATTGCTTCGCTTCGGACGAACCGGGCCCAAAATTGCAGTGTGTTGCCAGCTTGCGTAGAGCTGCATCGTAGAGCTGCATCGTATTCTGCTAAAGATTCGTTAGGGACTTGAACGTTCTGCGATCACCGCTCGTGTCGGTTCGTAGTGCTTCCATAGTGCATTCTCCCTTTGTCTTCGATTTGGGAGCCTCAGGTGCAAGCAAGTCACATAGAAGACTGTAGGTCGTTGCACCAATGGAGCTGAGGAGAATAGGTACTTGCTTATCTGTATTCGCCGTGAAGTAGAGGTCTACCTGATCCAGGTAGGTCTTGATAGACTCTTGATAGTGTGTGGCTGTAGGCTACTTGATCCACAATCCTCGTCACCAGTGAGATAACTTCAATAATTCATTAAATCAGAACTCTGATACATACAAACTACACAGGCTATTTATATAAAAACAATACTAGAAAGAACCTTCTAGAACACTAGTACAGAAATGACTAAACAAGAACATGAAACCACTAGAACTAACACAACACAGTATTTACGGAATCAATTTACGGAATCACAGGTTTACAGTACAGTATTTACGGAATCACAGTCTTTTTCTTAATGTTAGTTCCATGTCGTAAGGATACCACAGGTCCTGTGTTCACATAGGCAAGCTTAAGCGCTCGGAGACAGATTGGTACTGTAGTAAGATAACATCAATCTGTTGCCATTTAATTGGCATTAAACATTTTGGTGAGTGTGATGAGGGAAGAATATAAATTAAACTGGGCCGCCAGGACTGGATATGGATGCACGCAGCTAGCTAGCTAGCGCAAAAAACATTTTCTGAAAAAATGGGGAAGAGTAGGGTTGGAAGAGCATGTGCACTGAAGTAACAAAAAGTTCGAAACAGGGTTGGTATAGTCTTGCATGCTCCAACTAGTTGGGGGTGGGGCACGACAGCATTACTTCTCGTTACACCTCTTATTTGAGACGCTTGATCACCATCAACTTGCATGTGTTTCTACATAATGACGCATTTGAATGAGGCTTTTTCAAATTAACGGTTACAGCACCGAAACACATGGTGTAAAATTAATATTAAATTTGAGACTCTAGCCCTGCCCACCCAAAACTCGAAGTAGTGCTGGACCCAACTGTTAAAGATCGTGCCCCACCCGTTGGAGCATGCAAGACTATACCAACCCCCAACATGCTCTTCCAACCCTACTCTTCTCCATTTTTTCAGAAAATGTTTTTTGCACTGTAAACTTTTGTGTCTATTCTAATGGGCGTTCCTTTTAGGGTTACCCATCTTGTTTACATCCTTTTGCCAGCGGCTCATCCAACATGCAACCTACCATTATTTTTTTTACAATTTTTTTTACACTTGTTTGTACCTACAATTTTTCAGCATAGATTTATCTATGGTGCTAGCTAGATCAAATGGTGGCAATCCACCTTTACTATGATAAAGAGCTACTGTACTGAATTTTTATTTACACTGTTGCAGTTTATGTAATTTTCATGAAGTTTTTTGGTCTTATGCATGCAACAATTTATTATCAATGCAATGAAGAGCTTCAACATAATTATAATACTTGCAAGCAGCGGCAAGCAGCGGTAAGAATCGACAGTGCAAAACACTACTGTTGCTATAGACCTTAAGTGGTTGCTAAGATAAGAGGGGTGTGGCCATGCTTTCGGCTATGTCTGAGCATGCTCAGTAGGTAAACAATGGCGACCTCACCTCAGTAAAGAGGGCGTAGCTTCCACCCTAGCGAAGGAAATAGATCAGTTTCTGCACTACCCAAGGCGACTGCCTGTCCTACAGTTCCCCTCACTGAAGAAACTGAGGAGAAGATGAACAAAAAGGAGTATTTTTTTCGTTTTGCTGTTCTTATAACTTTTTTATACAACGTTCAAATTCAGTTCACAAATGATATGGGCAACAGATATATAAACTCAAAATAACTGTGTCTAACTGTGTCTTGTGTCTTGGGTGAGGGTGCACTATTAGCACTACTGATTATTGAGATCGAGAGAAGGCAGGCCAAACTGAGACCACGCCCCATTTGATTCATATAATTATTGCAGTTGGAATCTCAGCAGTTGGAATCACTAGAATATAAATGGCTACTAAAATCAGTGGCGTAGGCAGAGGGGGGCTGACGGGCCCCCCCCCTTTTGTGTTTCATCAACTCCAACTCAGCTTGATCTGTCAATCTATTCTGCACTGCGTAGTTATTAGAATGCTGTGGGCAGGGCCATCTACATGCGCATGCTTACTGCTGATGAAAAGTGATGACTTTTTTTAAGGCAAAATTTCAAGCTATTCAGTGACTTCTGGCCTGCCCAATGGATTTGAGCCACTGAAAATAGCTAGCTTCTTTAGCAGCTTTTTCTGATTCTTGTAGCGAGCTTGCGCTTTAGTGCAAGGCTAACTCATAAGTTGAATAGAAAGTTTGTGCAAACAGATGATGCGATTCTGAAAAGACTGCTACAGCCTTCAATGTAAGAAGCTTTAGTTTGCTAATCCACGAATCAGCACACACACACACACACAGTCAGCTTTACCGTAGACTCGCAAGCCACTCCCTTTTCTCTGATTGGGGGGCGGGAGAAAAGGAACTGGTGACTCTGGGCTACAGCTTATGTAAATCACAAATGCTATTAAATATTAATGTCACGTGCAAATTATCCAGATGCAGACAAGTACCGTATTCACCCAAATTACCGGGACACTCTATTCTAAGGGACTTACGTAACTTTTTTCATTCTATATTAAGGAACAACAGGAAATGTAAATATTTTTACACGTCCCGATCTAATTAGAACGATCTCTGGATTCTCTACTCTCTGGCACCGTAATATATCACTGACGGTTGAAGACACCTTTGTAGACCCGCGTACACAGCTGCACGAAAGACTGCAGAGCTAGCCTCGGCCGTCCTTAAATGGGGAAATATTCGTTCTAATTACTGTGGGACACCCTAATACAAGGGACACTTCGACTTTAACGTAGCCGTAATTATTTTTTTGTGTCCCGGTAATTCGGTCTATCTAGCCAGCCTTTTGATATCATAGATCCTTGTATACTACTCTCAATTCTCTACAGGTTATTAAAAGCTTTAGGCAACCAATAACACACTGCTGCCAGTTCTCATCACGTAAAACTAAAACACAGCTAATCTCTGCTGGTGTCTTAGATGACTATATCCTAGCTGAATGCCTTTACTCCATCATCTTTTCTTTTCTAGCACTAGCATCAAACCATGCTGAAACTGTAGCTAAGAAGCCCGCGATCACTTTTGCAGGCTACGCAATTCTAATGCAATGCAATTTTTGGATCACGTGGAAAAATCAATGAATAATCTCTACCCTAGCTATAGCCCAGAGTCACCAGTCCCTCTTCTCCCGCCCCTGTCCATTCAGAGAAAAGGGAGTGGCTTGCGAGTCTAGCTTTACCGTATCCCTCGTGCGGCTACGCCTCGAGGCATAATAAGAAAAGAAAAGATTGCCTAGTCCAGTCAACTCGAATCCAGGCCCATTTAATCATAGGCGTGGTCCATACACGCCCACTACTATGTATTCTATGTATTATGCTTTACAGCTAGCTGTGGCCCTCTATGGTGTAGGCTTGCACACTAGTCTGAAACCAGAAGAGGCTCTCATCTACCTCTATGATGATTGAATGGTCGTGATGTTTTGAACTTGGTTTCTGTTACAGCTTATTCTGGCTTCTGACAAGACAACACCAACAGTGGATTGCAGTGCACTTGCAACAGTGAATTGCCAAACAGCTAAACCACAATTACATTACCAACTGTGAATATCATTATCTTCAGTATTGCACTTCTATTAGAAACTACAGTATTTGAAATGGCAACCGGTTATTCAGCTGAGTCTTATAGAACCACTGCTTATTCTTGTGATATGCGCTAGAGGATGATTTTCCAACGTATAGGCATGGGCTTACCCATCAGAACAATTGCTAAAAACCTGAATATTGATCGATCTACAGTTAGTCGAATTGTTACAAGATTTGAAACTACAGGTGATGTTGAACCTATAAAAAAGAAAGGAGCTCAGTCAAAGATTAGTGTGTATGATGAATTTTGTATCATTGATAGCATTGTTGAAAAGCCTAGCATGTATCTACATGAAATACAGCAAAAAACAACTGGGACACAAATTGATGCATCAACATTCTTGAAGAAGAACAATTTCTCTAGAAAAAAACTTAGTCTTGTGGCACTTCAACAGAATGCTGCCAGTAGGGCTCAGTTCCTGTCTGATATCTCTGTGTATGAGCCAGAAATGCTTTTGTTTATTGAAGTGACAGAAGGAACAGTATCTGGTGTTACGGGTACTCGATTGTTGGAAAGCCAGCTCGTGTACATTCTCTGTTGGTGCGAAGGCAAGAGATTTTCAGCAATTGGAATTTTGTGTCTTTTAGATACATACATTACAACCGAAAATGTGAACGCTGACATATTTGAAGATTTCATTGATAAATTCCTCATTCGGCCTTTTAATGGTTCCAATCCTCACAGTGTTGTCATTCTTGATAATGCGTCACACAGATGGGGTTGTTAAGCAACTCCAAAGCATTGGGGTGTTATTACATTTTCTGCCACCGTATTGCCCGGAGGCCTTCTCTAAAGCAAACAAAGCTACGAAGCTACTTGAAGACTTCATTCTGTCTGCTTTTCTGAGTATTACACCTCATGATTGTTGTCAGCGTTCAGGATATTTATTTTGATCTATTATAATAGTTAAGTAATAAATTATACATGTAAAAAGCCAACTTAAGTATTTACAGCAATTACGTACATTGCAACAGCTTAGAGAAGATGCTACTTTGACAGAGGAAGAATTTCAGGAACAAAAGAGCATGCTTTTGAGGAACATTAAAGGTCTAAATGCAAATGCAAAAAAATAATTAATTGTCACAAATTCATGTTACAATTAGTACAATTAGAAGCATGTAGGGTGATATCCCATCCGTAAACTTCTTAGGAGGGACTAACATCTTGGTAACAGCTGTTGCTGCTCCTGCCAGAGCTTCAGCAAGTGATCGGTTTGATTCTTTGCGCTTGACAACATGACCAGTTATAGCCGGCACATCCGGTGGAGTCTCAAGATCGGCATGTATTCCATTTACATACATACGAGCCCACAGCCTTAGCTCACTGTGCTTTTCCTGAAGACTGCATCTTCAATATCCTTCTCTTTCTTTGATCGCTTATTTCTTGGTTCTCCGCTGCTATCATCACTGTGATCTCGTTTCTTTGAATGTTCCACCTCTACACGCCCTTCAGACCAGATCCATAGCTTCGGTACATTGCATCTAGATCATCTTGAGAAACAATCCAGCGTTTTGAGTTATTGAGTTATTGAGTTTTTCATAGTAGCCCACACTAAAAGCATCGCTCTCGGGCACTTCCTGGGAAAAAGTTGCCATAATCTTCTGCTTAAGCACACCACAAGAGGAAAATCTTTCGTAAACATTATGCCAAGTTCGAGTGATAACATCACTCTTTCGTTTAGGGTTGATTATACGCATAATATAGCGAAATGATTCAATAGAAGTTCCTGCAGTATGGTTTAAGTATCAGTTAATACAGTAAACCTCCCGACTACGAGGGGGAGGTGTGGTTTACTGTCATAAACCCCGAGACACTGTACATTAACTGATATATGTCTCATCTGATTGGCTGACTGGTTGCAATGCATCCAGCTATATTAGCTTGCACGGCTACCACATAGCAACACTATTTAAACAAGAAGACAACTAGGAAAAAGAGAGCTCGTCCATGTGGTATAACTGTATTTACTATGTATGCTGTTTGTATTTATCCTTTGTTAGTGTTGTGATCTTTACCTTATGATTTGTGCGCATGTCTTATGTTGTCTCGTGTTGATAAAGCTACATTGGTACCTGTCTAATCCCTAATTCTACATGGTGTCAGAAGTGGGATCCCCTCTCTAAAGATGGCAGGAAGCTTACTACAACCCCCAAATGCATTTAGTTTCGATAAACCAGAAGAATGGAGTCGCTGGAAAGGAAGGTTCCAACAGTATCGCATTGCCTCTGGTCTTTCCACGGAATCAGGCGAAAGACAGGTCAGTACCCTACTTTACTGTATGGGAGAAGCGTCAGAAGACATCCTGAACATGTCAGGAATATCCAATGAAGATAAAAAAGTTTTCGACAGCGTCATCGCGAGATATGATGCCCATTTCAAGGTTCGAAAGAACGTAATCTTCGAAAGAGCGTGTTTTAACAGACGTCAACAAGAAAAGGGAGAATCGATTGAACTTTTTATTACTTCCCTACACCAAGCCGCCGACAACTGCGAGTACGGCGCGATCAAAGATGAGATGATACGGGACCGCCTCGTCGTAGGTATTCAAGACCAATCCCTTTCAGAGCGACTACAGATGGAGGCAGACCTCACATTGGAGAAAGCAAAGAAACTTGTGCGACAGCGAGAAGCAGTAAAACAACAAGCAGCCCACCTAAAGGGCACTGCCAGTGACCAATCTGGATTAGAAGAAGTAAAAACTCGTTACATACCCAAGAACAAACGATTCACTAAACCACAGAGCAAAGCACAAACGTGTCAACGATGTGGAAAAAGTCCTCATTCATTTCAACGCTGTCCAGCTAGAGATGCTGTATGTTTCAAATGTGACCGAAAGGGACACTATGGCTCCCAATGCCTTTCTAAGGGTGTTGCCGAGATTACAGAGAACATGAGCGTACGAGACCCCGACCCCGACAGCGACGAGTTCTACCTAGATTCTGCACAAACAGGGGAAACAGGAAAAGCATGGAAGCTCCAGGTGACAGTTAACAGTCTACCAGTGACTTTTAAGGTGGACACAGGTGCCGAAGTCACCGCAGTATCGGAAAACACCTGGAAATCAATGCCACAGACCCCTACCCTCCAAAAAGCCACGAAAACACTCTGCGGACCAGATTGCAAACCACTCACTCTGCTAGGAGAAACAGAAGTCCATCTTCAAGTGCAGCAAAGAAAATGCACTCAAAAAATTTTCGTTGTGGAAAACCTCCGAAATAACTTACTCGGCCTCCCAGCGATTAGAGCACTACAAGTACTCGAACAAGTGGGAGAAATCCAAGATGATTCAGTGGTCCAGCAGTATCCCGAGATCTTTAAAGGACTTGGAACTTTTAAAACAGACTGTACGATACGCCTGAAACCCGATGCCACCCCGTTTGCCATATACGTCCCACGACGTGTGGCACTGCCACAACGCCCTGAAGTCGAAAAGGAGCTACAACGAATGCAACAACTGGGTGTAATCTCTAAAGTCAGTGAGCCAACACCATGGTGTGCGGGAATGGTCATTGTTACCAAGCCGTCAGGAAAACTCCGTGTATGTGTCGACCTAAAACCATTAAATGAAAACGTGATGAGAGAAGTACACCCACTACCTAAAGTTGATTCCACCCTTGCCCAAATGGCAGGGGCCAAAGTGTTCACCAAGTTAGACACAAATAGCGGTTTTTGGCAAGTCCCATTGTCACAAGAGTCCAGGCTCCTTACTACGTTCCTTACACCAATTGGCCGATTTTGCTTCAATAAGCTACCCTTCGGCATCAACAGTGCCCCAGAGCATTTCCAGCGGAAAATGAACGAGCTTCTAGCTGACATTCCAGGAGTCCTTGTCCACGTCGACGACATCCTGATATTTGCTGCCACCAGGGACGTGCATGACCAAAGACTACACGAGGTCCTTAAACGGATACAAAACGAAGGGCTCACCCTCAACAAAGCCAAATGTAAATTCCACCAATCCAGGATCGAATACCTAGGACACATCATCGATAGCGAGGGCATATCTCCTGACCCTACAGTGCAACAACCAAAGAGAGTAGATTTTTTTTTTTGGTACACATTTTTTACATTTTGTGGCATATCTTCTAAAGTAAAAATGATATGATCTATTTAGTGCAGGTACTGAAAGTTCAACTATTGGCGCTTCCATTGGACCACCACCTGTTACATCACATGACATCATCAGTATAAAATGGCTGTCTGAAGATGTGTACTTCCGAAAATATGTTAGGAATAGAAGTAGCTTATTTGTTTGAGTTAAGATCTGAAATTTGTTGTGCATGTACCTGAGTATATTGCTCATCTTTTGAGCTTCAACGGAAGTCTGGGCTACTAGTAAGTTCTGAGAAATACTGCATTTTGTTGTTTTTTGGTGGCAAATATGTTAGGAATACAACTTTCGATTTTATATTAGTTAAGGTCTAATTTTTGAGCAGCATGTACTACAATAGTGTACTTTTCATCTGTACTAACTTACAGGAGTTAGGCTAGCCTCTTCTTTGCTAGAGCGGCCCATCTTGTCAAAAACAGTGCTTTTTATGACTTTTGGGGTGATTTGGCTACGTAGTAAGCTCAATTACCACGCCCCTGTGACACAGAATGACCAACACCAACTGTGTATTTGCAGGTAGACATCACATGACCTTTGGATGTAGCAAATAACAACAAGATGATTTGTGATGTCACAAATCAATGAATATCATTGCATACGTCAGCAAAAGTAGCAAAACAGAGCAAAATCACCATTTTTGACAAGAAGGGCCGCTCTAGCAAAGATAAGACTTGTCTAGCTCCTGTAAGTTAGTACAGATGAATTCTATGCTATTGTAGTACATGCTCCTCAAAAATCAGACCTTAACTAGCATAAAATCGAAAGTTGTATTCCTAACATATTTGCCACCAAAAAACAACAAAATTCAGTATTTCTCAGAACTTACTAGCAGCCCAGACTTCTGTTGAAGCTCAAAAGATGAGCAATATACTCAGGTACATACACAATAAATTTCAGATCTTAACTCAAACAAATAAGCTACTTCTATTCCTAACATATTTTCGGAGGTACACATCTTCAGACAGCCATTTCATAGTGATGATGTCATATGATGTAACAGGTGGTGGTCCAATGGAAGCGCCAATAATTGAACTTTCAGTACCTGCACTCAAATAGATCATATCACTTTTACTTCAGAAGATATGCCACAAAATGTGAAAAAAAATAATATAAAAAAAAATCTACTCTCTTTGGTTGTTGCACTGTAAAAGGACAGAGGCCATAAGAAAAATGCCTCCTCCAGCATCCCTCACTGAACTGAGAAGGTTCATGGGAATTGTCAACCAACTCAACAAATTCTCTCCCAAAATTGCAGAATTGTCTCAGCCATTGCGCAAACTCCTCAGCCCAAAACAGCCCTACACATGGACACCAAGCCAGGATGACGCCTTTCAAAAGCTCCAGGAAGAAATCTCTTCAAATCGAGTATTGGCCTTGTACGACCTCGAAAAGCCTACCAAAATCAGTGCCGATGCATCTGCCTACGGTTTAGGTGCTGTACTCTTACAACAAAACGACAAGGAATGGCGTCCGGTCGCGTTTGCCTCGCGTGCACTCACCGAAACGGAAACTAGATATGCACAAATCGAAAAAGAGGCCCTCGCCCTCACATGGGCATGTGAAAAGTTTGCCGAATATGTTCTAGGGAAAAGGTTCGAACTGGAGACAGACCATAAACCCTTGGTGCCAATACTGGGACAGAAGAGCCTTGATACTTTACCACCTCGAGTACTTCGTTTCAGGATCCGACTGATGAGATTTGACTACACTATCTACCACTCACCAGGAAAATCCCTATATTTGGCTGATACACTTTCGCGAGCACCCATCAATACTCTACCCCAAAAGAGTGACATGGACGCAGAGAAGGAAACCGAAAATCTAGTGGATTCCGTAATTACTAGCCTACCTGCAGAAGAAGCCAGCCTAGAGACATATTGTCATGCACAGTCAGAGGACCCAACATGTTCCAAGATTATTGAGTTCTGTAAGTCAGGTTGGCCCAACAGGAACCAACTCAAAGGAGAAGTCAGCAAGTACTATCAAGTCAGGTCATCACTCACTTACACCCGACATTTGCTACTTTATGGGTCGAGAATTGTAATCCCAGAAAAGTTGAGAAAAGAAACAATGGAAAAAATCCACAGTGGCCACCAAGGAATCGTTCGTTGCAGACTGCGAGTCGCCCAATCAGTATGGTGGCCAGGTGCCTCAAAAACCATGGAGACATTTGTCACACACTGTCCAGAATGCCAAAAGAACACAGCTCCCCACAGAGAGCCCCTCATGCCATCAAAACTACCCAGCTATCCTTGGGAGAAAGTGGGGACAGATTTGTTCGAAATCGATAAGACTACATACTTAATCGTGGTCGACTATTTTTCTCGATTTATCGAAGTACAGAAACTTTCGAACACAACAGCATCTGGAGTGATTACAGCACTGAAAGCTATATTCGCACGGCATGGAATTCCTTCAATTATGATCAGCGACAATGGCCCTCAATATAACTGCAAAGAAATGAGGGAATTCGCAGGCAAGTATAACTTTTGCCATATCACCAGCAGCCCTTACCACCCACAGTCAAACGGTCTAGCTGAAAGGTCAGTCAAGACGGCTAAACTACTCTTGAAGGACTCTCCAGACCCATGCAAGGCTCTGCTGAGCTACAGGGCAACCCCCCTACCTTCTTGTGGTTTTAGTCCAGCTGAACTCCTTATGGGACGAAAAATTCGTACTGATGTCCCACAAATTCAGAGTACATTCGTACCAAAGTGGTCATATCTCAAAGAATTTAAAGAAACCGATGAGAAGAACAAGCATAAACAAAAACGTGATTACGACCAACGACACCGTGCCCGACCACTAATGCCGCTACCTGAACATACACCCGTATGGGTAGACACTCCACATGGACAGGTTCCAGGGAGTATTGTGACAACCTCTACACAACCACGCTCCTACCAAGTTGATACACCATCAGGTGAAGTTCGCAGGAACAGAGTACAGTTACGACTTCGAGGTGAAACTGAGACCAATGAAACCGATGTGCCTCCTGTACCAACTGAACGGAACACTCGATCAAAAACTGGATCAGCCCCAGGTCCCCCGGACTATTTACGTTGTTGAGTGACTTAAGGGGGAGATGTGGTATAACTGTATTTACTATGTATGCTGTTTGTATTTATCCTTTGTTAGTGTTGTGATCTTTACCTTATGATTTGTGCGCATGTCTTATGTTGTCTCGTGTTGATAAAGCTACATTGGTACCTGTCTAATCCCTAATTCTACAGTCCACACCACATACCATGCAGGGCTCCAGTCCACACTCAAAGCCTTGCGACAGAATAATGAGCAGCCGGCCAGCCCCTCCCTCCAAGCGACCGGTACAGAGCCACTCCCCCTCTCTGTGCAATTAGTCAGCCTCTCCCTCCACCTATAGTACTGCAGCACTCAACCAGCCAGAAAAAACAACACAGCTAGCTCTCTTTGGCTATGCCAGGCTAGTAAGCAAGCAAAGGTAAGCTTAAAATAGCCACTCCTATATTATTATTAAACTGGCTTCTTTTTCTTTGAATACAGAAGCTGAACAGGCCTAGTGCAGTGCGTGCAGTACTAGTGCTAGTGAGCAAGTCTGCCTGAGCCAGCTAGTCTCCCAGAGTGTCTCTAAAGCAGTTCCTTCTGCAAGCACACAGCAGAATTTTGATGAACTAGTCTTACAGACTGCACCCGACTCTATAATTATGTGTTTCATTTATGACATTTTGTTTCTCTTGCAAGACATTTCATTCATCTTCATTCATCGAAAATACCGTTAATTTTATTTTTGCTGCATATGCTTGAGGTGCCAATTTATGAGCCATATTTTCCCTTGTAGCCCTGAGGTGCCAATTTATGACAGTTAAACCCCACTAGACTACATGGCAAAAGTGTAGTAGGTGGGAAATATGCATTAATATACACCAGGAAATACAGTATGCTTAATTACCTTGGTGTGATTGACAGGAGTTCATGATCATATGGGCAGGTAAACCTTGACCACTGTAGCTGTACATGGGGCCATGCCCAAAGTGATTCTGCTGTACTACTTCAGAGGGTATTCCAGAGTCTCCATCCATGGCCATATCTAGCTGTTAGTTAGCTATATAGAGTCTAGAAAGAAAGCATCAATATTCAGATCTAGTAACCACGTGGCATTACCAATACAAGTTTAACAATTTCATATTAACAACATTCATATTTTGTGGTTTTGCTGTTTTGGGTTTTGGAGTTGCAAGTGCACTGCAATCCACTGTAAAGGGCCACTTCTCGACAACGCAGCATAAGCTTCACAGAAGTTAATACGGAAAGAAACTAGTAAACAAACTAGTTTACGATAGTTCGCGCATGTGCCTGGTCTCGAGGCTAGTCAACGTATAGCCTTTACTACAACAACAAAGGAGCATGCTATCAACTTGTCAATATTGTTGATATTGGAGAGGGATTGGCACTATTGACATTGTACTCCTTTTTTTTGTACTCCTTTTTTCTTGTGATCTTATACCACACGCCTCCTCCCGCTCGGACGACAAATTCAATACTTCCATAAAGGTCACCACCCCTCTGATAAACCTAAAGGGTCATCTTTGCCGACCAGATAACACAACGCGACATCCAACGTGAGCAAAACAAATCAGTTTCAGTCTTCTTTTTTCTTAGATACAACCTCAGCCTGGAATAATGTGGATGGGATTTCGCTACAAACTTTTAAGTAATCTCTCTAACGTACTCTTTCGTGTATTAACTGTCTGTCTGTATAAATTATTATAGTCTCAGATTAGTATTAGATTACATTTTACAGCTATTTTTTGTTGACCTCTGCACAAATTTAAAATTAAAAATTAAAAAAGCAAGGCTGGTTAGTGTGTCTGTGCGTAACCACGCCCATCTTCTAAGCCAAGTCTTCATTGGGGGCAAATCAAACTAAGTTGGTGGTCACAAGTTGGTGGGTGACCACAAATTCAAATGACCCTTTTCCCCACGGTTGCGAACGACGTAACCACAGCTAGGTAGCTGTAAATTAATGCGTCCAACTGCTTGTTGTTCTTCATTTTGTCAATCCTTGATCTGATCAGAGATGAAGGAAAGAGGATTGGAAACGAAAATTCACTCTTCCCTGTGGGGCTAAGGGCGTGGTTTGCGAGGTAGCCAAAAAAACATTTACATTTCTACACACTGGAGAATAAACCACTCGCAAATGTGCTTATTCTAGCGTGACTCACTTCTGATCTGTACCTATTTTTAAACCAGGACACTTACATACTTTCATGTCGGTCAGTCATTAGCACTTTCTGAGGCCTTGTGCAAGAGGCCGTGACTACATGTGGCCCACAGAATAGGCGTACTATAAATTGCTTAGGATATTATGATATCTCAAAGAAACACAACTTTCTTATTTTGAGCGCGTTACCTGGCAAAAATTAAAATTGCGAAATGCAGATAGTTTTCAAGGCCTCTTTGTAGACTTTCGTTTCATCTATGATCTGATTCCGGCCTGGCCAAAAAAGTCAGACTACAGTGCTCAGACAGACTCTCCCAGAGCGGCTGACTAACGCTGTTCAAAACGGGTTGTCAACATTTTTCTACGCATCCTTTTGCATGCGCAGAGCAATTTGTATTATCCCCTAGATTACTGATGATTATCACTCGTCCGTGCCTCACTCATGCAGCACAGACTCGTGATAATCTTCAGTATCCACAGCCAATTAATATTATGTTCATTGAGAAAATTGGTGGTGTGTTTTGGTGGTGTGTTGTGTTTTCTTATCCGCTAAGAATAGTAGCCTAAGATCTACACATTTAAATTAAGCCCACCCCACCTGTAGCTGCTTTGCAGCATGTTTAGGGTGGGCGTAATCGTTACTATCAGACATATATTATACCGTATAGCGCAACATTTTCGAGGGGCTTTGTAACGAGCTTATATCAGAAGAGGTCGGACATCACTTGACATTTCAGGTGAGCCTGCTGCACAACATTATTGGATTTTTTTCCCGTAAAATGTCTCACGAAAATATTCTGACAAAGAGAGCTACTCGGCTACAACAGTAGAGTCTCGCTCTCTAAAGTACGGCCACTTCGATATACCGGCTCGATATACCGGCTTGGCACGGAATGCTAGCTATAAATATTACACAAAACTCACCCTGAAGTACGGCCACTCGCTATTTCGTTTACTGGCCAGTGCTGGCTGTCCCAAACAAGGTAATTTTGTAAGTGTATTACGGCCGGATATGACATTTTGGGTGTGGTTTAGCAAATAAAATTGGATTAATAGAGAACAGAATGACTTCATTGACTTCATTATCCTCGAGACAACACACAGCACGAAAAGCACGAAAAGCAATTTGGGATTATTATTAGTGAATTAAAGTTCAAGTGTTGTCCGACCTCTGAGCTTACTTATAATGATAATTCAACACGAGGGGATGATCACCAGATACAAATTTGAATATTGTGACAGACTTAGTTTTTGTGGGTTAATTTGCAATCCTACACGAAATGCTTTTAGAGGCCATTAGAAAATGTTGCACTACATGTGTGTATGTATTCGAGAGAGCATGTAAGTTATACATTGATTTATACGTACATCAGGGGTGGATCCAGTCGTTGGGTTCGTACGAACTACCTAGTATTGTTTGTTGTGACAAAGTTTTCTCTGCAGGGTGGGGTTGGTCTCTACATAACAAAAGGGTGGGCTCCCTGCATAACAAGAGGGTGGGGCTGGCTACTGGCTGCATTGATTTACACCTGGTTAAATGTTTATAGCAAAGACATCAGATCTACCTACGTAACGGTACTTACTCTCAAACAATTTGGCAGTGGGCAAGTGATAGTCAATGGACTGGACTCAATGTCAACATCTTATATAGAGCCGGCGCGCAGTGACTACGCCCCCTTTTAAAGCGGCACGCCCACTAATTAACAACGTTTTCCCGAATTCAATAAATTGATTTATAAATGCAGTGTCACTGTCCTTCAATATGCAGTGTCATGCACTGAAACGTCCAGGATTGGCATTGTGTCCCAGCTACAGTTGCGCATGCGCAAATTAAAATTGTGTCCCGCCTATTTTCCCGGCCCGGTTTTTGCGGCCAATCCTCTTATCAAGTGTGTGTAATAAACGCAAAGATGGCTGTTGATTTCAATTTACTTGGAACGTCCGGTGAGCAACATCCCCGGCTCAAACACGTGCTATAGCTACTTGAGAAAACAGATGGCTGAAGTGGGCTCGAGCTGTGGTTTGGAGGCGTTTGCGTCCAGATTGGTCATATCTAATTCACCATTAAATCCTACCATAACATAAATCCAGTCCAGGCAGGAACGAAATCGTTACCGTCAACCAGTCTGGATCTCATGTTCAACAGACAAGTGTAAGTAACCTGCAACCACACACAGTTATTGGATATATCCATGCATATAATACATAATTATAACGCGTAATTATAATTATAGGTAAGGTGGAAGCTTCACTCTTCATGGGAACAATGCTGTTGTTGAATGGGAGTTTTTATTACTCGATAATATGTTTTGCGCAGTTTTGCGCACTTCTGGCCGATTTAAAGGATCACCTTGCCAGTAAAGAATTCACTCTTGGGTACTTTGTACCTGGTCACAGCTTTAAAGGGAAGCAAATTCCTCTAATAGGTGATGAAGAACTATCAAAGAGAGCATCGCAGAAGACAAGGGATTAATTTGTGGATTAAGCTGTCTCGTGCAAAGAGACCCTTAAGTTCTAGTGACACATCTGATGATGGACCAGTTGTCTGATGCGAGGCTTCAAAAGATGGACGAACTGAATTCAAGCGAAAAACCTGGGAAGCAAGTACACCAGGGAACTCCTGAGCATGACATGACGCATACGATAATCCTCCCAACAAACCTTTTTTCGGCAAGCAAGGGAAGCCTGCTGTTAGTGTGTCGAGTCCTGGAAAACGCATTTGATTACGCACACAGTGTATTGACCAGCTGACCAAGTGGCATAAATTGAAAGAAGATGGCTGATGCTGAATATCATGGGTTTTGACACGGTAATTTATAATAATTGTTGTACTCTAATTTAAACATATCCTGCATGTGAAATCCATTGTTTACATTGTGACACTTAAAAATGCTGAGTTCAGAACTTGTCTAAACAACTTGATGTAGGATTGAGCAATTCGTCGTGGTCTTTTAAGTAATACTTGATGTAACTCCTCACATGGGTTATAGTCAGAACTATAAAGTGGTAATGTAAAAGGTCCTTCATTGTACATGGTGAATTGGTGAATCGATGTACATGGTGAATCGAACAGTTGTCAGATGGATCGAGGTGCTGGAAAGGACTGCATACATGGAATAAGGTTACCCTGCAAAAATTTATCACATAATTTTATGTGCTATAAGACCTTCAGAACTGAGATAACGGTGATAAACAGGGGGTAAGCCACGAATCTGATATCGAATGCCTGTTTCATCGAACCACACAAAAAAGTCACCTGGATAGTCAATGATTTCAGCCATAAAGGCACCCCTGTATTCAACACATCGCCCTGATTTTCTTCCTTGTGTAGCCATTTCTCTGTAACACCCTGCAAACAGTTGATCCAGATACAATTACGCGCCAAGCAAATTTCACTTAAATACAGCCCTGGGTTCCGGGTTACCTATTAAAAGAGACATTATATACAGCTCATGATATTCATCGAGCTTTCAGTGTCAATAAATCTCTTGTATAGACGAAAGGCATATTCATGCCTAGCCTCTGCCAGACGACTAACAGCAATATCTTTGGTGTAAGCCACTGTTCTTGCTGATTCAGCTGATGTCACAGTCTTGGTGAGCAAAACGGCAAAATAAATTCAAATTTTGGTATGGTAATCTACTACGCACCGCGTTCGAAGCAAATTGAAATCAACAGTACCAGATTAGCAACTTCCGGAACTCGGAGCGAGTTTTGAGTGTAAAAAGAGCTGCCGTGGGCGCGACCTTTGACCCCTAAATTATTTACTTGGTAACGAGTTCTCTTACACAAAAGTGCTCAGAAGACACTCAAACTCAGAAGACACTCAAACACAATAACAACCTAAATAATACACACATGGGACATTCCTGGTGGTTTTTCTTAGCAACCAGAGCAGTAACCAGATTTAAACATGAAACCAAGGCTCAAGGTAAGTGTATAAATAAGGCCATACACAATCCCTGTTCAGTTCGCTACAGTAACAATCCTCCAGTAAAGTTTTTGGATGAGCTCCATGAGGTCACAATAGACAGACCAACCGACCAAACCGAAGTTGAGTCTGAAAGAGAACACTGCTGTACCATCAGGGTTGTGCAGCTGGGACACAATCCGAGCCAGGACTGTTTGGCCTGCTGAGAAGATTTCCTTTTAAAATTCATGTGGGTAAAGATCGCTATAGAACTTTCTGAACCGGCTGAGAAAATTTGTGGGTAAAGATCGCTATATAACTCAATGAATTTTTCGGTAGTGTAGATTGCACATCATAACACTCCTCTAAATTATAGCACTTTGGTGGAATGAAAAAATCAGCAACTCTTCTGGTTTATATTAAGTACATGTCCCCTAGATTGTGTCCCAGGAACTCGCTCAGTTACTGGTGTTAATATTTATAGAATAAAACAGTAACTCTTCTCTTGATTTAATTGTGTCCCAGGAAATGGCAGTTGCACATGCGCAAATTAAAAATTGTGTCCTGCCTATTGTCCCGGCCTGCCTGGCCAAAACTCGGCCAATACTGGCACGGATACCGCTCCATACGGGGAAAGTGAGTGCCCTACTAATGCCCCTATACAGCCCGTATGTCAGGGGTGGGGCTTGACATTGATAGGTGCTGCATGGCGTTTTGCAACTCCGGAGTTTTGTTTACTATGTGACTCTCAATATATCCCCCTACAAGTAGGTTGTGTCTGATGATTGTCTGTTCTTACAGACATTAGCGTTTATCAGACACATTTTCAGCCTTAGTAGTTTTTTGCATACATTCATAGTAACACATGCTTGATCAGATGGTGCAAACGAAAATTTTTTATCACTGAGTGTCTGAACATGCATTGTGTCTGTTTGTGGTTAGTATGGAATTTATATCTGTATTTGTCTTATTCGTTAGTCTGTTGATCACACTTAGTGTTCACACCTCATGGTACACTTTTACTGTTTGAAAAAGTTGTTAGCCTGCCTAATCTTGTTCAATCCTAGAGTAGCTCTATAGGTACTTCGAACCGGATAGTCTATCCTTAATCATTGTCTTCGGTGGCTACTCTCTGAGCAACTCTCCAAGTGGTGTCTACTCTGTGAGCGACTCTCCAAGCGGTGTCTACTCTGTGAGCGACTCTCCAAGTGGTGTCTACTCTGTGGGCAACTCTCCAAGTGGTGTCTACTCCCTGAGCAGTTCTCAAGTATCCCCAATCATGGAATTCGGCGGTTACTTTGTGAGCAACTCTCAAGTAACATCTCCCCTCTATGGGTTGGGTTGGGTTGGATATAATCGTATAATTATATTGTCGTTTGTCGTAAACAATTATTGTGCATTACAATTATTGAACTGAATTCTATTGATAATTATTGTGTATTATTATATGAGTATAATTATAAGACCCGGGTCTCAACGCAATAAACGTACACGTGGCCACGTAGCATCGCTCGTATCATCGTCGAATCAATGTCTCGCGAGGAAACCTTGCGCGCAATCTCCAACATGCGGAAACGTCGCGGTGTTATTCGATCATCATTGACCAAGTTAATCACCAAAGTACGAGATTTGGAGGACAGCGAGTCCCCTCTTAAACGAGATCGTGCACAACAAGCACTTATCAAGTTAGACTCTCTAGAAGGGGACCCTACACTTCCACTTCCTGGACGACGAGGAGGAACTGTTAAATCAACAAGAAGTCCTAGACCAAACGGAGGAGGACATAGCCACAATGAGACTTCAACTGTCTCAAATAATTAAATCAACTACTACCACTGATCCTGATGAACGTGAGCTTAGAATAACCACAAGGAAATTGCCTCATTTGGAGACTCATTTGGAGAGAACCCTGCGTTCAATAGAAGAATCAGTATCAGCTTTGGATCCTGACAAACATTTGATAAAACAGTACAGAGAACAACTCAATGATACTAAGGCTAACCTGCATAGTGCTCATAGTGACCTGCTATCACTAGAGTTAGACTATGGGGATGAACTCCACACCAATCACAGGGGTCTGGAGATTGTTATTTGAATGTGCACTGACAGTTAGCAGACTGAGTGATGATATTAAGCCAGTTGCACCAGTTGCGAGATCTGGTGAACACGATGGAGTAAAACTTCCTAAAATAGAGGTTCCCATGTTCGACGGAAACATATTAAGCTGGAGGAGGTTTTGGGAGCAGTTCTCTGTGTCAGTACACGAAAGGTCCAGTCTGTCATGTTCTGAGAAACTTGTTTATCTTCAGCACGCTCTAAAGAATGGTTCTGCGAATGTAGTAATTCTCGCAGTCTGGGGAGAATTATACAGTAGCAATTGAATGCCTTCATGCAAGACCCCGGTTTATTCATCAAGCACACGTGAAGGTAATCCTTGATGCACCGTCCTTGAAAGAAGGGACCGGCAGAGAGCTACGAAAACTTCACGACTTGGCACAGCAGCATCTCCGTGCTCTGAAGTCAATGAAATACGATCCTGGGCCATCCGTGCTTGAGTTGAAATTAGATGCTACTACCACTTTCGAATGGCAAAAACATAGCCAAACCCAGCGCAAAGTACCTCATTATCAAGACCTGTTGGACTTCATTAATCTCAGAGCTCAAGCTTCAGAGTCCCGTTCTCAACAGCAAGTCAAAAAGACTAATACCGTATATCTTCTAATTTATCGGACAGCAAAAAATAATTATTTTGGAAATTGTCCGGGTATAATTGGAACAGATTTTTATAGAGCATGTGAAGTGTCCGGAATAATTAGAACAAGCAAGCACTGCATGTGAGCTAGCTAAGTTTAATATTAACAGGGTACGACTGAATAGTTGCACTAGCTATCTAAAACTAGCTACTCAAAGCTATCTAACTGCAGCACTCTAAGTCTTACTTGCCGTCAATGAATGGTAACTCAACTTTTCAAGGTATTGTCCGGATATTTAGAACAAATGTAATATTAAAGTACTGGAGTGTCCGTTGTATTAGAACAACAAAAATTGCCCAAAAGAGTGTCCGGGGTAATTAGAAGTGTCCGATAAATTAGAAGATATACGGTAAGCTAGATAACTCTAGTTCTGTTACGAGACGTTTTCCACGAGTCTGGTGCTAACTGCATTTCATGTAATAACGAAAAGCATCCGCTCTGGCAATGAACCATGATAGTAAAATGCTCTCCTAAAGGAGAAAAAATTATGCATGAATTGTTTGAGTAGCGGTCACTTTATCAAAAACTGCAAATCGATTCATCGGTGCAAGAAGTGTCAAAGATCCCACCATACACTATTGCAATTGGAGGAACGCAAAAACGAGACTGGCAGTGCGAGTGCTAATCACATATCTACTGCCATCCCTCCCATTGATGCAGATGCGATTACTCCAGCTATTTCGGCCACAGCAATCCCTTTGAAGTCAAACACTCTTTCTGATGACATGTCGGATCATGATCACATCGCCCAATGGCTTCTCACTAGAAGCGCGTGCACTTCTGGACAATGCCTCTTCGGTGTCCTTTGTCTCTGAGCGTTTAGCTCAAACTCTTCGACTTCCACGAACAAGTCAGAATATCACTGTCTCTGGAATTGCTGGTCTCCAACACAGGACACCAATCCAGTTTGTAACCAGTTTTAAAGTGTCTCCTATCAGTACTGGAAGAGAGACAGAAATCACAGCAATTATCATTCCTAAAGTCACACTCTACAGCCGGTAGCACATGACCTTAACTGGAAACATTTGTCCAGTTTAAAACTAGGGCAAGATTGATGTTCTACTGGGTGCAGATCTTCATGGTCGGCGGACTGGATCTCCAGGCACACCCACAGCTTTCGAGACTATATTTGGATGGGTGCTTAGTGGAAAGATTGACGGTATTCAACCCAACACCCATATTGCAACGCTGCATGTTATGGCTGAGTCTGGGAATGACATTCTTCATAAGTTCCCAGAACTTGAAGAACATCCAAGGTCGAACCCCCCTATGTCTCAGGAGGAATGTGAAGTCAAGAAACACTTTCAAACCCATCATTATCGTAAACAAGATGGGAGATTTGTTGTCCCTCTCCCAAGGAATCCTGAAGTAAAACCTATTGGAGACTCACAAGCGGTACGAAGATTCCTCACTCTGGAAAAATCTCTGCGATCTAAGAATCAATTTGGAGCATTTGATGCAGTTATACGAGAATACTTCGATTTAGGGCCTGTACCCAATAATGATTTCGATAGATCACAGTGCCAAGTATTCTACTTACCCATGCACGCAGTGTACAAGGCGTCAAGTAGCACAACTCTGCAAAATCGTCAACGGGAGTATCGCTAAACGAAACCCTCATGGTGGGCCCTACGATACACCCGCAACTAATAGATGTACTACTCAGATTTCGGTTTCATCGCATTGCATTAACTTCTGACATTAGTATCGAGCCGTCGAGCTATCTGCTGAAGACAGAGACTTCCATCGTTTCGTGTGGAGATCTGATGTATTGAAAGACTTCCGTATGACAAGGCTCACTTTTGGCGTGTCTGCATCCTCGTTCGCAGCTAATATGTTGGACCATGGGACCATGCTCATGAATACCCTTTGGCAGTTAAGGCTGTAGAAGATCGTTCTACGTGGACGATGCATTAACAGGAGCAAATAGTCGAGTAGAAGCTGTCCAATTACAGAGCCAGCTGCAAGAATTATTCTCACGTGGAGCCTACGCAAGTGGAACTCAAATGACTCTTCAGTTCTTGATCACATCTCATCTGAACTGAGGAATTGCCAGGAGACGCACAGCATACATGATGCCGATCAACAAACGAAAACGTTGGGTTTTGAATGGAATACACGATCAGATCATTTTCACCTAACAGTCGCTAGTCTGCCATCCATCGATTGCATTACGAAGAGAGCACTCGTGTCAGACATAGCAAAAACCTTTGATGCTCTCGGATGGTTTGCCCCCACTCTCATACAAGCAAAGATACTGTTGCAACGGCTATGGGAAAGAAAAGTGGACTGGGACGAGATTGTCCCTGATGAAATCAAAGATGCCTGGTTACAGTGGAGACAAGAGCTACCCTTGCTCAAGCAAACAGATTAGTAGATGCTATTTTCCAAGCGATGCTCAGATACAATCTATGGATTTTGTGATGCATCGGAGAATGCATATGCAGGTGTCATGTATCTCCGAATGATCGATTCTGATTCGAAGGTGCATATCTCCCTGGTCATTGCTAAGACTAAGGTGGCACCCATTAAGAGATTGACCATTCCACGTTTGGAATTATGTGGAGCCTACTTGTTATCCCAACTCTTACGTCACGTTCGAGACTTGTTTTCTATTTCAATGGATAGCATATTCACGTGGACGGACAGCACGATAGTGCTCGGCTGGTTGAATGGAAATCCAAGACATCTAAAAACCTTTGTGGGTAATCGAATTTCATTCATAATGGATCAGATCCCACCCAGTAGGTAGAGTCATGTAAGTGGTACTGACAATCCAGCGGATTGTGCATCTAGGGGAATTCTCCCCTCTCAACTCGTGAGTTTTGATCTCTGGTGGCGTGGACCAAGTTGGCTTCCGCTCGATCCATCACAATGGCCAGAGCAGTCTTGCGTGCAGTATGGGAACTACCTGAAGAGGAACGGGAGATATGCCTTGTTTTGACAGTAGATCCCGATCATCCACTCTATCGATATTCTATGTTTACTCGCTTTAAACGCGTCACAGCTTGGGTGATTCGTTTTCTGAACAATTGTCGTAAGTTGAATCTCGGTCAGAACACTTTAGTCAATTCTCTTGATTAGCTTATCTCAATGTGCTTGCTTCCCGGAAGAAATTAACAGTCTCAAGATTGGATCTGACATTTCCCGACGTAGTATCCTTGTGCCCTTCTTGGATAATTTTGGAGTTCTCAGAGTCGGTGGATGCATAGGAAATTCGAAAATATCCTACACAGGAAAAATATCTAAATTTCCTATACTTTCAGGATAGTACAAAATTTCCTGTAGACTTTCCTTTATAAATCTTACACATGTCCTGAACTTCTTCAGGAATAGTAAAGGAAACTATACAGGAAACGTTGCACTATCCTTTGTAAGTAGGTTGCAGGACACTTGCAGGACACCTGCCATTTTTCAGGAAATGTGCAGATTTTATGGGCTGCATGTAGCAGCACTGTAGCAGGAAATTTAAATATTTTCCCTGTGCTATACAAACCTTCATCCAATTATATTGCATGGAAATCATTCTCTGACTAGAGTGATTATTCGTACGGAGCTGCAGGTCCAACATTGCTCTTTGCAGAATTGTGCCGACGTCTGCATTATTATTGTCACAGGTCGAAAAACAGTGTTGAGACACTTGCCTTAGAGGTTCCATCAGACCACAGCCTCAAAAAATGGGTCAAATACCAATGGAACGTGTTACCCCTGACGCAGTTTTCGAGAACGTTGGTGTTGATTATGCGGGCCCCGAAAGCCAACCGTCATCAAGGCTTATGTCGGTGTGTTTGTGTCCATGACGATTAAAGCCGTTCATTTGGAATTGATTTCGGATCTCACTGCAAAATCGTTCATCGCTGCTCTAAGACGCTTCACTTCACGAAGAGGTCATCCGTCTATGATCTGGAGCGATCATGGAGCGATCATGGCACCAACTTTGTAGGCGCCAACCGAGAATTAAAAGAGTTTTCCGATTTTCTTGATCAGCAGCGAGTTCAAGGCCTTGTTTCCGAATTTTGCAATTTTGCTCGTCTAGACGAATCGTCTGAAAATTCATTCCGGAACGCTCTCCTCATTTTGGTGGCTTGTGGGAGGCTGCAGTAAAGAGTTTTAAGGCACATTTGAAAAGAGTCACAACTAATTAAGTTGACATACGAAGAAATGACCACAGTGCTTAATCAGATAGAGGCATGTTTGAATAGCCGACCCCTGGCTCCGTTGACACCCAATACAGATGGAATAGAGATTCTCACACCAGGTCAGTGACCAAATTCATCACTTTAGTGTTCCAGATTAAACATTGCTAATTTCCGGCGACCTGCAGGTAGTGGCCTGGGTGGTCCCCCATTGGAAGTGCGGGACCTGAGCCTGCCATTGTTCGGGGCAGAAGACACACCTCTCACCCCAAGTGGGGGTGGCACCAGTGCGGTTGTGGGCGGGGACGAGACAGTATTAAGTCCCAGCAAAGCAACATGGGGCATGGGGAGGAGGGCAGTTCCTGATCTCCTGAAAAACAGCCAGAGAGAGCTCTGGGCATACCAGACTCTAGTCAGGGCCTATGACCTGCAGCAGGCAACCCTGGCTAATCAGAACCAGCGGGGGAGCCAGCGGGGAGGACAGACGGATCATGTGTTGTGCCCTCGCCCCTCCTTCCACGGGTAGAAATCTGGGAGACTCCCGCCTGAGGCATTCGGATAGGGGCCACTCGGACAGACGCCGGCTGTGTTTTGACTGGAACGACGGAAAATGTTCCTCTCCGTACTGTCGGTTTAAGCACGTTTGTTTTAAGCACGTTTGTGCAACGTGTGGCCTCAAATGTACAGGGGCATGTACACGGGCTAAGCCGGTCAAAAGAGTGACTGTTAGCAGAAACGGGAGTGTTGTGTTGTGTTTCTTGGTGCATGCAGGCTACTCATGCTGAATTGACATTAAATATTATGGTCTGAAGGGAGGGTACTGGTCGTCTGTTGTGATGGGTGAGTTTCGCCGCGGTGTGAGTTTGGAATAAGAGGTGGGGCTGTTCTGATGGGTTAAAAGAACGATCCTTGCTCTTGAAGCCGGAGGTGGCTACATCTACATGGTTCGTGCACTGGAGCAAGTGGTAGCCCCACCGCTGGACTGTTTGGGGGCCATTGTTACACCTTATGAGTGGGAGAGGCTACTAGCATCCCACCCAGACAGGGACATTACATCGGGTTTTCGCATTAGACGCAATCGGCGAGATTGATAGCACAGAATGCTCATTGAACAGCCCCTTGCCCGTGGACACCCCTGGTATTCATGTGAATAGGTTTGGGGTAATGCAAACCAGCCAGAGGCTCATAGTTGACCTATCACACCCCACTGATTTCAGTGGTACGTCACTGTGGACTCGGCGGTGCACATAATCCGGCAGTGTGGCAAGGGCACCCTTCTTGCGAAACTAGACTGGAGACTTCTCGGTATGAAATGGAAAGGGGCCCTATGCTGCATTACCGTTTGGTTTGAGATCAGCCCCCAAGATATTCGGGTGCCGTTGGGGATGGACGACTCCTGGATTAGGGGATTGTGCCCACTCCCTTCCCTTCAGACAGCCCTGGCGACATGTCGGGAGTCCCAGTGGCCCCCGATAAGGTGGAAGGCCCGTCAACGGTTTTGACTTTCCTGGGGATCTGCCTTGACACAATTAACAGGCTGAAATTGGTAAGGCTACAGGCATGCATGTGCATAAAGAGGGAAGTTCTCTCCCTGCTGGGAATGCTTGTTCCACCGGGGCGGACATTCCTGAGAAGGATTTCGGTCTGACCTTCATTGGTGGAGTTTGTTCCTTGGCAGGTGGAATGGTATTCGAATGATCCAAGGGGGCAGTGGTCACCTCTGATGCATCTCATGGGCCTTTTCACAGACCAGCGTGTGCCTTGTGGGGAAGGTCATCCCAGGGTCATTCTATTCAAGTCAGGTGTGATAATGCAGCGGTGGTGCGTTCAGGCACAAGCAAAGACAAGTTGGCCATGTGACCTTTTTCAAGGCAGAGTTTGGCTTCACCATAGTGGAGATTGAACACTGCTGCAGATGCATTATCTAGAGACAAACTATCTCACTTCTTCCAGACCTGCCTCAAGGCAATTCCACAGGAACGGCCACGCAACTGGACTGGACGTATGTTTCATTCTGCGGGTCAGGCCCGGTATATTAAATTTTGTGCTATGTTCTCGTGGTCACCATTTCCGAATCATGTGCCTCTTCATTTGTTGCCTGGCGGTGTACCTGTCTGCAGTGAGGTACTCTCAAATGGCAAATGGCAGCAGGAGGTTACAAGCATCGGTTTGCCACCCTGTGGCATCGTCTCGAGTACGTGCTCAAAGGGCAAACCTCGCTTGCCCATGACCCCAACCGGAATGTGTCTTCCGACACAAAAATGATTTGGGGCGGCTTGTTGCTTTCTTCGGTTTTCTCCGATGTGGCGAAATGGCTGTGCCCAATGATGACAGCTATGATCTATCTTGCCACAGGGATCTGGCGGTGGATCACCAGGACACCATCAAAGTACGCATTAAGGCGTCCAAAACAGACCCCTTTCGTAAGGGTATAGACATCTTCTTGGGTCGGACAGGAACAGATTTGTGTCCCCTGTTGAACTACCTTTGTGCTAGAGGTTCTTCGCAGGGTCCCTTATTTGTTTTCGCGGATGGGAAATTGATATCTCGTTCTCGATTATTTTGTTGATAGGCTGCGAAAAGGTTTGCGGGAGGCCTATTGCAGCCACAGTTTTCGTGTTGGAGCAACAACGACGGCAGCTAAGAAGGACTGCATCATAAAGACGCTATGGAGGTGGGAAAGTTCAGCATATCTTCAGTATGTCCAGAGGAGGTCCGACAACAGTGCGCCTGAGCTTTCTGAAGCAACGCTCTTTAGTAAAAAAAGGATCATTATGCCGATTCAGGCTGAATAAAAATGCAATGTGCGCTACAAGTTCTATACCAGACACTTCAGTTGACAGTGCCATTAATAATGGGGTAAAAGTCTTTGTGCTGAACATAGGTGTACAGTTCACATACAGAATTCCAAGCTTTTCAGTAATTGAAGTTGAACTGAGGCAAGGAACATTTCAGTTTGAACATTTAGATGGATCTGTACGTGTGTATGATGGATTCTTGAGATCAGACCAGAACTTTCCAGACCCTTCTAGACCGTCTACCACCCCTTTTGCTATCACTATTAAAGACCATTGTTTTGTTGATGTAAGTTGCTTCCCAATTTTGTTGTACTGGCGCATACTCAAATACTATATACTTCTCTTACAGGTTTAAGAGTTTTGTAAAGTTGTGTATGTATACGACACCTAAAGGCTTTTGACAAGTTTGTTTTTCTAATCGTATGGGATTGGCTACTTAATGATGGAAACTGAGAGTTTGCATCCCAAGAAGAAGACACTTAAGAGAGCTATGTTCCATTTAAATGCATAGGTGTCACTCGTGATACGGAGTATCAGAACATTCTCCATGAAGTTAAGGATATAATTAAAAGTGGTGACATTGTTCCAGTGAAGATGAAACCTGAGCCAGAGAATATTGTTGATCCTGAGGCAATTTCTTTAGGTTTGGCTGGTTATGTTGTTTCTGAAATTTGTGAGAAAGTACACACAGCTATTAGTAGTTGAGTTCGTGTGGGTAAAGTTCAAGCTTTGGAAGAAACAGCCTGGCTATTATGCTTGTATTGGAGTCACTCGGAGAGGAGAATGGTCGATAAAGGTTAAAAGATGCATGTTGTAGCACCTTTACTTGAACTGCAACTTGCAATAATTGTATGGTCATCATCTGTCACAGTATATAATTCTGAACGTATGACATTGGATAATTAACGCATGCAAATGACGTATGATAAAGAATACAAGGTAAAGAATACATAATAGCAATAATACGTCCTCGAAAGTTTGACATACAAGTGTTCGGAGATGTAAGTGGGAATATTAGGTGGTGGCGGGCAGCTCTTCTGGTGGATTGTGAAAAATCGCTCTTGTATGAAGAGTTTTGTGTGATGTGATGGAAGGGAGGACTTCCCACTTGAAAACGTAGAAGTGGCCATCGATTCAGCTCTCGGGACTCTATATAGACATTTTTCTAGGTGATTGTGTGGATGGAATGTCAAAATCAGGTCTGTCACCCTCATAGAAGCGGTCGTGGTTGGAGGTATAATAAAAATACGGCAGATCGGGGTCATTCCGTTTCTCATACTGTTAGGGTCTCTTCGTGCTTTCGCCAAGTTGTACATCACATTGGTTCCACCACCACGATCCAATTGCACCATAGCCTCAAGAGAGAGAATTAGATAATCTCTTATATTTCTGGAACAGCTTAGTCACCACACCAATCTGTTCTTCTCGAGATATTGTCTGACCAGTGCCTGATAAAACACAATTGTTCATCATTGGGCAAGAAGAGTTGGTCAAATTGTATTCAACCTTGGCATTGTCAGGAGAGGAGAAACGGTTTTGCAGCTCCCTCTGAACAGTGTTTCGACAGGCATCAGCTACAGTAGATGAGATAGAAATTCACCATTATTTTTATGATACGAACATCTAGTAGCAGTTTACCTGTGCGTACTACTTCCAAAACTGATGTTTTCTTCCAAATGCTGGCCACCTGTCTTTGAAGCCAGCACAACACTAGTTAGCTGCTCGAGCTCATCCAACATGCATCAAGACAACATGCATCAAGACACATATAATCAGTGAGCTATTGTTTTTACCCTTGATAGAGAATTTAAACTCTTTCTTGCTACTTCTCAGTTGAGAATCAGGACTCTAGAGACCTATAACTGAAAGAGGGACAGGACAAGTTGCTGTGTTGGAGGTCTGTGCCTTTTGGAAGGCTGTCTTGGAGTACTTCGGGGAAGACTGGGAAGACACCCTTGGTTCAGTTTGTCCTTGTTCTTGAGATCTTTTCATTTCGCCTGCTGTCTAGTCTGTACTTTGATTGCACAATTGCATGGCACTGCACTGCTTTTGCTGAATCAGCATAATGATCTTTTTTTTTACTAAAGAGCGTTGCTTCAGAAAGCTCAGGCGCACTGTTGACCTCCTCTGCAGTATGTCCGTCTGTCTCGAGATCACGTCGATCAGCTGGTAGGTGTCCTCTTGAATGATGAACTTAATTTATATTAGCAATGGTACTGAATTTTGGCTTAGGAGAATGAATAGCCGCGGGAATTCCCCTAAATTTGGGCTCTCTCGTGACCCATGACTAATTAGTTAGGGGTCGCGGGATGGAGTCAACCCCCTCCCCTCGGGGAACGCCTTCGCCAAATCTTTACACAATGGCCATGTCTTAACTTGGTTGCTTTGGTTGCTGGTGTTGAGAAAATACGAAGGCGTTAAATGTAGTTAAACGTAGTTAACGCCAAGTATGAGCCGCGGGTTAAGTCGAGTGTTGAGTGTCAGAAAAGAAGTGAATAACTATCTATATTACTGATTCGATGAACTATATACAGTAGAACCTCGATCCAGAAGATAAGTGAATATGCCGGAGGATAATGAATAGATAAACCACGCCTTGATCCACCCAGGTTGTCTGCGCATGCGCAGAAGATAAGCAGGCATGTCTCACAGCTGTACCGCGCATACGCGTTTGAGGGACACGCCCATTTTCTGATCTGATAACAAGAAAACTGCCAAGCCGGATAATCGAGGTTCCGGATGTATACATACATGCATGCACTGCAGGGTTGACCCATTCAGCAGTCCAACCCTACAGCAAAGTAAGGTATAATCCTACGAGCCTAAACTAAGGTATGTATAGGTTATTATGAAAACATACATTAGGACAAACTGTTTAACTTCAATGTGTGCCCGTTCATCTTGGAGCACACTGGGCTATGATGGTATATAACTGGGTAAATGTGTTTAGTCATTCCAGTATCAATAGATCAACGCAAAAAGTCAATAGATAGTATCAGTGGATTATCTCAGTGGATTATCAACAATTGGGAGAATGATGTAAGTTATGCTGCATGCAGTGCATAAATTTTATGCATAATTATTATACCTCAGAAAGTACATAAAGTACATAGAGCTGCGTTACAATGCTGAGAAAAATGCTGAGAAAAATTACTGGAAAGGATGGTAATTATCATATGACTGCAAGTATAATACACCTTACGGAGTGATCGGTGTATAGAATATCAAGAAAAGATAGGAAAAGTACGTAGAAAACTTTTATGCTTGCAAGCGCAAATTGAAAAGTGTACCAACATAGCAGCTTTAGATGCAACAGAACAACTTGTAGACAGAGCATTGATTGTTATTGACTTACCTAACCAACCAGCACAATTTGGATCTGCTTTAAACCATCCAGCTAATAAGAGTATTACACCACAAAAAGCATTTTTTTCTACAAAGCGACAACAACTAACATAAGGCTACACATAATCAGGCGAGGAAAATGACAGGACCTCTTACATGGAACAAACGTACACGGCTCCATGGGGAGCTCTTTACCACAAAGTATACAAGGTATGCGTATATGTACTTATTGTTCATTGTGGTCATACATGCATTACTACTAACTGTTGTATATACAGTATTATCTGATAGAGTATTATCTGATAGAGGAGAGAGTATCGAATGTAGGCATACTGTACATCAGATGTATGCGCTGTATCTGTCACAACCTTGGAATTTGCACACTGACCAATCGGGTGATCTATCAAGAAAGTAGATTACATCACCCAGATTACATCACCCACGCTTGGATTTGGATTGGTCAGTGTGCAAATTTCAAGGTTGTGGCGCATACATCTGATGTACAGTATGCCTACGTTCGATACTCTCTCTCTATCATACACTCTTGTTATTATGCATGCAGAGGAGGGCATGTACAAATCATCCAGGCCAATACACTAGCACGCATGTCGAACCTCCTCTGTCGAATCTCCTCTGCTACATGTGGTCAATATAATTATACTGGGTGATTGATGCATGAGTAATACAGGTATATACTGTACCGATGTATTGCAGCTCTGCAGCAATGATATTTTAGCATTTAAAAGAGGCGAGGAAAACATTCAGAAGTCAAAATAAAGCAGTATTATTCAAAGAAAAACCATATGGATACATATTTACAGTTAGTGACAAAAGAACAGAATGGCAGCCTAAGCTAAACATGATTATGTGCGATACTTGCTTGGATTGGTACCATTGGTAAGCAAGCGTTACCGCTTTTGATAATTAATGCACTCTATCAATGGCAAGCCCCACGTCCTCGGCCCCCTGCCATAATGATGAGGAGTTAAATTCTTACTGCTTACCGGCTTTTACACATTTAGGTCGTGTGTTCACAGCAAGCTTGGAGACGAGTACAAAGACAATGTGGATCTAACATAAGTTCTCACCTTTTCTTGTTAAGCCTGATGAGGGACTGCTGGCTAGGCGAGGCGAGCACAAACTGAGACCGTGCCCCATTTGATTCAAAGCTGACTCAGCAGTTGGAATCATTCCTGTGTCTAGCCTTCCAAAAGTATGTGGGAATGATATTTTCGGGTACTCTCTGTAGACAAGTAGCACCAGTGTACGTGCCTTCTATAAAGATTGTGAGCTCTATTCCCTTTGGTCTGAATATTTTTCTTGTTGATAGAGTCGCTCGTTTGGTCAATAGCAAATCCAATGGTAACGTTGGCTGTCTGGTTGCCGGCTTACCGTAGATTTCTTAGAGCTGCTGCATATATAGATATCAACTTGTGTACCGCCCTCAATTTTTCTTAAATAGCTGGGCATTGTATGCAAGTAAAATCAAGTCTTAGTTAGCTGGTTTAAGCAGACTCTTTAAATAGTTTCCATTTTCTTGCGGTTGGTAGGCATCATTTTGAGCATAATCGTATGAAGTGCTATTAGTTGACTGGAGAGTGTATACAGCAATTAATCTCGCCAGTACAAGCGTGCAATTACCTGCCAAGTAATTGTACGCTGTCAATGACAACGGATTGTTTTCGAAAAATTATCACGGCCGAAAATGTTATAAAAAACGTAATCATACACTATATTAGTATGGTTACTCGTGCGGCATTTATAACAAGCACACCTCGCTATATCTAGTATAGCTTTACCACTCGTGCTATTAATCCCTCTTAGCCTACTGCGTGTCTATGTTCTAATTTATCGGACAGGAAAGTGTCCAGGTATACTGAAATAGCACGTGATAAATTACGGTAATAGGCATGCACATTTTTGGGGTGAGCTGCACTCTTGGGGTGAGCTGCACTCAGTCGAGTCAGTAGTATCGAGCCAGTAGTATAAACATCTGCAGGCCTGATGGGACCATACATTCTAATGTTGTGTGTCTGCATAATTATTTTTCTTTTCCCAGAAAATCTTCGCCTGACTGTTACAAGTAGGGGACCTGCACTTATTACTGTTCAATAATTGTCTTGTCTCAGGGTTTATTACCATCTTTTCTTGTTTGTCATTGAGCAGCAGTACGTTGCTTGCATGCGCACAACCGTTTAATAGTTTATAGATACTGCGCATGCTTGTATGCGCTGCTGTTTCGGTCTTGGATTAGCTATGTCATCAACTGCACCAATTCTTCTCAGGTTGTACTCTCCAACTCTGTGGTGAGGCATCCATAGCTAGTATGTAATAATAATTGTTTATAGTCCATAGGCTTAGCTATAGTGTATAACTTATAATCACCTAGCATATTAAGGATGTAAGGAGGACAAAGGTCGATCAGTATCACGTGGTCCTCATCAACTTCGGTGAACTTAGTCGAATCTGTTAGTTTTCGTCGCATTGCAACTGCTGGAATACACACACAGTCAGCTTTACCGTATCCCTCCTGCGGCTACGCCTCGAAGCATAACAACTAGGTACAGTATTTCCGCTGAGGCTTAAAAACACCCGTTTGTTTACATAATTATGATGTGAAACAAGTAAGTCTGGCCATGGTTAGGCGAAGTAATCTTTAGGAAGCTAACAGGGTGGGGATGAGGATGGTAGTGGCTGCAGCCAATGTTTGGGCCTGTGTAGTTAAGGCCTGGGTCAGGCACTGATAAGCCGATGTAGATCATGTAGATGTTTATTAATGTTATTCATTTGCTTAGCTAGCTGCTAGAAATTATCTTTGGCACAGTGCTCCAACCAAAGAGACTGGAACTTTTTCAAAGTATGAGTACAGGTATTGAAAGATAAAGTATTGGCGCTTCTCTTGGACCACCTCCTGTTTTGAGGAGTTAATGGGCAGCTCTCAAAACGGGACGCTATAGCTAGCTAGTTCAGGCATGCAGTGGTATGAATGTTGGCACAGTGAGGGAGTGGCCCCGCAGTTTACGTACATTACGTCAATGAGAACATTTCTACTGATGATTAAAAGAGTAAGAGCTAGTCCCCACTGTCACCAGTATCTGTCGAAGTCTAGTTATTACCGACATAATTATGTTTAGTTTCTTGTTTGTGATGGCAGGCCTGGTCTAGAAGTGCAGCAAGACTGTAACACTGATGATGAGACAGACAGAAAATACTGATATTGATGCAGGTGAGTATACTGAAAGCCTCCGATAGTGTATTAATAGGGCCCCTGGCAGAGTCCAACTGTACCCGCCAACTAGGATAACAGATTCTTCAGATTGTGATGATGCAGTGAGCATTTGTGATTATGCATTTGTGATTTACTAAATGCATGCATATAAAATATACGTAAGTATTATATAGTAAGTATTATATAGACCACACCCTCTGTCACAAACACACACACACACACACACACCACACACACACACACACACACACTGTCATGCATAATTATGAGCACCAATACTAAAAAGTATTACAATATATTTATTTTCTGTAGGAGGAGGAAGTGTGGACTTCAGATGATGATTCAGAAACTGGTATCACAACTACTTTCTTCTGCTCCTGTTATTTTGGTATTTTGGAAAGCAGTGTCAGTTTCAGCTTCTTCAACATTAAGTACTTTGTCAAGCTCTTGGATAGCGCTTGTAGCGCTTATAATTGTGCAAAAATAGCTTCTGAACAAATTCCTCTATTACCAATGTCAGTTGAAAAAATCATTGGAGAAATGTTTCATTGAATATGTAGTTTGCTTATGAATTTAGTGATTGCGTTCGTACATTAGCAAATGGTCAACTAAAACATTTCGCCCCTCCAAATCATCCCCATGAAACATGTAAGAAAGAGAAAAGCCTGTGGTGCCAGTATGAACGAGCCATATTTCTATTATACATCTTTGTTTCACTCTTTCTCTTCTCCACTTTATTTGCTCTACGCTTTTCCCTTTTTTGCAGCAGGCCTTTGAATTAACCTCAGATTCGAATTAACCTCAGATTCTTCATGGCCATCGGCATCTCACTTGAAGGTGGATCGGGAAGTTGACCAGAGAATTCTTGAGGATTTACCTCAGATTGAGCTTGAGAACTAGAAGTAGACTCAATAGCTGCACTGCACCTGTAGCTAGCTGTGTGATCTACCATGCTGCGCATGCTTGCTTACAAGGTTAGGGTTTAGTTCTGTATCTTGTACAAAAGTCATGTTTATCATGAATGATTTTTCACTACCGTCTGCCAATCCGTCCATCGCCATGTGGCTTAGCAAGAAACTAATTATAGTCCACAACCATGTATCGACCAGCTGGATCTGTAACTGATCATCGCACAGTCCTCTGAGCCGCGATTCAGTGCCCAACAAGTTGCAGCTGTGGACATGGCCAGTAAAGTTGATCAGCTTTTGTCTATGCTAACCTCCACCCATAGCAAACAGCTGCTTGAGGTGGAAGTTGATCTAGCGGAGATCTGTGTTCCACCTTCGATGTTCCACTATGTATACAACATATTTTCTTTTAGGTCACGGTCAAAAAGATACACAAACAAACCACTGATGAGCGGATCCAGGAAAAATGAAAGGGGGGGCGAAGCCCCGTACGAGGGTGGCAGAGCCACCCAGGGGGGTGCCGTCGGAGGCGAAATTTTTTGCTTTTTACAATTTGCTCACAATTTGATCTTTGAAATTTCATGAATACGAAAAAGTCTAATCAACGAAGGATTGTATACTGTAGATGTTACATGCACTCTTGGTACATTGAAAGAAGCACAATGCCTACCTAGACTGCAACTAGCTGAAACAGTCTGAGATCTGCTCCATGTTAAGGAGCAACAGCCTAGCCTAGATCTTCATCAGTGAGTCTACATACAAGTAACAAGGTTGGTGGCAAAATTGTTGTAACCTCAGGGCTTTAGCCCACCCCTGGTACGGAGTAAGTAGATGTGGTCTGTGAGATACAGCAGTTTTTCTTTTCCGAGGTAGCTATACTTACTATCTTGTACTCAGGATGTTTCATTCTTTGGCAACAGCCTGTCAATATGGTGTCATCTTTCGTCAGGTGGCCCGTCCATTTAATTACGCTTCTGCTTTGTGTTGTAGTGTGTGCATTGGTCCTTGTGTCTGTCAGGATGTTTCATCCTTTGGCAACAGCCTGTCAAGATGTCATCTTTTGTCAGGTGGCCCGTCTATTTGTACGCTTTTGTTACGCTTGTGCTTTGTGTTGTAGTGTGTGCATTGGGCGTTCTGTCAAGAGTCATCTTTCTTCAGGTGGCCCTAGTTATGCTTTAGTTACGCTTGTGCTTTGTATTGTCTTGTGTGCATTGGGTCCTTGTGTCTGTCAGGATGTTTGATGTGTCATCTTTCGTCAGGTGGCTTGTACGCTTTTGTTACGCTTGTGCATTGGGTCATTGTGTCTGTCAGGATGTTTCATCCTTTGGCAACAGCCTGTCAAGATATGTCATCTTTCGTCAGGTGGCCCGTCCGCTTTTGTGCTTTATGTGCATTGGGACAGCCTGTCAAGATGTCGTCAGGTGGCTTTGTACGCTTTTATTACGCTTGTGCTTTGTGTTGTAGTGTGTGCATTGGTGCATTGGGTCCTTGTGTTGTTTCGTCATCGTGGCCCGTCCATTTAGTTACGCTTTAGTGCTTTGTATTGCATTGGGTCCTTGTGTCTTTGGCAACAGCCTGTGTCATCTTTCGTCAGGTGGCTCGTCCATTTGTACGCTTTTGTTACGCTTGCACAAATAGGAGGCGTTTACAAGTGTGGGGGCTGTGTATTTTGCATAGTTTAGTTGCTACCAGCTGTAGAAGTCCTGTTCAAACTTCTGCTTGGCTGTGTTCTTTGCTGATAAGATGGATTCATGAAGATTCCCTAGTAAGTGTATGTACTCTTCTTTTTGATCTTCAGAGGGGCAGATTTGATATCTTTCAACCTAAATCGTAGAAAGTCAAATTCTATTAGTGTTGCTGTGTGCCCAGTTACTCTCAGAAGGTGATTGGTCTGTTGTCATATTCAGTATATTCTCGTCTGTGTTTTCGACTTCTTTTTCAGTTTTGTTCACGAGCAAAGAGTTGTAGTGTGGGGTATATGTGATAGTTGATTGCCCTGAATTTGAAGGCTCCTTATCAGTTTGCATATTGGTAGGTCTGTGAAATTTGAAGTTTGATTGAAGGATCTGTCCTTTAGCTAGAACTTAACAAACTAATATGAACATACCTCTGGAATAAAATAAACATCAGATGTCAATATGATTGAAAAGTAAATTAAGCGAGCAACCCGTTTGAGTTAGTAATATGAGCAGTGGACACAATAGTATTTCCACGTCATTATTTGACTCTCTGTAGGTAGGGGCATTAGTTGTAAGAACCCTCCCACCATATATGTTGCCCACACTCTATGAATGTACTTATTCTTTCAAGATATGCTGTAAGTCGTTTGTCAATGAATTCAATAACGGTCCCTGAATATTTGGGTCTTTACTATTACGCTTTCTTGTTCTGCAGTGGATGACTTGTGATCTCCTAGCTTCTGCCGTGCCTGAGAAAAGAAAAACGTTGTCAGTTTTCGGTCTGAGGCTGATCCTTTTTGCTTGGCACTCCTGACTTTCAGCATTCACTGATGAGAGTGCCATGATGTGAAATTGTAGTGGATGTAAGTAAATCCCAAAAAAGTGTGATTCTTGAGGGGTGAAGCCATGTACAATTGCAGAGTCTAAGAACCATCTTTGGCATGTATAGCAGTTGCTAACAATAGCAATCCAAAAGAACGACTTTTAGCAAAACTTTAATTGCTGCTGTACGTAGTACAGCTCCGCTGACCTTTTGCTTAGTTTGTAGAATCTGGATGTTAAGGTGGTTCAGACAAAACGCTCATGTCCCTTGATATCGTGCAATGGTTCCACAGTCCAATATTTCGTACTGTTCAAGGTTGAGTGCAGACAGGGGCTGAGTAGGGTTCATGGTGGGTGCTCCCTTGAGTGTTGTTGTCAATTCTTCTTGTAGGTCTGAAACTAGGTCTGGTTTCAGTCATGTTTGCAAATCTTTTATTCCTCTTGCTTGGAGCTCCTCTCGGAGTTCATTCACTTGTTTAGTTCACCTGGCCTGATGTTTGCAAGGTACTTAGGTAGTGCATGAGAGAGGTCTACATTTTCTATTTAGATCTACATGTAGATCTAGCTATTAGCTATTAGTAGGCTGTAAGAATTTATATAATTATGTATAGCATGTACCTTTTTTTGTTCTTTGTTTGTATCAGGAGCCCTGCCGCTAGCAATTAATTTATCTCTTTTGTGGTTGCAGCCTCACAGTGTCCCTCACAGTGTCCCTACAGAAGAGTCTGATGTCAAAACTGCGATTGCTACTCTCCAAGATGTGATGGTTAGCAACAGCAATTGGGAAAAGGTGAATGCATCTCGCGCTCACCTGGCGAAACTCCCGAGGTGTACTACCGCCGTATCCATTCCCTTTCTTGACTACTATAACTATAGGCATGAAATTGGTTCCAACTGTTCTCTGTGATTCCTCCATTCCAATTTGCACTCAATCGTCTCAACTTGAGCATAAGTGGATGCCACAGTCATCTAACTGCCTGACTTACCAGCCCAATACTAACACCATTCTGTGTCTTATTTGCACAATTCCAGTCACAAGTTGCGAGTGTGAGCGAAGTGTCAGTGTGCTACGTCGTCTTATCTCCGCTCTACACAACATGTTTGCAAGAAAACAAGAATGGAACTCATTAGTGATATGGACATACTTAGTGAAGCTGTCCATACGTATGTACATATAAAGTATTACATTTAGTAGGTGTGGCCCAATGTAAAGGGTGTGGCACCGGGGGAAGTGGGCGTGGGCTGTGCGACTTCAGAATAAAGCGCGAATCGAACTTCTTAGCACAGCCACAGCCACCTACGCCTACACCGCAACAAATCGAGGATCATTTTTGCAAAATGAAGGCCAGACCTGCACATGGCCATTACCAGATTGATTAGCCTCGATTCAAGGCCGCTTTAGAAGCGGCCTGGTATACCTTGTATGCGCATGCGCTTACATTACCCCAAAAAGGGGGTAATCCGTGTATTTGTGGATACTGTCAGTAAAATAAACACGTATACTATATTTTGTATTCTAATTTTAGTGGTCCGTGTTACACACTTTACATATAGCAAAGATGACTAGCTCGACTGACACTGAGTTCTCTTCCGCTCTGGCTTATGCCCTTTCTTGTGTGAAGAGAAGTCATTTAGTTCTGAGGGATAAACAGCTTGACACTCTACGGATGCTGTACGAAGGGAATGATGTTTTCCTGTGGGTTCCTACTGGATATGAAAGTCTATCTGCTACCAAACTTTGCCTTTTTTATTCGACAAGAAGCTGGATAGAATTAGTTCTCCTCCTAGTGAGGGTAGTATTGTCCCCTAGTGTCTCTAATGGTAGATCAAGTGACTAGTCTACATGATCGTGGTGTTCCTGCTGGTATACTCAGTGGAAACAAAGGGGTCGATAAGAAGTCCAAGTGAGTGCTTCACCTACCCCCAGAATACTCATAAGGCAGTGCCAGTCCTCTATACAAGGCTCTAACTGCTCCAATCGTCCACTGCGAGTGTCCGCATCTCGCATATGTTTTTTGCTACATCGCTGTCTTTCACAAGTCATCTGATCGCCACCTGACATAACAGTAAGTTCAATAGAATCTTTCAAGTATGAATGTTTCTCGATCATTATGTCTATCATGTCTGCGGCCTTTGCCTCATTCTTGTGTAGAACATCAAGGACTACAACCTCAGATTTTTTGGCCATCTCTGTGCTGTGGGGGTGCTTAATGTGACTGACAACACACCGTTTGTACCGCTGGAGGGGCTTGATGTACTCGCACAGTATTCGACCGACTAGAACGACCAAATTTTCTTGGATGCCCTCAATGTCGGCCTTTGTAGGAAGGAAGTGAGTTATTTTTAGGGAACCCAGGTTAGGGGGGAAAAGGTTGAGACTGGAGATGGTCCTTTGCCAACAAACTGTACATTTGCACTAGCTCACCATGATGGTCACTACGTATGTCTCTAACGCCCTTTGTTTTAGCAACGTTGTCCCCCACGAACTTGAAACATGCACCCTCATCAATCCAGGCATCGATAGGACGTTGGTACAGCTTGCTGATTTTCGTGACCAACTTCAACACGGCACAGTAACTGATAGTGACACTAAGATGATTCAGCCTGGAGTATACCTGTGAGTAATTCAATGTAATCATAATTATATAAGAGGAGATGGATTGGAAACGGAGGTAGCATCGCGTTACATTAATTTTTAAATCTGTGTACGGTTGTGCAGCACTTGGGGAAACGATGTTTCTGGAATTAAGACCACTGCATTCAAAGCCCCCCTAAAACAACATGCATTCTCATGCCCTCTATAATGGTGAGCATCCTTTGGAAAAAATACGTTTTTCAAAATAGCTACAAAGAGTGTCATGCTCTGAGATCTTTATGAGTATGCTTCTAGCTAATGGTAATACTTAATTATCAGTGTACTGCATGTGTCAATCCATACGTTCCTCAGGTGACAGTTGGGAGTATACTGCAGGCATTATCTAGTCTAGATTTTACTACGTTACAATCATACATACATTTTGTAGCCTCGATTAAACCCTGGCCTAACGTGGCAAGGTAACTTCCGTTTCCAATCCCTCTCTGTGATATAATAATTATACCTGTATCTGAAAATACGTAGTGGACACACATCATACATGTACATGTACAAACCTTTTTGTTTACTCTACAGTTGAAGAGTACGAGACGACTGAATACCACACATTCTTGTGTTACGCTCTTTCAAGAGAATTGCTGTGGCCATACACATCCCAGGGTAGTAACTCTTTCCGCGTTTATGCAAGTTCCTATGATCTGAACGTCCTACGATCGTCTGGATAAGCCTAAATAGAATCGGAGACTTTCGCTGTAGTTCAGACACAGCCTGTTTCCACGATAACGTTTCCACATTGTCAATTGGAACCCGGTGAAATAGAGAGACAAACTCCCCAGAGTTACGACATAGAGTGGAACATTCGTCGTCAAGAATTTTCACCACACCCTCTACCAATTGGTCCTTCAGTGAAGGGCAAGAAAATGCTGCCTTGGCAATAGACTGAATGTTGCCACTATTCAGTGCCTGGCGTAATTTCTGGAGACTTTCATCTACTTCCGCAGTCACTGTACTGGGTGAGCTCACTGTGATCTGTATATTGTTTAATTAATTAGTGTGATTTTGGTGTGTTTACAGTATCAGATCTGTTATCCTCACCATAACTGTTTCAGTCGAACCAGGCTTGGAAATATCTCTTGCAACACCTTCTGAACCTTTAAGTTAATGGCTATATATTAATTTACGTTCATTTCGTTTGTAGGTGGTTTAACATACCATCAACATACCATCAACAGAAGAAAACTGCTCGAGATTGGTCAACTCTAACAGCGGTGGCTGATGAGGACAGTCTGTGTGCGCTATGAAAAAGAGATGATTCCTGTCATCTACATATATGATTTGTTGCAATCAACCTACGTTCCTCCCTGGTTGAGAAAGCAAGCCTTCTTCCAGGTGCTCCTACTGTCAGACGTTTTGCTAGAGGTCTAGCATGGACTGTGTGAGGTGATGCTGATGCTTCAAGCCCACTGGTGTCTTTAGTTCTCTTCCTACCTGATACCATAGGACTACAGATGGAAGCCTTATTTCGACCCTGCTCAAAACCACACTTAGCCATACTTCTAAAGGCTTTAAGTTTAGACTCCAGAGACTGGAATTTGTTTGTGCAAGCTCTACAAATGTATGAAGATAGCCCATCACACTCACTAACTGGCAGCTCTAGCAGTTTGCCAAGTCTGTCTGGAAGGCATCTTTGAACAGACTCTTTGCTGAACAGAGCTGAGCAGCGAGTAGAAGTAACAATGTTGCAGCACAATCTGCATATTCTGGTGGCTGCCATTGTCTTGAACATTCTACCACCAACCACGCAGTCTTACGTATTTTTCCTTTGTGTACTTTGTCCGATTTTATCACTTGCGTAATACTGATAAATATACGAATTATTTCGCGCATGCGCATACAACGTATACCAGGCCGCTGTAAAGCGGACTTGAGTCGAGGCTACAGATTGATCAGCTGTCTACCCTAGAATTATTCTAATTCTAATTACAGCCTGCCGCCATGTGTACTTCAGTTAGTTAGTTATTGAAATCTGTAAGGATCTATAGAAAAGCTCGCGTGTCTATAATGGAATCTATCTCTCATGCATGTTGCAGCTAAGAGAGCGGTAGAATCAAGGATTTTGCAAGAAATTTGAATGTACATTATACCGGTGCGTGTTAGATAATTTCATTGACGGTACGGAGTTTTTAGCTTTGACTGCAGATGAAATAAAACAGATGGTTCCTTTGGCAAAAAAAAGAAAAAAAAGATTACCAGAATGATACCGAAGGTTTGTTTATTCGTGTGCAGCCAGTCACAATATACAGAAATTGCTGTCACCTATCACCTGGCTGGCTCCACACCACAGTGCACTCTCAGACTGAAAAACTGACCACTGGCGCCAGTAAATGATCAAAGTGAAGTGATACCCTTGTGACATTGATGGTAAAGCCACCCAGATTGAGCAGGGTATGTGAGACGTATTCATGTAACATTGGGTCCTTTTATGCCTATTAATAGTCCTTCGGTACAAGGAATTTAATTCGACTGGGGGACGGAAGTGCTGCTGCCACGCCCATCAGCTGTGCATGAAAATGATCATTTTAGTTGTGACTGCATTCTGTACTGCCATGTGCTTGATCTATTTATGCAAGGTTTAGCTAATGCAAGAGTGATTGTTATCAAGCGCTCAGGAGAAGAGCTACAGCCCACAGAAAACAAGCAGGTAAGACAGTAATCCAACCAGATTTTTCTGCAACAAATCCTGCCTGCCTATACCTTAGCTTACTGTATACTGTAACTATACAGACACCACTCTCACTGAAGTAACTGCTTGTTTTCTGTGGGCTGTAGCTTCTCTCCTGAGCGCTTGCTAACAATCACTCGTGCATCAAATAGATCAAGCATCAAGCACATGGCAACTGAAGTGATCATTTTCATGCACATTTGATAGTAAAATGGGCATGGCAGCAGCACTTCCGTGTCAGCGTAAAAAGGTCTATTATCCTGTTGCTGAGCGTTGATCAGCACGTTAAACACAACCTGAAATGCAATCTTGATGCCTTTAATGAAAAGGACGTTTTCAAATAGACGAATGTACATGCAATGCAACACGAACTGAGCATCTATCCTACATTGTCCCGCGTTGCAGTGATATGTTACACTCTATGTCGTTACGACTTTAGTGTGTATAGATTGAACAAGAGATGGCCTTAATCAATGAATTACGCTCTAAGTTTGAACAAGCGTGGACAAATTCGTGGTATGTTCCTAGAATATTGTTGTACGTGCAAACAAAGCTCTGAATGAACTCAAAAACAAAGTTGTAGATTCAGGTATGTACACTTTATAATTATGTTTAAGCAGACAAGCTTCCTGCTCTCTGTTTGTAGCTTATCTTGACAAGCTTGCAAAAATATATTATTGAGAGTAGATCAATTAACCTACCAGTTGTTGCACGTTAATTCAGTTGATGCAGCTGGCTACCACGTGTAAAACTCGACTTTCACCTATGGCAGAGAAGTGACCAAACGATTGTGCACAACATTCTAAATGATGAGAAAACAAACGCTGAGTTAGACAACCCCGATGTTGAGGAGCATGCATCGTGTGTGTTCATGAATAAGTTTTCATGAACAAGTTAAATTTTCTGAACGTTTACTGAACGGGTTTACTCAGTATTGCATTACGACACAGGCTGAAGTTCCAATCAGTCTGCCTCAAGTTAGACTATCTATTAACGGCGGCAGCAACATTTTTGGTTCAAAGTACACTTTGTATGTCGTTTGCTGTTCGTGGTATAATAAACATTACATTAAATTTTGTAATCATTTCCAATCATCCTCTTGCGTTTTAGCGTTTAAAATGTAGGCCTAACTTTGAGAAAAACAGGGTAGTGTATCCATATATGGAAAAGTGTGGAATGAGTTCTCAGATTTTTTTGCAAATGATGTTGAACGTCGATTGGTTTACCTGTCTTGGAGCTATAGTCATTGTCAGTGATGAACTTAATCCTTCCAAAGTCGTAAAAGCTGTGCTGTTGCTTGTGACATCCCAGCCGCAAGAAAAGTATGTGGTCATGCTGTTGATGTCTCAAAAAATTTCCTGGTCAAATTGTGATTTGGGCTGTTCACGATGTCTCAAAAAATTTCCTGGTCAAATTGTGATTTGAAATCACTAAGCATCGAGAAGTCAGAAGTCGTTGTAATATACGTTACTAGTTACTAGATACTTCAACCCCATTCGATTTTGCATAATTGACCCAATGCATAATTTACCCAATGCATAATTTACCCAATGCTGTATTTTGAGAATTATCACTGTTTGAAACGAGAGTTGACGTCTTCATTTGGTTCATTTGGTGGCTGAGCGACGATATACGATATCTTCTAAGTCCAGATCACTTTGAAGTGACAGTTTAGTTCCAGAAGGAGTTTTCTCCTGCTATCGGGTCACATCCAAAGTGTTTTGTTAATATGTGTCTTACGCTAGCCACACGTTCAGGTCTAGCACATTTAGCACGTAGCACATTGGCTGAATAAAGCAAAAAAAGACGTTTGTGCCGTCTTTCTTTCGTGCATACATGCATACATCTTTCGTGCATACACCAAACAAGTATATAATTGTTCGGCACTCGGCACTCTCTCCTTTGTCTTTCAACATGGAAGGATCAATCTCATATAAGTTTCATATAAGTTAGGCCATCATATAACACACCATTATGTTTCACGCTTATATTTTTTGCACCCAAAAAAGATTGGGCACGTGTGGATTGCAAGTTATTCATCCTAGAACTATTGTCAGTGCAATTGGGGTGACAGGTTCAGAACTGAGTTGTTCTTCTTATTCTTCTTATTGCAATTACAATTACAATGTGTGTGTTCACACTCTGGCTTTCTTCCTGCGCATTCGATTTGATGATGCCTGTACACAGCCCTCAGTAACGATGTCCTAGGTATTTAACTTCGGCTTGCTTCGTTATATCAATATAATTATTTATTAGCTTGCTCCGTAAAATTTTATACATGTGCAGGCTTAATTATTTATTATAATAATGCTTGCTTCGGTAAAATTTTATACGGCTTGCTTCGTTATATCAATATAATTATATTTCATTTAAGAGCATGAGGAATTAATTTTAATTAGGTACTACCTGTTTTACTTCCGTAGTAAAAATGTGCTGAGCTGGCATGCTGTTTACTCTGAAGTCAATGTAAATTTCTGCAAGCGCTGTTATTCTAAGCGCTGTTATTCTAAATAAAGGAAGTTTGTGAAATATTGAAATACAATGGTTTTTGTCCCAGTTACGAGTGAGCGGAATTGGAGGCCAATACCACATTGATATGTGAGACGGGACGGAGCATTCTGAAGTATAATTACAGGGCGCCAGCTATTCTGGATTATATGAGGAATGTGAAGTCGAGCATATCAATCACCCACCCAACGCCACCCTATGATTATATAAGCATTAATTGCCGAGGCTTTCAAAAGGCCGATGATTATGAGGGATGCGCGACTTTTATAGTGTAAGTACCACGTGGACAACGTGGGCAGGACGCACTTTCTATTTAGCGCAACTATATCTATTTAAACGAATGTGTAATCTACAAAAAAGCTGATTGAGCGGAATTGAAGTTCAGTTTCTTGATCCCAAGTGCTTTACAAACGTCTGTCATCAGATGGGACAAAAGGTTAGTTCCTCTATCGGAAAGCAGGCACTCAGGTATGCCAAAAACCGGAACAATTTCTCTAACCAAAATATCCACAATCCGATGCGTCTTCTGATCAGGGATAGGATACACCATGGGCCACTTAGTAAAATAGTCCTGAAACACTAAAACATGTTTGTTCCCACTGCTGGTGACTGGTAGGTCCATCACATCAACTCCGATGATTTGAAATGGTCGGGATACATGAATCGGGTGTAAGGGTGGGCGTTCCTTTCTGCCACTACCTCTAACAATGAGACATTCGGGGCATGACTGGACAAACTTCAAAGAGTCGGAATACATGCCTTCCCACCACCAATTTCTGGCAAGTGTGTTGTAGACTCGCTGTCCGGAAAAGTGTCCAGCCATCCTGTTTCGGTGGGTCTTCTCGAGCAAATTCTTCGTCAGATACTTGGGCACGACTATCCTCTTCCGATGAGTCGGTTTAGGGTCAATGTAATATAAGATGTTGTCGCATATTGTGAACAAAGGGGCCTGCAAAGCAATCTTCTTGGCCCTCTGGGGATCCTCTGGGAGGCGTCCTCGAGGAAACGTAGCAGGGAACAGATGTCAGGGTCCTTCCTTTGCTCCTCTGCGAAGGTCGGCGTTGACTCTTCCACTCCCAAGTCCGAGGCCAGCAGATGAGAAATACTATCCGGCTCAGTAACCACAGCTGCCACCACAGCATTAGCATCAACGAGCGGGCTAGCTGACGGTTGGATCACTCCAGCCTGCTGCATGTTCTTCAACTGCTTCGATACTTCGCGTCGTACAGCCAGTGGCATCCGTCTAGCCGGTACCCTCCTGGGTGGGGAATCACCGGTATTAATCACCATCTCCGTCAGATCTGTCTCTCTTCTCTCTCCTTCCTCCAGGCTGAAGACATCATGGAAACCTGCAAGGAAAGAATTGAACTCACCCTCCTGCTCCCCAAGCAGGGACGATTTCTTGACCATTCCGAGAAGCTTACGCTTCCTAGGTTCGTCTGCTGCGACGTCGCCTACAGGTTCATCTCTCACTCTGTTCACTATAGGTCCTGGCTCACTTGGTCCCACCAGGGCCACTTCAATTGCGCTACCTAGGCATACGCCCTTCTCTACCTGGCACGACACTCCGCTAGCGTTATTTACGACTACGCGGGCTAGACAATTGCTACGAGCGTTAACTAAAGCTTCCTCCACCTGAACAGCAGCGTCTATAAATGGTTCTACAAGCAGAGTAGCTTCATTTGGGTATTGTCTATCAATTTTCACAGCTACCTCGAGGCTCTGATGAGGCAATACATTGATAGATTCAACTAACAGTACTCGTACCATAGGTACTTCTGCTATTGCTGGTTCTGTACTATCACAGCTACTTATCAACCCCTGAGGGTTTTTGATTAGCTGCTTAAGCAGTCCTACTTCTGGGTGGTACTTAATAATACCTAACTGTCTGCACACCCCTTCTGACAGGAGCAACTGGTCCTTAGCTGCGGTCCTCAAATACACAGGGGTACGCATACTCTTTCCTGCATATTCTATATCAAGGTCCAGCCTCCCATCGAGGGTGAAAGTTCTCTGGTCGTATGTCCTAGGGGTTCTATCTAGTTTCTTAAGATCTCTCTTCCTTAGGCGTGCGGTCGGCGCTACCTTGGCAAATAACTCCGCCCCCATTATGGTAATGTCTGAACCACTATCTATCACCCCTACAGCTGGAACCCCCTGGATCTGGACTACAGCACCCTTAGCACTACTGCCCTGGTCAGGGACTTGCACCAGATTAACTTGTTCATCTTCGGAGTAAGACAGGAGCAAGTCTAATAGGTCGCCCACATCGGGGGTGTCCCCAGATTCTGAGCCCTCGGCAGTCAGGAGTTTTACAGACCCACTGGGCCTACTATTACTACCCGGTTTCCGGAAGTTAGGTTTACCTCTACCGTTGCTCTCTGTCCGTTTAGGTGTAGCAAAATGGCCTGGCTGGTCACAGACAAAACAATTACCAGTACGTTTGATAAAGTTAGATTCCCCCTTAAATTCTTTACCCCTATGAATAGGTGTGGTGTTACTGGGAGGAAGTCCCCGTGGAGGTTGTTAAGGCTTGCCATATTGTTGCCTCTTCCGGAGCTCCTGCAGCCTACGCTCTTCGCTTTTGGCAGCTATACACAGTGAACTATAAGAGTCTACTCCAGATACTCCTGGAGCTTTAATAATCTCAAACCTTAGACCTTAGACCTGCCCATACAATAACGCATCTCTAGCTTCACTGGCTATTCCGTCTCGCCCGTATGCTACACGAAAATTACGTTTTAGCCTACGTATTAGGTCAGCAACACTCTCTGTGTCTGATTGTACCGTGTGACGGAAATCTTGGGCAGCTAGGGCTCTGCTGCCTGGGTCTAGTCGGGTCTTAAGGACGCTAACTGCCTGAGGGTAGGATGACTTATCACCCTCACTAATTAACTCCCATTCCTGGAGAGCTTAGGTGTCCGGCCAGCTGCAAGAGCCGGTCCTCCTCACTCCAGTCGTTCCATGTGGCAGCCCGCTCTAAGGCAACCAATCGTCGATCCTCACAGCTTCGTTCTCTCCAGAGAACGACTCTACCGGTGGGGCCTTGCCCCGCCGCTGGGCACCACCTCGACTATGGTGTCCGGTCCGTGGTACAGTGGAGGTTGTACTTACTGGTACACTAGCAGGAATAGTACTTCTAACACCCCTACGAGTACTTGTACCAGCTAACTCGCCCCTTAGGCGTTCTAACTCTGTTTCCGCTTCAGCTAACTGCCTGTCTGACTGTTCTAATAAATTTGCCCTGTTAAGCTGAATAGTGAGTTCACTTACCTCTCTAGTGAGGGCCTCGTTCCGGGCTTCGGCTTCAGTCAGTTGGGCTAGAGTGGCTTCCACTTCACCACCCTACACCTCTGAGTGTCCATCTTCATCCTGTTCTTCAGGTTCGACTTCTATCTGTAGGAAAGCTCCTCCAGCTCCTAACAGCTCAATGGTCCGCACAGCTCCTTCTTCTTCTGTGAGCTGCACTTGAATGTTCCTCGGCTCCCGCCCCTGTTCCTCTAGCTTGCCTTCAAGCATGGCGATACGCTTCACCACTCCTGTGGCCAATTGGCGAGAGTTCAACGGGTAAGTCTTTACTCGAGGTTCTTCTAAGTCGACGCCAGGGCCTTCCTCGGTCCGGGCTTGATCGATGGCTGTCTCACTCCGGTCAGTCATGACTCCTGCAGTTGCTAGGCGTTCTTACTGTCCTTGGGTGTATGGTTGGTCTCGGCAGGACCTCCACTGTTGAATAGTTCAGCTGTTCACTTCTTATTCAGATTGATCTTAGAAGCACATGGCCAGAACTCTGGTGCGCATGTCTACAAAACATCACATGACATACAATAAGTTCTAAGTACATAGGTCACAGGTTAGAGTCAGAGTTCATCAGTTCAGCATCTGGGCTTTTCAAAGGTCAATTACACCAACCACCACTTTTTATCTTCTGGGCATTTTTATCTTCTGGGCAGAACTCTGTTACCATACAAATCTGTGCACCTTTTTGACTGTTTTACATGCAACCATTTACGAGCTGCTTACATTACATTTAACTATCCACGAACGGAACATTTATACAGTCACGCTTTTCTACATTACATGCGTTTTTCAAGCGCGTATAGCATTGTCACGACGGTTCCAAATAGGAGCTGCCCACCTACGTACCGCATTAACTATTCTCCCCATACGCTACACTGAAAACTTTAAGTGCTGACTTACTTCCTATTTCAGGGCAGTGCTGCGTAAGTTTACGGTATACCACGCTCAAATTTGCGTGGGTGTTCAATGCAGTACACTAGTAACTCATCTGGTCACTTGGCGTCAATTGTATATTCTGCTGTTTCTTATAAAGGGGCAGGGCGACTCGAAGAGTTTTTCCCAAGCCATTTCTAGCTGTTTTTGTAGGCGATGTAGAGTAGTAACAAGGATATAATTATTAGGTCTTCGAGTCGCCGGCATCGAATACTGGTCAGAAAGACAACCTGGAAGCTATGCAGTCAACAAAACTTGACGCTAAAATTTTCAGTTTTTTTACAGCTGACCTCAGACCACTTCATTGGATAGCTACAAGCATTGTTTCATGTTCTCTTTTCATTGATAATCATTGCTAGTTACAAAAAGAATGAATTATTCATGTCCTTAAGGGCTGCCTATTTCCAGACTGGGTCTAGTTTTACTTTGGCCCAGTCCTCTTGGCTTCTCATGTTCAAGCTGATGGAAATTGTCTGTTTAGAGCACTTTCCAAAGAGATCTTGGGCCATGACTGCTTATCCGACACACACGAGCCATTTATTTCAAAAAGATATATATTTATATATTTGATGGTACCCTTGAGGCTCACTGCAATATTGGCTACTGGGGTACGCAAGTTGAAATCTATGCAGCAGCTAACTTACAGAAATCTACATTTTCTGTAAGCAACCAGACAGCCAACGTTGATTTGTTATCGACCAAACGAGCACTTTTCATCAACAAGAAAAATGTTCAGACTTAGTAAGATCCTTCAGCTTTCACGGGCTACCACGGGCTACCACACATTTTGATAGGGTAACCCTCAATGGACAGTGCTCCTGAGCTTCAGTCAGCAACATCAACTGTAGATTAGACCATGTAGATTAGACCATGTACCAAGAACCAGAGATAAAATAACCAGAAATAAAGTAATTAAATTATTCTCTGCAAGCTAGCTGAGCGTTGTTTATACTTTATACTGATGTGTGTGTATAATTAAAAACTAGTTGGGTGCATGCTCACTAGATCAATCACCTCATCAACTTCGGTGCCTAGGCGCTGGTGCCCTGCCAAATAACCAGATTTATTTCTCATGGATACGTTATGACTGGATATTTCCCGATTAACCTGTCCATTGTTTCAGTAAAGACTATAATTTGTGGACAGAGTGTGATTTGTAATGAAGAGCTCCGGAAGGCAGAGGCCCCTATGTTAAGTAGGTTCAATATTCCTACTTTGAATTCTGCAATGCATGTACTTGCATGTAAGTGGGTAAAGATTGTGTAACTTACAGGTTGTACAGGGTTGTATAGTATAATGCGCATGCGCATTCCACGGTTACCTCACCGCTGTTTCAAGACTGCCACTTAGTTCATAATTAGAACAACCTGGAACTCAACGAAATGTTGAAAATTGGGTGTGGTTTCAAATTTATTATTCATGTTTTTATGCGATATTTATACCCTATTTGTTATTCATTGAAGTCACATGAATTGTTAATTCACATGAATTGTTAATGAATGCCTTTTGATCTACTGAATGATACCAAATGTGCGTAGCAACTTATATTAGGCTGCGTGTGCGCACCTGGATACTTCAAAGCACTACCCTATTAGAAGGTCTTGACATGGTCTTGTCAAGTATATTGCCATGACAACAGCTTGCCAAAATAGTGTCAAGGTTCATTCATGATAATGGTGCAAGCATCATGAATGGTACTTTGCATGAATCTTGTAAGGCTCATGAACACACTTGAAACTTGCTTGAAACTTGTATGTTAATCATGCAAGCTCATGTCTGTAAGAAACACATGTCATGTGAGAAACATGTAAAGGAAATAATTATATGTAATACTGAGTAAAGACGGGACAACAGAAATAATAAGCAGTGCTTAATTTATAACTATGGGTTTAGAATCCCGGCACTTCTGGTTTGCTTTCGCAATCAATGTTTTTTCGCTCCATTCTTCTGCACCAAATCTTTTCTCTACCAACCTCATCATTTGCTTCACCCTTTCTTTATCCACCCTTTCTTCATCCAGACCTGGTTTTTTGCTCTTGTCCGACTGGTATACGAGAGACTGGGAAAGTTCCTCGAAAACAAGGCATCCATGAGTATGAGGGCAAAGGCGTAGGCATCGGTATCCGCCTCCGACCATTTACCTGTACAAACATAATACATTAGTACGATAAGAGTACACATAATAATTTTGTTATACACTTACAATTTCATCAGCTCAGCTCAATCTTCACTGCTACGTCTACAGAGCGTGGAGAAGCTTTCACAATATCTGCCAAAGAGTTTTCCATCCGGTCGAGTCTTGATATGACCTCACCCATGGAGTTCTCCACCTGAAAGGGCAGTAAACGGTACAAGTAAACGGTACATGTAGCAATCTAATTTAGTCGTAATCTACACCTTGTCACTATGAAAATAGGATCATCCAGTTTTCGCTTCTTTTGAGCGTACTTCAGAATATCTCTTCTTCCCGTGGTCGATAATTTTTTTTGCGGTTGTTTCCCTTTTTTTTCTTTTCTTTTCTCCTTGTCATCTTTTCTCCTTGTCACTTTCATCTGGGGTACAATAAAACTAGTCTCATTCATGAATCAGCTTGTGTTTTGCTGTGGTGCTAAATCGCTTGCCTTGCTTATGCTTCGTAGCAGCTTCTATGTATGAAGTGTTTACCTTATGCATGCGTAATGATTATCCAAATGCGTTGAGCAAAGTGCAGTTCTTTGCTGCCTCCAAGTTCATCACCTGACTGACTGGACTACTTCTGCAATTTGATTGGTCAAGACGGAATTCCGTCTTGGCCATGACAAGAGTGCTCGGTTCCAAAAGAACGGCGGCAATAAAACATCAATAAAACATGCATAATTTAAACACTAACACTAACACTATCACACTAACTATCAATTACTCAACACTATCAATTACTCGATCCTTTGATCCTACCTGAATTGATCCTACCTCAGCATCAACTTGCTCCCTTTTATCACCCTTTTGTCAAGTGATCCATAGTGAGTGGTTCGTCTTCGCCATCGCCAGTTGACAGCTGCTGCCTGCCAGTCTGGGAACACTTCACAATAGCCATCCCTGAAAGCACAATACATCGGATGTAGTTAATAGCTAGTTAAGTATGCAAAACTTACTTGATTGGTGTGCCTTGATACTTTCCACATTGTCTTTCAGCTTAGTGGAGGGCCTCACTGCTTGAGGTGAGAAGGCTTGCGGTGAGTGAAGTGGGAACCCGGAGTCTGAGTAGTCAGAGCTATCATTCTCTTCACTCTTGAATGGTGGAGATGGTCTGCTCACACTTGTTTCTATTCATGTGTTGCAAAGATTGTGCAATCTCCAGTATTGTATTGTAACTGTATGTTAGCCATGTATGATAGAGCTAGCTAGCTGGTAGATACTGCCACGTGCGTTTTCTAAATAGTGCACTCTTTTCTACATTTTTTTTTTTTTTTTTAATGAAAACTTAACAAAGCATGTACAAGATAGTAGAGATAGTAGTGGAAGAAAAATAATTGTAATGTTAATAATTGGGGCGAGTCCCTTCCTAGTGATGAACGTTGCAATTTTGTCTGTGTGTCTGTGTGTGTGTGTGTCATGGACCGGCACGATATTTGTTTTTTGTACTCGTGACCCTTTACCAACTTTTACGTGAAAGCTGCGCATGGGCACAAGATCTATGGGCACAAGAGCTAGCTAGCACAGATGAGGCCACAAGGCACGCGATTTCGATAAAGATGGACACTAACAACGAAAGGAAACAAGAAAGGTTAGGAAGAAGGAGGGAGCGAGAGCGACAGGCAAGAGCGCAGGAAACTGCTGAGCAAAGGAAACAAGGCTGAAAGATACAGGGCACGTAGGACTCAAGGTAATTTAATAACTAAGTGAAGTGAAGCATCATTGTAGAAACTGCACAAGCTCGACAGGCACAAATGGATGCCAATAGATCAACGCAGCAACTCAGACGAAACACAGAAAGTTGTGAGGTCAGGCATGCACGCCTACAACAAAATGCTGCTTCCACCCAAAGCAGCAGAGCCTCCGGTAAGTACGTCCAAAGCGTTAGCCGATATTATTGTTCACTGTTCATTACAGAGACTCCTGAGGCCAGACAGGCACGCCTACAACAAAATGCTGCTTCCACCCAAAGCAGCAGAGCCTGATACAACCAAAACGTTAGCTTGTTCATAATTATTGTTCATTACAGAGACTCCTGAGGTCAGGCAGGCACGCCTACAAGATGCTGCTTCCACCCAAAGCAGCAGAGCCTCCGGTAACTGATACAACCAAAACGTTAGCCAATATTATTGTTCATAATAATTATTGTTCATTACAGAGACTCCTGAGGTCAGGCAGGCACGCCTACAACAAGTTCCACCCAAAGCAGCAGAGCCTCCGGTAACTGATACAACCAAACGTTAGCATTGTTCACTGTTCATTACAGAGACTCCTGAGGCCAGGCAGGCACGCCTTCAACAAAATACAGCTTCCACTCAATTATGCTATAAACACGCATAAAGACAGCTGGTTTTAAGCTTACCTGACTTATTTGCTAGCTTATTATAGCGTAGGAGTGTAGATCTAGGTATTGGAGCAGAAACATCCCTTCTATAGTTTCTTGATGGAGTAGCCTGCTTGTTCTAAATATAGTGGGCAGTCAGTTTCAACCGCTGGAGAGCACTGTGTTCATTCCCACCATCACTGGAAGACCACCCCCTAATGACACAGATAGGGATATCTTTGCCCTGCCCACAAGATTCGGGGGTCTGGGCCTAAGCAACCCAGCAAAACAGTGTGATCTACAGTTCTCCGCTTCCCACTAGCCACTGATAGAGTCCATCCTGCTAAAAAATCCAGAATACTCCTTCGGGTGCATGGATGCCCAGCTGTCAGCCAAATCTGCCGTCAAACAGCTGCGCAGGGAACAATCCACCCTACCAGCAGAAAAAATCAAGCAGCGTCTCACCACTAGGACGCTGGATCTCGCAAGCGAGAGAGGTGCCTCCAATTGGCTAACCTCACTACCGATCTCGGAGTTTGGCTTCAGTCTACACAAAGGTACCTTTGTGGACGCCCTATGTCTACGCTATGGTTGGACGCCTGGAGGTACGCCAATACACTGCGACCAACTTCTCGGTCGAGCACGTCCTCGATTTCCATCGATCCGCCACAATGAAATCATGGATATCACTGCCGACCTACTCACAGAAATCTGTCATGATGTCTCGGTGGAACCTGATCTCAAACCCCTGACTGGCGAAACCCTTGCTCACAGAACCGCCAATATATCGGATGGTGCTAGACTTGATGTCTCCATGAAGGGATAGGACGCCAAGAGAAGACATTCCTGGATGTCCGGGTGTTTAACCCACATGCTCCGTCAAACAAAAACTCTAGCATTGCAAACTGTTACAAAAAACACGAAAATGAAAAAAGAGCTTATGAGCAACGAATCCGAGATGTCGAACACTCAACCTTCACTCCAATAGCCACAGGGGGCATGGCAAAACAGTCCGCAACATTCTACAAGCTCTCGTCTAGCTGAAAAATGGGAGCAGACATACTGCTCAACCCTGTATTGGCTACGTGCCCGCCTGTCTTTCTCTCTACTGAGATCTGCAATACAATGTATCCGTGGCGCCCGCTCATCTAGGGGCCACGCTGTGAAGTCCTCGCCAATTGATCTGATCAGCAGCCTCCACTCCTAGCTACCTGCAGGAAAACTGAATTAAAGATATAACTAGGAGCATGTTTGGGGCGAGCATCAGCGATTAAGAGAAAAGTTAATAATGAAGGCAAAGTTGTAATGATAATATTAACATTACAGGAATAAGATAATTATAGAAGTCCAACAAGTAAAGTGTTTATTATGAACGAAAAATTGTGTTGATGATTTGATCTTTGTATGTAAAGTTGAAAGGACGGGCAGCTAGGAGATTGTCTGGGGAGACAGTTTCATGATTACAAATTTCTTTGAGGTGATTGCCGAAAACAGTAAGTGTTATATAACTTCCTCCAGTGCGGGTGAGAAGTAGTTTCGCTTTCATTTGTTTGGTGCAGAGGTTGACCTTTTGAGTCATTTTACAGCTTGAGCAGGTTCCCAATTTATTGTCGAATGTGTCAACTTTACTTTTGCATACTATGCACATTAAAAAGTTGTCAAAAGATAGTATACCTGCAACTTCTGAATCGACAATATGATCGTAAAGAGCGACGTCGTCAGGTGCCACTGTACCAATATCATCCAGTTCTTCAACTGTAGCACCGTGTTTGGGATATTGGGATATTGGAGCGATTTTTCTTTTTTGTAAGATTTGAGCTTCAGATGGTAACATTTGCCCTCCTCTAACTTTCCGATGTCGTCGTTCCACAGCACTATTTTGTTTGCTTCAGTTGAATCGGCAATTATGACATTCTGTAATGATTGACCACCTGATACAGTAGCCTTGCTTTCTAGTCGTAGAACTTTGATAACAGAAGATACTCTAGTTCCATCCAAAACATTGGCTAGATCACAAAGCTGAACATCACTGTTTGGGGAAAATTTATTGCGATCGATAGATAATTTTTGAGGTGATGTTGTAAATGCTGTGTTTGTTGCCAGTTGTACATTAAAGTCTTCTGCGAATTTGCTCTTTTTGATTTTACAGGCTGATATGTCCACTGTTTCGCCATTTTCTTCGAATTCTTTGAGAAGGTCTCTTTGACGTTTTCGGAAGCCCGTTTGTTCAACCCCATCATGTAAAGTAGCATGAAAATAGTCGGTTCCTTTCTTCGATGGGGACATGTCGCTAACGTTGACAACAACACCAACACCAGTCACTTTTGCGGAGTCACACTCGGTGTAACTGGCAATGTTTTGAAACTCCGTTTCGGTGCTATCAGCTGAGTTGGAAGCCATCTACTTTTGGATTGAAGAAGATTATCACGATCAAAGTCAACTGTAAATGGCCACAAGGAGTACTGCCTTGTGAACATTGCACATGCGCAAGGTATAGTAAAGAGCCATGTGGTAAGATTGTCCAAGAAAGAACACTCATACCTAGATGGCCAAGTGCTCCTTCTTTAGTGAGACTGTCAGATACAAAGTATCATGACGCTGTTGACTGGGGATGGGGTTCAAACCCGGAAAAGAAAGACGCAGCTCTCAGACAGAAAGAAGTAGATTTGCAAAGAAGTAGATTTGCGTGAAAAGGAATTGATGTTAATTGATCAAGAAAGAAGGATCAAGCAAGCAGGATAAAAATGGAAAGACAAATGATGCAGATGGATCGAAAGTTGAAAAAGCTAGAAAAAGATGAACGAATGAAGGAAAGGAAGAAGAGAGAAAGAGAAGTGGATGATCGAAGGGAGGAAGAAATGAGAAAAAGAGCAAGAATTGAGGCCGAGGCCGAAGAAAGATATAAAGTTGAATTGAAGTTTAAGTCACGTGGACGAGGACGATATCAAGGACATCGTAAATAAAGGAAACCGTATACAATCATAGCCCATAACCCATTCATCAACGTCAGTAGCTAGAAACACAATGAACAATCACATGAAATTTGTTGTAGTAATCAAAAATGAGAATATTAAAGTGATTGTGGACATTGAAAATGTAGAATGCATGAAGTCAAGACTCCTCAGATGCATACGCAGTTATCATATGATAGGCGTATAAAATCATCATAGGAGTCTTTGTAAAAATTACTGGGCAGGTATAATTATATTGGAAAGAAAATGTTGGTGTAGATGATGGGAGGTACAGATTCACAATGGCCAAGCTCAAGGCCGAGGGTTTTCCATGTGATAACCTGTATATATTAAAAGGGTTGGCATATCAGGTCAGTCATGTTATAGTTGTACTTAGGCTAGCGGACTATGGTGGTACAGAAGCAGAGTGTAAAGTTGCTCTGTACAGCTGAAGCATTCCTTCAACTTACTTGAAAATCTCTGTAGTTGATTTCACCATGAACTGCTTTCACCATGAACTGTTTTCACCTAGGATTTACATTTAGCTGTTAATCTTGGGACTTTGAGAGGTAAACCTCCCCCTTGCAGTTTCACCCAAGCAGGCGATTACCTAGGACTTTTGATCACGGATTTTTGTTTTGATGTTATTATGCTATGAAGGAAAGGGTTGTGATTACTACATGTGTACATACAAATTAATGATTACAATAATTTTATTATGATGTGTAAATGGATCACTTAGCTTTTTATAGAAGTGTGAGTCCTCATGGTCATTCATAGTGATGAGATCATGGATCACGGTAATGCTGAAGATGTGTGTGTGGGTGGAGAGATTGAGCTTGTTTGTTGAAAAGCCGTTGGTCTTCCAGCTTTCTTTCACAAAGACGCTGGCTGTTGGAGAGAGGGAGAGAGAGGTCAAGCGCTGGAAAGTGAATGGTGAAGTAAACAGAAGGTCTGTTATGTGACAAACTCTGGAGTCCACAACAAAATTCTTTTTTGCCAACATCCACTACTACTTTGTCAAGAGTAAGTCCTTGGGACTTGTGGATGGTGACAGCCCAGGCTAGCTTGAGAGGGCGAGAGCACTGTACACCTGAGTTGGACCAGGTGCATCTGAGGGGTGTTATAGGCACAGTGCCATCATGGAGTGTTGGTCCTGTGTAGTGGTCAAGCTTGACCATCACTGCTAGAGGTAGGCCTCCATTTCTGTAGCAAATAGCTTCCATTGCTCCATTCACAAGGCCGGTTTCTACCCAGAGGTTGCTGGTGAGCATGACACGAGCTGACTTGGCGAGGCATATAACAGCTTCCGGCAGCATTGGCTCCAGTGTGAATGGCTTTGATAGTGGCAATAGGCTGATTAGAGTTTGGTGATGTTGTATTCAACCACTGCCTCAACTGTAGGATAGAGCATTGACAAAAGGTGTGAGATCTTGCACGTTGGTTGGTGTGAGTTCCTCCCAATCTTGGGCTGTAATCTCTGCATTTCTCAACTTGAGAAGGATGTCTCTGAACTGCACTTGACTTGGGTCATTACCAGCTTGACGCATCACTTGTGTAAGTATGAAAGCTCTGTCAAACTGGGTGTAGGCTGATCTTCCTGATCAGAGAGTTCCGTACGGGTGTCAGTTGTGTAGAGAGGTAGATCCATAACTGGTGGCAGTTGACCAAAATCTCCAAACAGCAGCAGCGAGCATCCACCAAAAACTTCTTGAGCACGATGGGGGAAAGCTTGATCTGTCCAAATACTTTTCTCCCAATCATAGCCGGTGGAGACGATTTCCTTCTAGCTGCTTAAATTCTCCTCTTGTTGGAAGATGTAGTAGTGAGTGAAGTGTAGTTCCTTCGATGATAAAGGAAGCTACACCAGTTGGAGCGGAGACTTTGAGGGTGTCACCTAACAGCAGTCTGATGCACTGGATTAGATATGACTTCCCTGTGCCAGCTGTACCCATAACAATTATCCTGAGTGGTGTAGGGTTGTTGTTCAGGTAGTGGTCTTTGACTGTGGTGTACACCTAAGTTGACGTTCTTGGAGATTTTCTGGACTTGCTGACGTTGTGAAGGTGCGTGGTCCTATCTGTTGCCTGTTCCTAGTGACAAATGTAGGCATCTCGTCCAAGTTGGGATAGCATTGGGCAGCTGCTGTCCAATCAAAGTCCTCTTGTGAGCTGCTGCCTGGTTGAAGATTTGCTGTTCTCTGGCATATGAGCATCCACTCTTCTTGTGCTCGTTGTGGGCGGGTTTGAGAAGGATCTTCCTCATCCTGAAACAGAAATTGTACATAAATAATTTTATGGTGTGTATATGTTGGCACAATATGTAAAACGTACCTTAGTATTATCGTGTTGATATTGATCCAGGTTAAATAATTATGTCTACTTCAAGGGAGGTAGGAAGCTCAGCATAAGCTTCCGTGTATGTGTCATGGCCTGCAAGCAGATTGGACAGTTGCCGGAAATTGCTGACAGTACTGCTCGTACTTGGGTCCAGCAGGATCAGGTGGGTAGAATGGTCGTGTAATGACCACAACGTTCTTCCTCCTCTTGTTAGGCTGTTCACCCAGCTCCTTGGGCATGGTGTAGGGTAGTTAATGTGCTATAGGTTGGAGTGGATGGTCGGGCAAGGTAGTGGTCTAGAATGGACAGAGCTGTTCCTCGACCATCTTGTTGGATGCGTTCTTCAACTGCTCTTGAACCATCCAAACTTAGCGTAATAAAGTCACGAGATGCATTGTACATTGGAAGCTGTAGAGGATGTGACATGTATCTTGAGCTGAGTAGTCTCTGTCTCCTACAGTGTGTATTAGGAGCTTTTGAACAGTCTTGAGGGACTTGTTCCCATCTTTGAGGCCTCTCACTATCCTGGTGAAGGTATCCTTGACAGTCTCGGACCTTGGCTCACTGTTGGTGACGTACTTTGTGCACCTGACGGCTCCAATGTGGAAGATGCACCTCCTCCAGTCACTCAACCTCACATCTGCAACAAGTCATACTTGGATGTTCAAGATCGCGATGAAGACCTTTCTCAACTTATTTCAACATGCCAGAGACACACCCGATGTTCTGAAGCATATTGCCTTCGAACTCGTCATGGCAAACAAGCATGTAGATTTGGCTACCCTAAACCATTACAACCCGAGACAGTCATTGTCACAGAAGAAGACCCAGCTCTACTAACAGCACGCAATGATGGCATGATCAACAGCTTTAACTCTGTACAGCTATCGGCATGAATGTGGACATGCAGTTTATCATTTCCAGACGTCGAGTTATTGACTACTGCAACAGCAGGGTTTATGGTAGTGACCACGTTGTTTGCATACTGAATGATCTTGTCCTTCAGTGATTCAATGTTCTCGTGATTCAATGTTCTCGGTTGACTTAAGTAGCTGCTCAACATCTGGAGCGTTCGGTAACCATGCCACTCCGTGCACATGTGGACTGCCTCTGTACTGCCATTCAAAACGAAACCAGTAGTCGGTGGCATTTAGCACACCAAGGTAGAATACTTCAACAAACTTTTGTATTCTGTGACAGAAAAACCAATCAGCAATAGCTGGGTTGTCATTGACAGCTTTGATTCTACTCTTTGAAGAGTCAGGATCTTCCTGGCAGATGAGATGAGCAAGTTCTGGCCATTGCAGATCAGCTGCACTGTGTGTGAAAAAGATGGTGGGTAGTCCAAGGGTGTCGACCATACTGATGACACGACTGCGCAGAATTGTCTGGTTCCACAAAGACTGGATGCATAGTCTGTTGGAAAAAGCCTCTCCTTCCCTTCCAACCATGTCTCGAAGCTCATCCACTGTTAGCTGGGCGTCACCTGGGTGCTGCTAGCACGCCACCTCATCTCAGCAAAAAACCGGAACCGAGGGTGCCTAGCAAAGCGACCGTCATCATACTTAAGTAGGTGGGTGAAATAATTTCCGATGGTTACTTTGTTGAAGCGTTGTCCAAGGAAGTCAGCTGCCCCAGTGGGGAACAACGTGGGGAACGCCATGCTAAAGTATCCCTCAGTGGTGAACTCGTTGATTGCAGTTCCTCCGATCGTAGGCCAAATAAGAGTGTTGGAACATCCACCACTCTGCAAATCTTGAATTGACTGATGTACCGTCTCTTGCTCGGTTCTTTGCTGTGTAGCATTAGGAATGAATGATGTGGACAAGTGGGCTCCATATAAATCTTCAGATGGCTCTGTGTGTGGTTCATCCATATGAAGTGATCTGATGTTTGCTAAGTCACCATCTTCGGGTAGGTAGCCTCAACGTTGAGATGTACAGCATTGGCTATGTAGTATTTATTGTTCTCTAGTAGATACGAGACTGCTTGTTGTACAACAGATCTACCGTACATGAAGGGATTGTCCTTTCGCACTACTAACATATCCAAATTTGCTGGTAGTCTTGGTAGAGATTGTGCAAATGATACCACATCTTGTGGGAGGTTGACGACATGGCGAGTGGTAATCGATAGATTGAGCATCTCTTCAACTTGTGTGAGACCCTGCATTTAAAATAGTGCACACTGTCAGTTTAAAACACTCACCTGTAATTGTGGTGGCCTGGGTCCATGTTGTTAGTTGCGGAGTAAAGTTTAGGAATTCGCTTGTCCCGATTGCAACGAGCACATATTGTGCTGTTAGCTGCCATTACCAGATTGGGGAACTTCACGACGTGCAGCTGTAGAACTCCAAAGATGCCAGCTTAGAGTGAATGTTTTGCAACTTGCATTCCACAGCAGATTGTGTTATATCTGGATTCACGTTTCTCTGTTGTGTGTGCCTCTGTCTGTCTTGTTCCAAGCGTGCCTGTCTAGCATCAGTACTTTACTGGGTTTGACAACGTACTTACCGGAGGCTCTGTAACTATGCAGGCTCCCCACTAGATGTTTCTACACCATCTTCATCAACATCACCAACACTCTCCCCCTCCTCCCCTCCTCACCCATCTCGCTTCACCATCTCGCTTCACCAGCACTCTCCTCGCCCATGTCTTCACCATGTCTTCACCAGCACTCTCTTCTCCCTCTCCTCTCCCTCCTCGCCCATGTCTTCATCGGCACTCTCCACGCCCACGTCTTCACCAACCCTCTCCACGCCCACGTCTTCACCGACCCTCTCCATGCCAGAAATATCTTCACAACCTCTTTATCCTGGTGCAAATGTTACTGTTTTTGAAGCACACATCATGCAATTCTTCAACAGCATCATCTCCCCTCAGCAAAATCTAATACCTCCCACTCTCTACAAATTGAAAAGGTTTTTCGGAAGACAGACTCCTCGTCATAGCCATAAGAAAATATGCATGACTAATGTATCTGTGGAAATCTCCACTGCCGACTTAGTGCATTTGGACATTACAAAGTCTGTGGAAGCAGTATTATCAAGTAAGTGGTGTGTAGTAAGTGGTGTGTGTGTGTGTGTGTGCGTGCGTGCATGAAGTATTAAAATATAAAATATAAATGGACACAATTATCCCTATACACTTATCCCTATGCAGAAGACTCTGATTCACTCATTGGATTGACCTTGTATGATTATGTTTGGGATGGGGCTGTGTTACGTGAAGGAGTGACGTCAGGTCGATTCTCTGGTGGGGATTCTACTGATGGTGTGCCTATCTTCAAATCATCTTCAAATCATCTTCAAATCATCTACTGTCAGTATGTGGCCAGTGTTCCTAGTGATTCTTAGTGATTCTTAACCTCCCAGCTACGATTAGAACTAATGCTGAGAAACTGTCAGCAGGTCCGTCAAAGCCAAATATGAAGCTCCTCCTAAAACCTCTAGCACGTCAAATCGATAGACTCCGCCTTGTTGTAAATACTCTTCATGGACCTAGACGTAGCCATTGTGATGGCAATATTCGATTTACCTGCAGCTCTGTGTGCCAAACAATTCAATGGCCAGCATGGCTGCTCGGTAACAAGACACTCACATACCCACCCAATACAGTTTACCCATTAAGATCTCATTCTGAAATCGTTCGCAAAGCTGAAGCTAGTCAGAATGGAATATCTCCGCTCACCTCAATGATAAACTTAGTCGATTCTGTACCTGTCGACTACATGCATGCAGTGTTGGAAGGTGTAACACGATGGCTGGCTAAGTCTTACAAGGAGCCGTACTACCTTGGACGTAAGAGTGCTGATATAGACAGTGAACTTCTGAAGCAAACTCCCCCTCATGAATTCAACCGCCCGCCCGCCCCCCCCAGATCTATTCAGAAACACCTTGAATACTGGAAAGCATCAGAACTACGTACATGGCTTTTGTATTACTCACTACCTCTGCTCATTGACTACTTGCCACCGCACCACTATGGACTGCTGGTGTGTGCAATTCATAATTGATGTTAACTATAATTGATGTACAACTACAAGGTGATAAGTGGATGATTTCAAAGGGCTGTTATCTAGGAGGTCTACCCTGCAGCAAATTCAAGAGGAGCCATACTTGTGTTTTCAAAATAATAGGCAACGTTCTTTGTAACAATATAATAACTTTAACTTCGTACATATCATAAGTTTAGTGTAAGTCATAATACATTCAGCTATTACATTAAACCTTCAGGACTATATGATCGTACAATGAGTGAAGAGCTGAGCTCTCAAAGCACTACCGGGTTTGTGGGTCTTTCTTCAAAAATAAAAAAGGCTCCCAGAATCGTAATATTTCTTGCTCGGGCCATAAGGCTGATCTCCTGAATGTGTTTAAAATAGAGATTGACACAGATTTAGAAGACATCTATTCGTGCAACAACATACTAAAAGGGAAGCAAGTGGTGGTACCCCATACTACCCTACAATAACAATTTCATTTCAACATGGTATGCTCAGAATTGTGTAGTGTGCACCGGAGCTAGCACTCACAGTGTGGCCAAAGAAACATGGTAGACCAGGACATTTCTTGTGGTCTGATCAAGAGGCGGAGTGGGACAGGCTTAAAGTGTGTGCACTCACACTTTAAGCCTGTCCCACTCCGCCTCTTGATTAGACCACAAGAAATGTCTTTGACGCCTCTCGAGGAGAAACTGCATGCAGTCAAGTATCATTAAGCGCAGTATGCACCACTCTAGTAGTAAAGACAGGGGGACAGGTAGGAACAAAATTATTATTATTATTATTATTAGCTGCACATAATATTATTTACAGCCTTGCACAATGGTGCAAGTGAGCGTTTCTAGTGGGAGTGCGAGCCAGACCACCCTGAGACTCAAGCGAGTGAGTGGTGGAGAGGAGGTAGCACAGATGTGTAACGAAGTCAAGGTGATTGGGAAGGAAGACCGAGGTGCTTTCAAGGGGAGTTTTCTGTTACAGCAAGCCCTTATAACAGACTAAGGATCATGAGAAGGTACAATTAATGCATGACAACTTTTACCTTATTTCTTTTTTCTTTGAAGAATGCTGGGACCTAACATCAAAATTGCTTCTGAGAAGAAGCAGAGGCAGAGTCACTGGCAGGGGTTGATAACCTTAAGTCTGAGCTTGTTCCATTCACATTCCCTGTCAAGGATGGAAGACACACGGTTGAGATTAAAAACGTTCCCATGTGCAGCACCCTGGGATAAGATTGAAAGTATGTAATGATGATGCAGAGAGAAGGTGCATAGAGATACTGTTATACTTCTCATGATGTAATTCAATTTAGAGTGCACCGACTAACCTGGCACGAAGGGAGGATACCCGAGAATGAAATCTGGGTAAAGCTGTGTGGAGACAAGGGAGCTTCAAGATGAGTTTTCAAATATGCAATGTTGATCACCCCAACTCCCCTGTCAACACCTGTGCTTTTTGCGTGTTTGAGGCGCCTGATAACATGCGATTTCAGGATCAGGTGGACAACCTTCACAAGAGAACATGGAGGTACAACAACATGTACAATGGGTTAAACACAATATAATGTATACGTCTTTCTAAGTGGCGACTATGAGTTCTTGTGCTATATATTTGGGCTGTCAGGTGCTTCAGGTAACTTAGTACAAAAAATTGCTTGTGGTGCTTGGTGACATCGTGACATCGGACCAACTGGAACCCTCCCGCCAAGATTCCGAGCAGAAGTACTGATAGTATCGTACAAGATCACCAGATTTCGAAAAATGTGAAAAATTTCAACAACTGCATCAGAGATTCCTTTGAATCAAGTAAGACTGCTACACTGTATGAGTTTAACTCACCCATGACTTTATTCCCTAAAATGATGTACTCTAGGCATATTCATATTCTATCGCCTCTTCCAGTTGCTGGAAGATGAGTGCCATGTGCTGGACGTGGCTGTTCGAGATGAGGAGGATAGTTGCGACAAGGGGGGCCCCAGTTACTCCAACTACGTTACTAGAGCGAGGACCCTCAAAGATGAGATAGACAGGCCTTACATGCTATAGAGATAATTTGTGAACTAGGGCAAATGAACAGATCGATCAACTCAATGATCTAATAGCCATATTCGTACTGTTTGGTGAGGATGAGGAGGAGGATGAGGAGGAGCTGCAAGCACTCCGCTCAGAGAGTTAGAAGAAATTGCTACGAAAGTAAATAAACTGGTGAGTGTTAATTGGAACACTATGTCAGCAATACATAAGACACTTCAAGCAAGAGGACGGTCCCTTTGTAAAAGCCCTAGATATCCTATTATGGAGGAACGTTTGTGGGAAACCACGTCCACCTAACTCTCAAGGTATAATAATAATCACAACTGTACAATAATTATACTTACAGCTCTCTCTACAGCCGGTGACTCTCTGCAATGCGGTGTTTACTGTCCTGCTATCATGCAGCGAGCTGAGAGGATACACAGAAAATATTTTGTGGTGTTTGCTATTCTATAACAAGCCATACATAACTGACGAAGAAATTGCTCTTCTAGGTAATCTATAATTACTTTTGTAAATGTATATTGACTAACTTTGTCTACCTTCATGAGCTTTTATCGGGAGCGATTTCCCGATGCAAGTGTGATTCCCATGCTATGTGGTTGACTGGCTTAACGAGTGGCGAGTGGGATTGGGACCTATTTCAACAATATAAAGGCATCATTCCGAAACATCCCGAATGGTGTAGACAGACTTCGTACATGTTGCCATTGCATGCAGACGTCCCCCTCAAAAGAGGCCAAATTATGAATTTGTTTATACATATATATGTACATACGTATGTATGTACGTACTTATCAGACTAGTCATGTATTATTTGAAATAGTTTCTGTAAAGAACGATGCCTATTCCAGCCTGCGTCATACCTCAGGACAAGTAACTGCTGCTTATAGGAAACACAGATGGTGACAGAAGCGCTTCTTTGCTGGAGGTCCCTTGTCCAAAATGATGTACTTGTTTGTACAAGCCAACACAGCCAACACAGCTTGTGCAGTATCTATCAATTTTTATCAAACTGGTATCTATGGAAAGCACATGCGCTATATTCCAGCACAGTCACATTTTTCACATATCGTACAGCGCGAAATTTTCGAGGGGCTTAATTTTCGCAGATTTCGTGGGTTAGAATTCTACACGAAGTGTTCTTTAATTAGAATTACCTGCTATCATGCAAAGTTAAAGGCGGTAAGTCCGCGAACATTGTGCAACGAAATGGTTTTTAGAGGCCAATCCACGAAATATAAGTGCCTCGAAAATTTCGCGCTATACGGTACTTAGGAATCCCCATGGGATGCTCCAAAACCAGCCCCCACTTCCACTGGTTTGTGGTTTGGAGGAATGTATTATCTAAACTAAGTGGTGAATTTTCATTGTTGTGAAACAGCGGTGACCTAGCACCAACTTAATTGCAAGGCAGCTGTGCTTGCCAGTAACTTCAGCTCCTGGAAAGAGTTGTTGTGCATGTGTCTATAAGTGCATGTGTCTATAATGTAAATGAAGAAGCTGCACTACTGCTTGGAGACCCCTGCTCATGAAGAAGGTCTATTATTATTGATGCTGTGCCATTTTGCTGATAAAGCATCTTGCTTAATCGGTAATAGAAGCAAAGGTCAAATATTTTTTGAAACGTAACGAAGTTGCTTATGATGCCACATGTTCTCCTCGACTAGTGGTTTCAATGGCATTTAATAGTGTAACTGTTGAAGATTGTGTCGGATACATCATGCATGCACAATACAATGAATAAGGCTAAATCAATAATTCTAAATAGTCAAGTTGTGTTAGTAGACAACACCTTCGTTTTTCAAACTGCTATTGCACCTCGCTTAAGCCACCTCGCTTAAGCATCCCATGAATCATGTCAATTTGACTGAATAACTTTGCTTGTAGGTCAATTTTTCGACCAGGCGACATTCCTGATGGGTATTAGTAGGAGTAGTATGATCAGATCGTGAAGGCCTCGGAGAAAATGCGGATGCCATGGTAGCATGGTAGTAAAAGCACATGCCATTGCATCATCTTCATTATTCTTCGAATGCTTTGGAGTAATGCTTTGGAGTATTACTCCATATTGAGCCAGGCGGTGGGCTGAAAGTTTGTATTGTATCTTATTGTAGTATTCCCATGTTTTTCACTGACCCATGTTTTTCACTGAGTTCATTCGCGATGGAATCTATTCGTTGTGCTTTAGATACAAGAGACTTTCCTTCCAATGACCTTTCCTTCCAACTGCTCGCGTTTTTTCCTTGTCATCTGATTCTGAGTCTACACATACAATACCACTTTCAATACGTCTCTCAGGCAAACCGACACACCACAGCATTCAACCAATTTTTCACTTGATATCATCGCTCAGAACCAACAATATATCAGAACCAACAATATAGCCAACATCAAAGCCCTCCTCACGAAGGGCTCTAACACTCAGATAGCTGTTAAGTTCCAATTTCAATACAAAAGTTTTCCACTCTTTCTTCTTGATAGGATTAAATACGTTCGTTGCTGTGGTGACTGACAAACTGCTTGCTTAACAACTGTGTTTCGAACATTAAATTGGGTTCCTGAGTTATTAATTTGTGCCACATTCTCACTAACTTGCTGAAGGGGCCGGGGTAGATCTGCCTTTCCCTTGGGCTTTGGAGCAATCAAAGGTTGAGTTGGATGTACAGCTGATGCACGCCCAGCAGCAACTTGTCCCAATAACACAGCAAACAGCTTTGGGTCCATTTTCTTCTTTCACGTGGAGATCATAAATCTGATTGGTCTGTTTAAGAGCAAACTCTGTACTATGTTTAATATTGTTCTGGAGCTGGAGGTGCCTTAATACACTTGCTCCTTAATACGCTTGCTTCTTGAAACTTGATATATCCTGTACTGTACTCCCCAGTTTTGGATCCTGATTTTGCTACTAGTCACACACTGTGGTACAAGTATCAAAAGGCTGGCTAGATAGATCTGTGACGCTTGACGCATCTGGATAATTTGCACGTGACACGTGACAGCAGCTGTAGCCCAGAGTCACGGTCGTCCAATCAGAGAAAAGGGAGTGGCTTGCAAGTGCTACAGTAATTCTCCGCTTCTCCGTTTCTGTTAAGTCATTGTTTACTATCAGAAAACAATTATTAGCTAGCTAGATCTACTTCTTGATATGATACTTATAATTATTGTGTTCGTAGTGTGCATTAATTCTGAAGAGTTTAGCAACTATATATATAAGAAACTGCACAGAACTATGGACCACCTCCCAAAAAGAATGGTTATAAGTACTGTGAGCAGCAAGTGACTTATTACAGGCATAGAGCTTGCTGAAGAGCCGCCATTGAGTGGTCACAGCGACACTGACATGACAACGATCTTGATGATGAACATTCAGCTTGTTCCGGTATAAATTGAATACTGCATGTATATATATATATATATATATATATATATATATAGGGCCTCGTCAGACTAGATCTAGATATAGCTCCAAATATAATTGAAGCACCATGCACTAGCATAATTATTTCACCATAATTATTTCACCATAATTATTCGTTATTATTATATATAATGGACAAAAATAGTTAGTGTGTGCTTAACTCAGACGTGTGCATGGCCTGCATGGGGCTAGCTGTATTATAATTATGACATAATTATTACTTATTAGCTGGTACTACATAGCATTATATATAATTTATACACGTTTTAATATACCGGAACTGTGTTTATAATTCCGTTAATCGTTAATCGTCAGATGGGCCAGGCAGCATTGACTCTGAGCAGTCTACAGTTATGTCTGATCATGATTTAGGCGCTGATGACATGCAAGCTTCGATACCGATACAACTGGAATAGATCATCCCATTCAGGTATATATATACGAGTCAGTACAGTACAGTATCTGTACGAATATTCAACATCTCAACATCACACTATACTCACAATAATATCTATATATTTGTGCCTCATGCATAAGCTACTATTATTTTAGGAAGAAGTATGGTCATCTTCTGATTCAGAAGATACCCTATCTACATAGTCCGCTGAATTACCTGTTAATTTTCCTTGTCCTTTGGCAAAGTGCTTTCAAAGTCTCAAATGTAGCACTCACAAGCTTCTTGAAATTTGTTTTGACACTTGGCCGAGCCTTTCAAGTCAATAGCATTATTGAACTTGCATCCAATGTACCCAAAACACATGCACAGATACACAAGGCATTAGGTTTCGAGTACGTTGTTTGTTCGAAATGTCACTCCATATATGAGTTTGATAACTGTGTTTATACAACAGCTAGTGGTTGCAAAGAATCAAAGAATCAAAGAAGTGTTGCCATGTAGAACACCCTCACCAACGTCAACGTACTGAATGTGGATTCCTTCTTCTGAAAAAGCAGCATACAAAGAAAGGATATCGCCTGGTTCCACACAAGGTTTACCCCTACAGACCACTAAAGCAAAGTATCACCAAACTGATGAACAAAAAGCAGTTTATTTCTTTATTTCTCAATGTCGGAAATGTCGGAAGAACGAAAGAAATCAATTCCATCAAATATGATGGCAATGTATGGAAGACGTTTGAGTATATTCTGGCTAACCCAAACTCATATTTACTCTCACTAAATGTAGACTGGTTCCAACCATTCAAACACACCACTTATTCTACAGGTGCATTATATCTTACTGTTCAAAATCTTCCTCGAAGTGAGAGGTACAAAAAAGAAAACGTGATATTGGTTAGACTAATGCCTGGACCAAATGAGATGTCACTCAGTATTAACTCGTATCTTTCTCCATTGGTCGAAGAATTAAAAGAGTTCTGGAAAGGTGTTCTAATTCCAGTAACATGCAATGGAATTACTCTAAACGTGAATGTTCGCCTTGCAATAACCTGTGTAAGTTGCGACATACCAGCAAGCAGACATACCAGCAAGCAGGAAGGTATGTGGATTTCTGGGACACTTTGCCAGATTGGCATGTAACAAATCAGGGGCGGATCCAGGGGTGATTTTGAGGGGCTGAAGCCCCCCCCCCTCCCTTTGAAAAACTACCTATGTATTGCTAGTCTGAGGTTACAACAATTTTGCCACCAACCTTGTTACTTATGCATCTCTTAAGAGATGCTAGACAATAGCCAAGTCTAGCTACTAAGGATGTAGGCTAGCTAGCTGGACATACGTACGTACGTAGTCTACTAGCTCTAGAACTATAATAGTAAAGTGCATGTCAACTATTGCTGTTGCTGAGTTAGCTCCTTGTGCAATGTTTTGTAGCCTCGAATCCCTCGATCATATCCCAGGCCTCTTTTCCTAGGCCTTGTGAAGGAGGCTATTGTGCATGCAGTTGAGCTGCAACATGGAGCAGATCTCAGACTTTTTCAGCTAGTTGCAAGGAAGCAGCCTACTCTCAGTGCAGTCTGGGTAGGCATTGTGATTCTTTTATGTACCAAGAGTGCATGAATGTAGATGGTAACATCTACAGTATACATCCTTTTATTGATTAGAACGAGTTTTTTGTATTAACTTTTTCATATTCAGTATTCACTTATTAATATGACAGTTCAAAAGTAAAAGTGTGAGCAAAGTAAAAGTGTGAGCAAATTGTAAAAAGCAAAAAATTTCGCCTCCGGCGAGGTGGGAGGGGGATGCTCCCCTGGCTCCGCCACCCTCGTACGGGGCTTTGCCCTTTCGTTTTTCCTGGATCCGCCCCTGCAAATGCTTAAAGGAATTTAAACAACACGACTATTCAGGATTTGATCGGCAAAAGTGGAAGAAAAGAACAAACGAAAACCATCGAGAACATTGTAAAGAAATATACATTGTAAAGTAATATTGAAGGAGAAAACCAAATCTTCAACTCAGAAAACTGAGAGCAAATATATGGACTTCGATATTCCGTCCTGCTATCGAGAAAACAATTGCACAGCGAGAGAAAAGCACTTCAAATCGAGCAAACAGCAACTTTAGTGCATGGCTAGATCGTTTTGGGACAGGTGGCTACTCAAACGGCTAAAAGAACATATCGTACTGAAAGGACGGCAACTTGCTCCTAGTGTCATACAGCAGCCTATTCACCAACCAGATTGATCCTAGTGACTTAGTAGACTTAGTAGACCTAGTGACTTAGTAGACCCAATCGATAATGGAAAGGAAAGCAGTAGGTACATTGGTCGAGGATCTTTCTCTGTGGTATGTGTTCAGTTATACAGGGTTGCTGTGAAAGAGCTGCTTCCACGTACGGCTCAACGCGATGCCATTCATGAAGCTAATCAAGGTTTGTCATCCACACTTACCTTACTTGTTTGCTGTTTGTACGTCTGCCCGGCCACTAAGAATATCACACAATTCACTTTATTCCAAGAGATGCAACATCCCAGACACCTTACTTGTGCAAGAGAATGGATTCTAGTCTGTGCACAATTGATTGATGCTCTCAGCTACTTACATTCAAGCGTCAAAATTATCCACAATGACATAAAATCCAAATCCAACAAGTTGTGCATCAACGTCACTGGAAGCAATGTATCTAATAGACTTTGGTAAAGCTACTGAGAAAGAGTCTGGTCATTTGTATACCCTAAATGTATACCCTAAATGAGATCTGAATACCTTTCGAAGTACCCACATATAGCGCCTGAAGTTATTCATGGAGAGTTTAAGCAAAGCATATACAGCGACATATTTTCTCTTGGGCAATTGCCTGGTTTATCTGCAAATCTCAAGAAGACACACACCTCGATTCCACAGTCGCCCCAACTCAGAAGTCCCAACTCAGAAGATTGCGTGAAAGTACTCTAAGTAGTATTGAATTCATTGTTTGTATAGTACTGTATTATTTGACGTTATATTATTAACGTCATTATACATAATTAAGAATGCATGAGTATATAGAATGCATGAGTATATGTCCCAAGTGAGTGCTCATGCTCATTGCGCACCGCAAAATTTAGACCACGCCCACTTCCGGGGTCACACCCCCTTTTGTCGGAAGGTGCACAGCCACAGTACTGACAGTACTGACAGTATTTTACAGTCCCATCAGCAAGTCAAGAATGTTTACGACCAGAAGGTCAATTCGCCTGGGATGGCAAACTCTAGCCAACTCTTCTTAAGGTATGTCAAATGTCAATGCAACAATGCAATCATGTCTAGTCTCTGTGTAAATGTAGAAGTTAAGTGATGATAAACTGATGATAAACGTTGCTTGATCTGATGACAGTCTTGATTCTTTCTTTTCAGGCCACTAAAAGATTGATCAGCTTACCAGGAGGTGACAGGCAGCGTACAAAGTATGACCACCACTACGTACCTTGATGTTGAGGAAAAGAGACTTTGTAGTTTACATTGCGAACATTGATTATTATTATAATTTACATGTAGGCTTAATTATATAATTAGTCTGGATAGGGTGCTGGAGCACCAGAGCCTGGATGGGGGTGCTGGAGCACCCCCATCCAGGCTCAGAAAAAGATTGTGCATGTGCATGGGATCAATAAGTGCATGGGATCAATAACAGTAAATTTTATAGGTGATACTTTGCTGTGTACTCTTTGAAACTTCTTACGCTTCTTCCGCACATTTCGTATCTTTCTCTTTTCATTAACAGAGTGCCGACTCAGATCATCTGGCATACTGTAGATTGGACTGGATGGAGGGCTCACCAAAGCTTGAGCTGGAACTACTGCTATTATCCATATCATGTCCTTTGATCTTTGCATGTGCGGTTAATTAGTGGGCAGCTGAGCTGAGCAAAGCTCAAATTCTGATAGATTCTCCCTTGGCCTTGTAACAACTATACTATGGCTAGCCTATACGTACCTATGGCTCACGGAGGAGGATTTTACAGCGGAGACAACACTTCCCTGACTAGGAACTTGCAGACATCCTTTGAACAAACTGTTGATAACTTTGACCAGTTTCCAAGAACTTCTCAATGGCAGGGAAGTGAATTTACCACTAGGCATCCACCAATTAGTACCCATACCCAACCGTTTGATGAGCACAACTTGATAGCATGGCAGAGATGATCAGTTCTACACAAAAACTTGTGTTTGAACAGGATGTTAAGGTTCGAAAACTAAGCACTAAGCACTAAGCACAAAGCACAGAAGTTTAAGAGTGACATTACTTAGCATCAAGCCGAGAATGGAAACGAAAATAAAGACAACTACAAAACGGCAAAATCTCAGATGTGGTGTGGATACTTTCTTGATAGATTACATGGTCGGTGTTACTCTCCGATACAGCACAAAAGAAGCGGACAATGTTGTAACTAGAACAGGACTATGACTGAGAACTCACTACTATACTGTACTGTTCACCACGGTACAAGTAATAACAAAATACTGAGCTGGTATTTTGTTATTAACTCATTATATTTAGGCGCGTGTTTGTACTAGTTAAGTCCTGCCAAACATTTCTGATTACAAACATTTCTGATTACTCAGACTCAATCCGACCGTTTTGAACAGAATGAAGAACTGCCTCGTATGTCAAAGCCAAGGTGCCTGCATTAGTGCCAGTGTCAAGATACAAGTCCGGACGGATAAATTCAAGAGGTTCTAGTCTGTTCGATAAAACACCCAGAAGAGAAGAAGACCACCAGCTGTTGATGACCAAGAGTCTGTGCCATGCGACCTCCTCAATACTGTTGTTAAAAGAATGAGGCCACATTGAACTGGCGAGTGTGACAAGAACTGCTGATTCATACGTAGCTACCATCAATAGAAAGCACATGCACATTTTTCACAGCCCCCCTCCACAATGCACCCACCTTCCTCTATAGGCTTGTGGTTTTGGAGAATGTATTATCTGTCATGATCATTTACTACATCATCGTTGTGAAACAGCTCGAGTTTGTTGTCGATTTTTAGAAGGTCATCTATTAATTTGTGATTGATGCGTCAGTCGAGAAAGCTCACAGATTCAACCTTAAGCCTCACACAACACAATAATTATTGGTGTTGAATTCCTAACACATACTCACATACAAGTTTTGCAAGTTAATTTCTTATACTGAGTAGGACGATGGTTTTGAGAATCAATGTAGCCGCTGGAATCGATACAATACAGATAAAAACACGTGATATAACGTACGTTGATCCATTCCTCTGGTGTATGAAATGGGAAACAACTATCACTGACCTATCACATACAGGTATACAAAGATGGTAACTCTGCGCACTTAAGGCTGCACTTAAGGCCCGGGTCCAGATTTCAATACCAAAATTTACACTATGCTGTATTATTGTAATGATTTTTCCAAAAAACTAATTAGCTTAATTCAATTATGCTAATTAGTCCCAAAATGGTGATGACGTCATAGAAAGAGAAGTGCAAATACGGATGCCAAGATCAAGCTTCAAAAACAAGGCTAGATGAACATCTCATAGCTAGGTACTAGTATCCTTGATGGGAAGAGTAGGAGTTATTGTATTCTTGAGATACACAAAATAGCCTACCTCTAGAGTGGCTGTCAGAGCTAAAGAAGCTAGCATAGCTAAAAAAGTTTTGGACATTTTTACTTCCCATCAAGGAAACATAATCATAACAACATAACAACATACTCTATCTTTTGAGGGCCTAAACAGCTACTCTTACCTTGTTTAATTAAGTCCGCCGTATTTGTTGCCAAAGATAATCTATAATAGTTCTAGCAGCTAGCTAAGCATTTCCATCTTCTTACAAAAATCTTCTGGAGCCCAGACAATTGAGATAGTAGTGGATAGTAGTGACAGGGGATCCTAATTACTTGAGGCACGGGGTCGGTTGGTTGGTTGGTTTGTAATGGATGTCTGCATGGATAGCCTTCACATGGATAGCCTTCACACAATAATTTATTAGTTTTAATAGTGGAAGATTTTTAATAGTGGAAGATAGCTTTGTTGTCGTAAGAAGTTGCAGGTTGGCAGCTAGGTAGACTAGGCAGCTAGGTAGACTACGTATTTACAGCTAAAGGATTATGGAACATGCAAGGTAGAAATGAATTATGATTGTGGTTACTTATCCTAGCCTGACTAGTTTCTTTCCGTACAAATCGTGTAATCAGTGCCAAGAAGCAAAAGTTCACAAAATTATGACCACAACCCACAGAACTGCAACCACAACTGACAAAACTGAACCACAACTCAAAAAATGGGTGCATCAATGAAACTGGATGCACTGGATGCACGGGCTGTGGGCTTGAAATGGGAAAGTACATAGGAAATGATTGGAATTGATTCAGTTACATGAAATGGAGACATCAGAGGATGTAAGACACACTTAACCTTTGGTGACCTTTCAATTAACATTACACAATAATTATACAGCTATAAAAAAAGAGAAGTAATAGAGCCGAATCCAATTATACCTTTAATTTATAATGTATATGGTGGGCATGATCTGTTTTCAAACAAACGTGTTGCCATTCAGCCCCAAGTACTACAAGTATGTCATAATTATGAATGTCACAACTACGTTATTATAAAAAAAAACAGTCATAGACAAATTATGTAGAAATATAAATATAAAATTAAGCAATTTCTTTCACATTAGTCCGTAATGATTCAGTGAATACAATATACCTTTATTCTACAATATTTTCGTGTATAATCGGTAGTGAAATAACGTTGAAGCACGCAGCAGCTGTTGGTAGAGAACGATTTTCTTGGAGGAGCTCCACTTTAATTGGGGTAGACAATCCCATCGGAGGCAGGCAGCGATGTCCAGTGCTCTACTGTAGCATCATTACCATCACCACCTACAATGATATTAATTGATATAACTATAACAATGTAGCACAGCCTCATGTATTGGTACAACCATAATTATAATCGTGGCTAAAAGGGATACAAAAAGTTCAAGTTCATTAATGGCATAAAACAGCTTTGCATAACTATAAACGGGTACTATAATTATTATTATTACTCTTAGCGAATTTGTAATTAACGCTATTATCTGCGCTAATAATAAAACACATTGCATGCACACAGACTAGCTGCACATGCACAACAGATGCGTAACTACTGAGTACAGTAGCACAGTGTCTTACTAAGGCATGCATGCAGAGGCTAGGGGGGCATGCCCCCCACAAATTAATTAGGTGGTTTTAGTGAGTTCAGGGGTGCAAGTACCGTATTACTAGAATGTTTTGCGAGCATCAAACTTTGCAAAGGTTGATCAATTCGCAACAATAAAATCCGCAAATAAATACACACGATCCTTGCCAGAACGCAATAGTTAGATCGCAAAGGGTCAAATTTGATTTGGTTTATTCGCACCCGCAAAATATTCTAGTAATACGGTAGTACCTGAATGTACATTTTATATTTTAGGGGGGGGGGGATGGTGGGTAGCAACACTCAGTGGCACACTGTTAAAGGCTATAATATACAATGGTTTTGCAAGTAAGCAACCTGCAACCCAGCTATAACTTGAGAACGAAGCATTGTTTTGCAAATCCACGAATCGAAGAAAACGAAGCTCTTACTTCAAGCAGTCTACACAGACACACAATTATTACATAATAGAACTAAAATCACACTTATTAAATATACACGCATGTATACCTTTAGGCCGATTGTTCATATATTCGAGAAACATCTTGTACGCTGGGGAAACTTGAACATAGTATCCAGCAAGCTTAACAACTCAGACCCCTCCATATTCAACTTGCTATGCACAAATAACGCTCTCAACTCTGGATTCATTTGAACAAGACGCAGGACATCCAAACCCTTTCTAAAGGCAGCAAGTTGCTTCTCACGTTGGAGGAGTTGGTTCTTGGTGCACAAATTTTCTTGGTGCACAAATTGATGGTTTTGACTGGAGACCAGCCAAACGAGTTGATTAGAGCCATGGAAACTGGATCATCAATTACTTCATTCATCAATTACTTCATTGATTTCCTCATTCGTCTTGGCGACATCCAGCTATAAAATAGATACGATTCAAATGACTTGGGAAATGCATAATCGAGCACAGTAATAGTGAAGATTTATGATGGTTGGTTGTCATACAGGAGTTTGAAGGTTGGTGTCATGATGGGGGAATCAATAAGGCATGCTTATGAAAAGTAACCCTGTTAGTAGCCGACATTCAGTCATACAACTAATAGCTGAATGCAAATTTTAGGGGGGGGGGGTTGGAGTAACATACCTTTGCGATTAATTGAATGAGGTCATATGTCGCCGCAGCAGAAACGGGTACATCTTGAAGGGAAGGAATATCTTCCTGCAAATCATTACTTCCAGTCAGTATACTTGAGAACACGACTGGTAGGGAAATCCCAGTGATATTTGAGAGGTCAATGGAGGAAATTTGGTTGGAGTACCCCCATTGCAAAAGGTGTTCAACGGCATCAGATATTTCAAATCGACGGGTAATATCAATCACTTTCGAGCTTGAGGAAACAAGTCAATTACGGGACCTGTATATTTACATTGCGCTTTTGAGGTAGGCTGTATAGCAACACTTGATGGTCCTTGGTCGTGACTCTCAATGTGTTGTCGAAGTATTGACATAGAGAACTTTTCACCACATACATGGCACTTCTCTCGAACCTGTAACCTGTAATAACGAAACAACATAGTCAAGGTGCATTTTCACTATAAAATGAACGTATTGAGTTTCCTCTTTCTTACATTCTGCATGATTGTTGTGTTGCTTCACCAACTAAGTCTTGTTGAATAGGGCGGATGTATATTTTACATGCTCCCATGCTTTTAAAATATGGAATTACTTCCAGAAATTTGGAAGTACCGCGTGTCTGCAGAAGTTCATATCCACCACAGTTGGTTAATCTAGGAAAACATTGGACAATCGCTGTATGGACGTCATGTGACTGCAAAAACTGAATTTTCTTCTAGCCAAGCCCAATACAAAATAGTTCTTGTTACTTGTTGGGCATTCACTTGTGCCCTTCTTTCCTAAGCATACAAATGTGTGGGAGTGTGTAAGGGTACGACCCGGAGCGCTCCTTGGCCTTGACCACCAGTTGGACAATTGCCTAATTGCCTATGTTCTTGGAGAATTGACGATGAAGAGCTGGGCTGAACACTCTCGGTAGACTGACGCACCTGCATCAAACCGTACACATGGTAATTGCATGCACAGCAATGCCATCACGGGGGGGGGGAGGGGGTCCCAGGGTATCATATAGGGGAGTAGAGGGGGGGAGAAAAGTAACTAAAAAAGTTTGCTAAAAAAAAGCAATGTAAAATTACCAGCTATGGACACTCCGTCATACAACTAGGGGGGGTATCCCCCTATCCCCCCTGCCTCTAATCCCTAAATATGCATTCAGAGTACTCATAAGCCCCAGTTTGCCTTTAATCCGGGTTGGAATCCGGATTAAACCTAACCGCGTTTGTGTAAATGGCCCTTATCTGGGTTCTAATCCGGAGATTGTGTCAAGCGGTTTAGAGTGAGCACAAAGGGCTAATTCTGAGGTGTTGTACATGTTCGTGGGTGTTTCTAGACCCAATGTTTGCGCAAATGAAATTAGTGGTCATTTTCTGACTGTCGTGTAAACGGGGCTATAGCTGCACATACTAAAAGCTTAAAATAACAATTGACTTTTTTTTAGCAGTGTTATTTCGCTTCAACAGACCCTTGCAGCCAATAGCTAGCGTTCTAGTGCAGAGCTCAGTAGAGTAGCAAAACTTGTTCCAACACTCGGTGAACAAGTTTTGCTACGTACTCTAAACTAGGCATAACTTGAGAACGAAGCATTATTTTGCAAATCCACTAATTAAAATCCAAGAAAACATGACTAGAAGCCTATAGAAACTTCTACTTGCACTTCATTGATCCTTGAGCAGCTGTAGCAGTCTACCCCTATACCTCGCTTGCGCATAATGAAGCACCAACCACACTCACTAGTATTTGTTCGTTCTATTAACACTGAAATCGATGTAATTAGAGCACCCTAAAAGAAGCGCCACCGTTGCTGTAATTATTTTTCTGACGCTTATAAAAAGGCTTGTTTGAGACGACAATTATCCTTCTTTGACATCATAGCTACAGTCAACGAATGTTGTTCATGAGTCAGCTCTCAACGGTGCAGCTAGCTAGCAGAATGAAAAATTGAAAGTGCCTGTTTTAGACTAGCTGTAGAACATAAGCACCACTAGAATTTAGGTGCCAGCTGGGCTGCCACGGATTATTTTTTTCTGGTGCTGTAATTACGGATTGTGTGTACTGTAGAATGTATGCCAAAAGTAAAGGCGAAGCCTTTTTACAAGGGCTATAACAAATTAATACCGTTTTTGGGGACCTACAGAATTGCTTTACCTGCGCAGGTGATGGCCTTATTCTTGCCAGAAGACTTTGAAGAACCTCACAGGTTTGCCCGACAACTGTGGACAAATGCTCACCATCCTTCTCCGGAGAGGCCATGTAATTGTTTACACCTAGCGCCTAGGGATCCGATTGTAGTTCCAGGTCAGTTTGGTTTGTGAGAGTAAGGGTGATCATGCAGGTCACGTCAGTAATTAAGCAGAATCGAGTCCTCTCTATACTCGTACTCTTTGAGTCCAACTATCGATCAAAATCAAGACGAGCCTAGCCACGAGGAGCAAACTTATCAGATCACGTGCAGGGGAGGAGTCTCTTATTAAAAATGGACTCCATCAATCAAAGACTGTGTGCTGTGTTTAGCAGGCTAGTTCGAGATGTACAGCACATTGCAGACAATGGAAGCGCTGTCAGTCAACAAACACTGATCAGTCAACAAACACTGGAACGAATGGCAGTAAGACTTGAAGTTTTGCTGAGACAGCTAAACAGACTCTCTGATAGCAACAGTATGAATATCGGTGATCTGTTACCTCAATTAGGAAGAGTTGTTGAATTATTTCATACAATGTCTACCTATATGCCTGATGTAGAACCAACAAGCACGTTAGGAAGACCTAAGTATGTGATTGATCGTGCCCAACTTGTGAACCTTATTGAATGTGGATTCTCCTGTCCTCGTATAAGCCACATGCTCGGAGTGTCTGAATAAGAGAATACGGTTTGAGTATATCGAGTACTTACTACTTACTCTTCACTGACTGATTTGGAACTAGATGAGCTTGTCCAGCAGGTGTTATGCCAGTTTCCGTTCTGGCTGGGCACCTCCTTTCCCGTGGGCATAGACGTGAATCTATGATCAGAGTGGATCCTGAAGGTGTTAGCATGAGGTGGCTCTTCAGCATTCAAAGACGATCATACCAAGTTTATGGTCCGATGGCACTTTGGCACAATTTATAAAAATTAATAGTAGTAAAGTTTTATACAAGATAAGGCCTGTGCTAGTTGCAAACGTGTTTTCTGGTCAAAATAGTGTGACTGCAAGAGGTTCTCATTTCCATTATCATAAATTACAAATTTTCTTGTTAACATTTTTAAAGGTTGGGGGTGGACACTGAGTTTGCTTGGTAGTGTTACAGAGAACTTTTTAAAGGTTGGGGGTGGACACTGAGTTTGTGTTACAGAGAACAGTCTGTATGAAGGCATGCTTAGCACTGTATTGCTCCTTGTGGAGTTTGTTGATGACGTCATTAAATTATGGCTGACATCAGCAATAATGTTCATTTTAGCTGACCAGATAGTTTTTATTAGTTATACAGGTGGAGACTTGTTGTGCATGCTGGTATTGATGGCTACTCCAGAACACCTGTTTATTGCTCATGTTCTGACAATAATCGAGCTAATACTGTTCTATCTTACTTCACAAGAGTTTCTCTACTCCCCTGACGAATGATAAAAGAAGGCCTCATTTATTTTGATTAAATACCCTGTTGATAAAGACAAGATGATATCTACATGTAAATAATACTGTTCTATCCCTGTTCATTGAGGCTACTCAGTCTTTTGGTATTGGATTCAGAAGTTGCCATGTATGTTACGACACCGCGGTTGTGGGAGAGCTTCCGTACACAACCAACAGATAGAGCGATTCTGGAGATATCTTTTTCAAGGGTGTTTAGTATTCTTTTATAAATGGAGAGAGCTCTTCTGCCTGTGGGATAAATCGAGCTATAACTATATTTGTTGAAAGTTGGTGCCACCACCGAATTAGAACCTTTCTCCAATTCAATTCTTTCTCCAATTCAATTGTTCATTTCGGGGCAATTGGTGAAGCACTGTAGAAGAATTCTATGATACTACAAGTGGTGATGTGAGTGGTGATGTGAGTGACGATTCGATGTGTCTAAAATAGTTATTTAACACAAGTTATGTTCATTGCAGGTCTCAGGAATTGATTGGGATGCTCCTGTACCTTGTGGTGATGAAGACAATACAGTCACTATTCCCCCAGTTTGCTGCCCGCTTTCCGATGAACTATTCCAACAGTTAGCTAATTCTATTGACCCTCTAGATGGTTTTGGTACTGATTCTTGTTTAGAATTTTGTGTATCAATATGATTGTGCGTATCAATATGATTGTGTAATGTTGATGCAGCCATACTTGAACTTTTGGCATATATCGTTTTTAACAACAGATCATTACCCACTCTCTGAGTTTGCATGCAGTCATCATAATAATTGTAATGTGTGTGTGTATTATGTTATTAGCTTTGGCACCTCCACCGTGGCACATCAGCACCCGCAGTGCTTTCATTATTGTATGATGCATGAAACATCTCTCTTTTCTTTTTATAGCCTCCTTTTAAAAGGTCACTAAAGGTTAAAGTGTGCCCCAAGTCTCCATTCCATGTAACTGAATCAATTCCAATCATTTCCAATCATTTCCTATGTTTCAAACCCACAGCTATCACTGCCCGTGCATCCAGTTTCATTGATGCACCCATTTTTTGGGTTACAGTTTTATCAGTTGTGCATGGTTGCAGTTCTGTGGGTTGTGGTCATAATTTTGTGAACTTCTGCTTCTAATTTTTGCATTCCTATTTTGGCACTGATTACACACCGTAGTATCCTGCATGTGGTGTTGTGGTGTTGTCAAGAAGGCTTCTTCTTCTTACGATGGTCCTATGGGTTGCTGTTGGAAGCACAAAGTCAAATAGTCTGTCCTCTCAGTGCTGTCCTCTCAAGCATTGAAACCAGACTCTACGATGACCCTATGGTTGCAGTTGGAATTGGAAGCACAAACTTGTTGGAAGCACAAACTTGCCATAGTCTATCAGAAACCCATCAGTAGCTTCGTGTGCAAGCCTTCTCAACACAACGCTTCATATAATAGTAATTACACAAACAGACAAAACAAACTACTAGCCTAATTCACCTAAGTGAAGTGGGAAGCATGCTTGCTGCTCCAGCATTCAACAGCCGAGCTCTAGGTATACAAGTGTATACATACAGTCAACTGACCTTCACTCTTTATTTTCTAGCTTGAACTCTGATCCCCAGTCACTCCCCTCTCCACGTACCCGGGTCAAGCTCTCAAGCTCTCAAGATCAAAAGTTAACACTATGTTTGAACTATTATTTTATAGATGTAAGAGTATAGATGTAAGATACAATGATTGATACATTAAATACAATGATACATTAAAGTTTAATTTTGTTTACCAAAAAAATAAATTTCGGTAAGTTTTGAATTGACGAATAAATTGCCCCAACTTATGTTTAGAGTTTATAAGGGAGCAAAAGAAATGGTCGGGGTTTAGGAACTCATTCCAAACCCTACCATCATACACATCCGTTAGAGTACCAGGGCGATTTCTCCATAGTTCAGTTTTCTCATAAAAACCTGGGCGTGAGAAGAGATTTTGTAGGGAGCAAACCGAGACTTTGGTAACAGAACATTTGTCGAGCCAGTTGATGTCCTAATGGTTTTCATTGATGACGATTGAAACTGGACATAGGAACGGTTTTATTCGGGAGGGTAATTTTGCAGAGGTCCAGTGAATACAGAGAATGACATTTTGGTACTTGCGAAATTAAGGCCTTAGTACTTTCTACTTTCACAAGGTTTTGTTTGGCATTGGGTATAGACCAAGGAGAAGAAGAACAAAAACAAAACATTCATTCCCACTTTGAATAGCGATTGCCAAGTCAAGAGAAACATTATATAAAATCTCACTGGGATCTGTTGGTTCACCACACACGACTCCCTATCTTCAAATTCAGCTTCAATTTCACTCAGTGATCATTCTGTAACAAGATAGAAGTTGTGATGAAATTGAACCTGACGTCTGACGTGATACTGACGTGATACATTATACGTAGAACCTACCCCAGACATATCAAAATCATCCTCTAGTATCAGTATGTACATCACAGTATGTATATCACTGCTATCAGAGTTATGACAAGGAAGTTCATCACAAGAAGCATAACCTGTGAACAGAATCACTTTTATACATGCACGTACACGTATACGTACGTACACATGATAGTAGCTTAGTAGATAGTAGCTTAGTAGAGTCCAAAATTTGTATCTGCGCATCAGAGAAACAAAAATCATTATCGATCCTCCATTAGGGTCTGATCGTTGGGTCATACATTACCACTCACGTACAATTTCTTATGCTCGAAGTACAGTGTTTTACTGATCTTTTCGTTCCGGCATGGGGCACACTGTACATATATCTAGAGTAGTAGTACAATCTAGCTAGCTTTGTATAGGTGTGGTGTTCTAATTAAAATATCACATTAAAATATCACATGAAAAGCATTGAAAATTCCATTGGCTAAATATGGCCATGTGCTACTTATTAAATTAGAAGATGAGAAGATGAGTCACCAACCAAGTAATAAGGACTGCTGGAAAGGCGTGGTGTCCTAATTAAAGGAAACAAAAATATCACATGAAAAGATTCCATTGGCTAAATTGATGCTGATATGGTTTTATAGGCCTACTGCTAGATCAACACTATGTTTGACCAAGTCCACTCCCCTCAATTCCCGAGCCAACCGCTTGACCTTAATGAAAGGCTGGAAGAGGATATCAACCACCAGGGATGCTTCTTCAAGATCAAGATCCTGTCTCTGAATCACTCGTTGCCTAGGAATAGTTCAGCCGACCCCCTGTCTCTTGTATCCCCCTGTCTCTTGTATTGAACGTGAAGAATTAGACGTAGAAAACCAAGACGTCGTTGCTGGAAAAGAAGTTGTTGGACGTTGTTGGACGTTGTTGGACCTTGAGAAAAAGCAAGTTTGTTCAACATCTCCCTCGAGTAGTAGTGAAGGCGCAAAACAAAAACGAAAGAGGATTGTCACTAGTAATTGTTGCAGACAAAGGTATCCACTCTGTATGCAAGTCTCCAAATAAAATACAATACACAATACCTCAGATTTTTACCTAGTATGAATTTATTTATTTCTCCCAGGAAATTTTAAAGCAGCCTGATTGCAAGTATTCAAACACAGTTATCAAAGGTTGGTTTGCTTTGAAGTTGAATGTTCTCTAAATCAATTTATTAGTTGCCGCAGAGATGCTTTGGTTTTCAAAGACGATGTTTCACGGATCACATATTATATGGTTCAGTTATATAAAATTTAATACTGTTGTGGTAATCGTCTGAGTACTTATAAGCCGTCTCGTATTGTATATTGTATTATAGTACATATAATTATGTATATAGTATATATAATTATAGTAGTAAGTAATCCCCTCAAAAGTTTAAGAGGCGAGGTAGTCCAAGAGAGATCGATAAAATTAATACTGGAAGCATTTGAACATCCTGTATATATGACTGATCCTGTATATATGACTGAGGAGCTTGTGGAGCAACTCATCCTTGCCTTCATTTTGAAACATGTAGGACTAGATGAATTCAAGGACTAATGCAAATTCTGGAGAAAAGACTGGAAAAAAGTCTCATTGCTAAGAAAGTGCGGAAAGTTGGAAATCCTTCTGTTTCTTCCACAATGAATGCACGCCTACTGTCTGCTGTAGGAGATGATTCCTTAGAGCCTGCAGTTGGAGAATCGCTTGAAGGAATTATACTTATTAGTACCCATTCTTATTAGTACCCATTCTTTCCATGCAGATAACCAACTGTGAACCTTCAACCTACAAACTGAACTCGAACTTGTTTGCTATATAATTTATTTTAATCAATCCATTTTTGGCATTCATGAAATGCGGTTTACTTGCTAATTAATCTACAAGGGATACCAGTCATACTTTAAGTATACAATCATAGTTTACCCCCATGACCAAAAGTCTACACATAGTTTACAATACACATAGTTTGAAGTATTAAGTATTCGAAATCCTGGTTCATCTACTGAAGTTTACAAGCTCACTGTAAACTTTGTTGTAAATTCAAGTATACTGCATAGTTTACAAGGTGTAAACTAACCCTGTGCAAACACGTAAGCAGTTCCACCTGGCCTGCCTATGGACCTCAACCAATATGTTGGCCCGCATTCTTCACAGCTGATGAGACCAACAGATAGCTAAGCAAATCAATGATAACCCCTTTACATTGCAACACTGGCTTTTTAAACTCGGCCTTCAACACTTCAACACACTGCTGGAGCAAGTATACTACGTAGGTAAGCGTATAGGATTATCAGCTAGCTACTAGCTAATAATCATACGCATACGCACTCTAAAGTAATCTCTCGCTCTGTCCTTGGCTGGCTGACTCTTCGACAAGGTAGCTTGAAGAGAACTGTTACTGTTCAGATAGAACTACAAGGTAGCTTGAAGAGAACTGTTAACTGTTACTGTTACTATTTCTTTGCCACACTAAATTGAATATCAAACACTCTACACTACACTCTAAAAACAGGCTCTAAAATAACGCTCTAAACTAACTCAGCTTCTACACAAGTATACTTTACACACTCATAAGCTATCTAGGAAAGTGCAAAAGCATACTAAATCAGCTCTACATAATGCTATATAAGTCCCTTGCTCTGGCCCTTGGCTGTTTCGTTGGAAACCAGGAGACAGTAACTACTGTAGACTACTTTGCTGAATAAGAATAAAGAAAACTGTCATCTTTCTTTGCTAGAGGTGAATGCAAAATAATTTAACTACACTCAGGCTACTCTTCCCTTCCAGTATATTTCACACAGCTATCTAGGTAGGTGGACAAGCCTACTTGTGAAATGATCCTTCGCTAGGGCAGATCCTGGCAGAGTAGCTACTAGTTTGCAACAAAGCTACTGCATCTTTCTTTGCTAGGAGCTGATAATGAAAGTAAATTTAGATTTTGGTTCCGCGGTGGGCGGTACGGTACTATGCTATTCGGTTAATACTAATTATGCTAGACCTTAAATCTTAAATGACAGGTAGTTAAGACGCAATCGGAAGAAAAGAGAGAAGGGTACTTCAGCAGGAAAGGCACCAATACTTCATGTACCAGAAGGTGAAGATGATACTTCTGGTGTCTCCAGGCAGAGTGGAGTTAGTCCAGTCGAAAGCTGATGGACTAGTGATGGTCAAAGCGTATACTTTTTTGCAAGACTGTGCCGCACAGGTAAATGAATTTCTAGCTAGTATGTTTTACATGCACAGGGCGTACTCATAGGCACCTACAACAAACTGGGAGTACATAAAAACTTTGGGCACAGAATTACAATGCATATCACAGGCAGGCAAACACACAACTAATCACACAAGCCACCTAATCCTAGCTGGGGAGCAGTACAGCCTATTTCAAGTAAACAATACGCCAACAAGCCAGGTCAGAACATTATTATTCAATCAACCTCAACCTGTACACCTTCACACACTGTACACCTTCACACAAGCCTAAGCAATAAGAATTGACTTTTGGCAGCACTGAATTGTTGGTACTTGGTACTTGGGCACACACACACACACACGTGGGCACCAACCGAGCTGTACACAAACACGCGCGCGGGCAGCCACACACACACGCACGTACACCACGCGGGCACACATACAGACACACACACAAGCACGCGCGTGTGCACAGCACCGCTGTTTCAAGACTGTTTCAAGACTACTTAGTGAACAGAATGCAACTCAATGAAATATTGAAAAGTGGGTGTGGTTTTCTATCTGTAAATTTCTTGTATTATGAAATATTTATACTGGACTTTGCAGAATCTTTGCAACACAGCTAAACGATTAGAGCGTTGCGCGTTCCTTATATGAACAAAGTTATTGTAGTAAACCTTGTAGTAAACCCACAGATCAGAGACCACAGATATAATTATGCTAAAAATGCTAGCATGTGTCATATCATGTGACTTACTTTTTTTCAAGCTATGCTCCAGCATGGAATGTTTCTTCTTATCCTCCGACACAAGTAGATGATCCTCCAATACCATTAGAAAGAAACTCTGAAGACTCCTACTCCTACACAATTCGAATTATCAACCCAAAGAAGAAAAGTAGCTACAAGACATTGACTTGGCATGATGTCAAACAAGTGTTTAACTCGGTGTTAAGCCTCAAGGCTAAGATTGCTGAGTCTTACCCCAATGAAGTTGCAGATGATTTGAGCTTTCAAGTAGGCTACTATCATGGCAGAGGTAGCAACAAGCGATGGCTGTTGGAAGACAGAGATGTGTCAGAAATGTATACGAATATTGACAAGAAGAGTGTAACTTTGTGGTGTGAAGGGAGACCTATCAGTATAGATGAAAGTGAACCACCATCAAAGAACCAAACGTGACCTTGTTGAAGATGAAGTAGATAACATCATGAAAACCTTGAAGGAAAAGCATGTTGATATGGCAATACCCAAACTGCGGCTTTGGGCACGATTAATTCATTCTGGACATCATGATGATTATGACGCTCCTCCAAATATACCCCTTATAACCGGCTCACCCAACCCAACAAAGGGAAAAAAGGAGAGCATCAGCACCATGTCTGATGCTTTTACTGGGGCAGCCAACGCAATAGCCAGTGCACTGAAACATACTCGAACTCCTGAGACACCAACTTCCAGCTCAACTGTTTCACCAATGAAAACTGCTCAGCTTAGAAGAAGCTGTCTGGAAGATTTAAAGCGTATGAAAGAGCTGTTTGAAGATCATGTTCTCTCAGAAGAAGAATTTGCTGAGCAGAAAAAGAACATTTTGTCATCACTTAAATCTCTTTGATCTGCTTCACATGTACATTTATACCAAGATAGTTGTATATCCTGAAAAGAACACTTGACAACACATATTTATCTTATTCATGAACTGATTCGCATCACTGATTTGACATCACAATACATTATACATTAATATTTTCATAATTACGTATATCCTGCATGCCTTATCCATTGTGAACAATCATGTACAGATATGCTGTTCATAGCCTGTTTCTGTGGCAAGATAGTCCAATGATTCCTCGTTTGCTTTGAGTACCAATTTCAATTTGGAGAAGCTTTCTTCTATTGGATTTAGGTCTGGGCTATATGGTGGAAGAAATTGTACTATAGCTCCAGTAGAACGTATGGCCTGTACAACTGTGTCCACATGATGAATGCTACAATTGTCCAGTACCACCACACTGTTAGAGTTCATTCCATTAAATGGTTGTAATTTGCTAGCTAGAGAGTTAGTAATAAAGTAGTAATAAAGTCCTCGAATGTATCAGCGTTAACGGTGCCGGTTGTAGTATAGCAATCCAGTACACCTTCTAGTGAGATTGCACATATAGCCGAAACTCGCTGTCCACGCCAAAGCAATTTTTGAACAATAGCAGGCTTTCCTCTTAGGCTGTATCCAAATTTCCGCATACAATCCCTCCGATCAGATCCTGTTTCGTCTATAAAGACGAAAAGCTCCGGGTGGCCTTTATAGACTGAAACGTCAATCAAATACTGTGCACGCAACAGCTCACTTTGTTGTTTAGCTCTCAGAACCATTTTTTGTCTTGTTATCCCAGAGGCATGTATGTACCTCATTATGGTGCTTACGTTGACATCTGTCCCCGTTCTTTCAAGAAGATGTCCTTGTATTTCCCTTAGATAGATTCCAGGTTTTTGAATAACCAACTCCAGTATCATCACTTTATCTATAGCAGTGAGTTTAGCAGTTCCCTGATTAGGAGGATATTGACTTTAACGTTCCCAGTAGCTCTGAATAGACACACTGTTCTATGCACTGTAGATGGATCCACAAGGAGATTAGCAGCTACCTTTCTATTGGGCAGACCAACTACTTCTACTTGGTAGATCATTCTCCATCTTAAATCTGAGGAGTATGACTTAGATCTCTTCTCTTCACATGAATAGGCCATAGCTATAATACTGAGACTTTTCAAATCTGCATTAAATGATGATTACATAACAATGTTTACATTGTTGACCACAGTTTACATTGCTACTTAAAAGGCTCTACTCTATCTGTGTTGCAAAGATTCTGCAAAGTCCAGTACCCATGGCAACTGCTTAGTTATTCATCTAAATCACAGTCTACTGAATGACACTAAATGCGCATAGCAACAGTCATTAGGCTGCCCATGCGCACCTGGCGCACCTGGATACTACACTGCACTTAATCAATGATCAGCTACAAGGTGCTAAGTAGATGTTTTGGTAGATGTTTTGACCACTAGTTCCTGACAAGTTAAGATCAAGTGATCTCTGCAGCAATCCCAAGAGGAAGTCTCATACTACTATTTGACAGCAACAGGTAACTTCACTTTTTTTTGCAACAATTATTAATTAGGATTGAAAATTAGGATTGAAAATTGACAAAAAATAATTACAAACTTCAATAATACAATCAGACAGAAAGGTTGATGAACGAAGATGTGGACGCAATTCATCCCCAATCATATGTGACAGTGCCAGAGAAAAGGGACCTTAACGCGGTAATATATTAATTATAGTATAGTACACACGGAAGAAAATTAAAGATTAAAGTAGTGAAAAACTTGAGAAATGTGAAGTTAAACCTTTTCCTGAGAAGTTTTGGCTCATTGCGAAGCTTTAAACAGGGCAAACGCGAAGGTTGAACAGGCTCTTTAGACTAAAGAGATCTTTCTCGAGTAAAATTTAATGAATTTACGGAGTTACGTGACGGGAATTCCCCTGTCACCATTGACTACCGCGGGGGAATTTCCCCTGCGTAAGTTTTGCAGGTGCACTAAAAAGCTTTATAGAAGCCAGCGCATGCAGCCTTCGCCTAGCCTGTAGGCTCTCCTAGAAAGCAAGAGAGATGTCAAGGACCTGAAACATGTCCTTGAAACATTTATTTTGTGAAGAGGACCAGTCAGCTCTGAATGAAGTTGCACTGGATTACTTCACTTGTCGAGATTCAGAGTATATACCACGACTCAGAAGATGACAGTGGTTGACACGTCAACAGGTATCGTAAAAATAGTATGCAAAAAATAATAACTGTAACAAAAAAATTGTACGCTGGGTTTTCCTAAACATGTACTTTGGTTCACTCGGGGCGTCCAGTCTCAGCCCAATGTCTCCACTGACAGGTTCAGGTTATGGTAAGTGGTTGGACATAAGGAATCAGTTCTGAAATTGAGAATAAAATTATTATTGTTTAGGTGAGAGTCCTGTGTCCCCATCAAACAACTCACAGACTAAGTGCTTTGGCCCCAAGAATCACTTCTGAACTACACACAAGCTGAACAAATGTCACACATTTTAGATTGGATTTTGCAGCTGATTCTGACTGTCTGCGGCGAGCAACCACGCTTAGACAATCTAACAGTCGATTGTTGCTCTTACAACTATGTCTTGTACAGTTGCCTGCTGGTATGCACCTACTGGGGTGTTGAACATGGACCATGCTAAGGATAGAAGTGGAAAATGCTATGCTGATTAGTCGTTCTACCAGACTGCGTGAGCCAAGTATTGTGATATAGCTTATTGTGATATAGCCATTGTGCGAGTCCTCATGCTGGCCAAGTCGTCATCATCCGTCACAGGCCACAATAACTGCCTGTATAGAGGAACTAGAATTTTCCAAGCTATGTTAAAATTTCATTAGCATCTTACCGCACGAGGTTGTTTACTTGTGCCGATGTGCTTGAGGACAGCAATGGCTCTGGTGATGACAGTGCTTATGAAGGAGAGGGATACCTCTACCAGCTTTATGCCAGACGCTGAGGACATGCATGATATAGACTAGCGCTATGGACCAGGACGGTGAAAGACCAGGAGAGGGCTCGACTAGAATTAGCAGTAATGAACAGTCTTTATGTGAGCATATCTTAGCACTGTTACATTCATATGAAGCTTAGTCAAGCCATAATATTATAATAGGATGATCCATAAAAAAAAATTTTTGGATTTTATCTCACCGCTGGCCGGGCATTTAAAACCGTGGTTGCTATGGCAACACATGTTGCACCATTTCACATGGTGCAATGTTGCACCATTTTATTCCTTATTGTATGTGCTAGGCATTTTATTGCCCGATAGAGAATTTACAGACATTTCACTTCACTGTTAATTAAGAATCCGACGGTTAGATACCGAATTCAATATCTCGTGTTACACGTAGGACGTAGGAAGTATGCTGTACCTGGACTGTGGCATATCGATGGTTACCACAGTTTAATTAGATGGGGACTGGTAGTCCACGGTGGCATCGATGGTTTCTCTAGGCTAGGCTATATCTCCAGTAATACTGCTCCAGTTGTTTGGAGCGATAAGGGTGGTGAAAATATTGGAGTGTGATCAAAACCGAGCCGGGAAATCAACACACGACTGTGGCGAGAGGTGTGTTTGCTCGACTTACTATTCCCTATTTCATTATCATGAGGATATCCAGTGCCTAGATCTAGATCCTGACAACAATCAGGATAACTTCAGACTATCTTTGCTCTGACATAACTGGAGTCCCAAAAAGTGCTTGGATGAATGGAGTGCTTGGATAAATGGAGCACGTAATGCTTGATCCATGTAATGAAGATCCCGGTTTACCGCCTGAGGGAATCGAGTCATTGTTGTGACTCGATGGAGGGATTGAAGTGATTAGAGGGATTGAAGTGATTGAAGTTCCGTGCAGTCGAGGTTCCATGCCCATTTGAGAATTTAGACTTAAATGATCTACGTAGTTGTCCTGACTATGGGGTATCCATTTATTTGGCAGCCAGGCAATAAATATCTTATATTATAAATGAGGTTGGTAACTGCATGACCATGAATATGGAATGAGGTTAACAAAACAGAACATAGTGAATGAGGTGAATAATTATTATTCATACCTTGATACATGATTCATGATTTTGTGAGCAAATGTAACATTAAATGTCTGAACATCTGTATGAAACGCTTCAGCCAAATCATTGTAGGTATCAAAACATTCAGGAAAGACTGCTATATTCCTTGCATTCAGCAACATTCATTCACACCCAGTGGCGAAGCATAAGAATTGTTTCAAATCATACATAAACAGCTAGGGATATATGACACTAACCATTTTCCATTTTCCCCACTCGAAGAGATTCTGTCACGCTCTGTGAATTTACTATACACGAAGTCCTAATCAGCGTAAGAGTGAGAATTCAATCCCTCGCATAGGCTGTCTAGTATGTCTAGTATAGTGTCGTGAAGCACAAATTCATTCGCTATCGACATGCAAAAGTTAATTAATCAATTAATATACACACACCACACGAGAGAAAAAATGTCATACAGAGTCTTGGACCTTGTCATAGCCACCTACTAGTTGTGAAGACTGCTGACTGCTGACTATATCGAAGAAAAGTTTTTGACTGAGAAGGTACATACATTCACAGACTATAATTATGTTTTTGTACTAAGAAGCAGATCACACCGTCAATAGAGAAAGATCTAGACAAAGGAATAAAACGCCCGAGGTCTCGCTGTCATAGTGCTTTGGTATAATTATAGTGTGCCATAATTATGTGTCTGTGTAAAGTATAAAGTAGCCGTCTTATTGTTGTTTTATTTACCCAGAAACTGCTATTGTCAGCGAAATCATGGGTGGTGTAACCCGTTTACCTGTAACCCAAACCTAATTCGATTATAAATCGGACCCGACGCCAGCATACACACAAAACACCGAAAAAGAAGAAATGCACAAAAAAAGTTGTAGATGTATATTGTAATGACCGGACAGATTTCAGTGAAGAAGAAATCATATGTGCCATGTTTGGAAGGTGTCGACCAAGTGATTTTCAGTTTGTCAAGCGCTGTAACCACTAATTTAGAATCCCTGAGGAACGTCGTCTGACGAAGATCCCAATGGGCCCCCCTCCAGCTCAGCCCGTGGCAGCTGTGAATCTGGTGGCTCTAGTTCTCATCACGTCCCTCGTCGTGGCAACTGGCCCCTGGCCCTCTGGTTCTTATCGCTCTGAATCTGGTGGCTCCTCTAGTTCTCATCACAGCCCTCGTCTCTGGCCCCTCTGGTTATATCAGAAAATCGTTGCGGTTGACCCATCAAGTTCTGATTCTGAGCATATCCATGTGTATAAAGCAAGCCGTAAGCAAGCCGTACGCATGAAGCCCTTTTTGATTGCGTTGGTGGTGACGAGACATGAGATATTCTCTTGAACGGTGCAAAATCTTCAGCAATGGTGCGACATACGTATGGTGGGAAATACGATTTCTGTGCTGTTTCCTACTACACCGACCGACCGACCTCTTAATGTCAGACAATTTTTCAGCTCAGCTCTAAAATCTTCTCTCAGTTCTTTAGTGGCTCTCTATATAGGGGCAGGGGCTCGGAAAATACCTCCACGTCCTTGGTGTCTGGATGTCTGTTGAAGGTGTTAGGTCAAGTCATTACTCATTCTCTGCTTTCTGAAGGCTACATTGCATCTGGATTGGCAGTGCAGTTTGTGACTGAGGAGGATCATGGCAGAAATGCTCAGTACTGTAGAAAAAGACAGTGTAGGTATGCATGTAATTTTTTTTCGTTCAACTCACCCACAGTTGCAAGATGAAACTATGTGCACCTGGATTCCTAAAGTATGTATAATCAGGGTTTCATACAGGAATGACAACGGCCATAGGCAACCAAAAATTTGGGGGTGTGGAAGGCAGCAATTTGGATACAATTTGGAGGCTTAAAACACTTCACCTCGCTGACACTTACCAATCCCACTGCCACAGCACCAGGACAGTGTAAATCCAAGTCATCATCTAAGTTTATGAAAGGCACTATGACTATATAATGATATTATGTCAAGTGTGATATTATGTCTAAGTGCAACAATCCAGACCACGTAAACCATGGCCCCAACAGAAACCCAGCTCCCGGAAAGCTGAGGCACAAACTAATCGTTACGGCACATGACTGTAGAGAATCCGAATTTTCCTCGTGATGTTTTACAATGAAGGCTAATGTTTACCGGGAATTTATTGGGTGTAGTCTAAATCCACTAAATCCACCGGCTTGCCTACCTGATGTAGGTTTAGACAGTAGCGCATTAAAAGAAAGTGGTATACGAGAGAAGAAAATGAACAGAGGCACATAATTATTGAAAACAGGACGGTAAAAATAAGACAGGGGAAAGTAGGAAAACATGCAAGTTTTATGACGAGCTGGATAGGCACCAACCAACCAGTCCCGTTGACACCAACTCTGAAGGGGTGACCATATAACTTAACTTTTTAACACAGATGGCAGTCCAGTGGAGAGTGTAGATGATGTGGGCCGATACTGAGGGAGAACCCAGTACCTCTGGAAAAAACATACAAGTAAATACAAACAATAATTATTATCCAAGAAAACAAAACAAAACAAAAGGCGATATTTCTGAGGAAAGGTTTGAGAAAAGAGAGGAGGAAAGGAGGAAAGAGAGAAAGTTAGCGGAACAGACGCACCAACTCAACTCAACAGGCAACCAGGACCAGCATTGCAACCATTTAACAGTACGACTACCAGCAATAAAATAAAATAATAATGCGTATGATAACATAAGTACTAAAATATTGTGTTAATGTACTCCTGTCACAAATATGAATAGCCGCGGTTACGTAGTACCACCCACCGCGGAACCAAAATCTAAAAATGCGTAGCTGTTGCTACTCTGCCAGGATCTCTAAGTTGCAGTATACCACCCAGCGAAGGATCATTTCACAAGTAAGCTCATCTTTTGAGCTAAATAGCCTAATATACTGGAAGAGTAGCTTAGTTAGGTACTAGAGTGTAGTGTACAGCATTTGATATTTAATTATTTTCTCTTTTTCAGCATTCACCTCTAGCAAAGAAAGGTGCATAACTTGGAAACACTGATTTCTTTGAACAGTCAACCACAGAGCAAGGGATCACTTTAGAGCATTATGTATAAACTGCCTAGCCTGTTTTTAGAGTGTACCTGTTATTTATTTGTTTCAGTGTGGCAAAGAAAGTACCTTGTAGTGAACAGCCAAGGACAGATCCGATTAGCCAAGGTGTCCTACCACAGACTCATGCCACAGAACTCATAATTTATTGTGATTCACTGATTGCCACCGTTAGGCCTAAAAAAGGTGAGATCACTGAGCCACCTAACTGTCCAAATGTTGCAGGCTATAGGCCTTAACAAGTTCGATTAACTTGTCCATTCGTACACTGGGGCATTCCACCTTCAGGAAACTGGCAGAGACGGAAATTCTTCTAAGGCTAAGTACTGACGAATTTTCAGGAGTTTTATGTACAAGGAAGATAGTTACTGTTAACAGTTAATTATCAATTATCGTGTTGTGATAACAGTTAAACCATTGTTGTATTTACTTTCTTGATAAGTACATGGGTTTTTCGAATATACTACGTTTGAACTTAAAAGAAGGGTCGGATAAAGTGTTTGATTCGAACCCATATTGGTTTAGATGCTCGGTATCGGTGACTCGACGACTTGAAGATCGACGACTTGAAGACTTACTGCGGTCTCCATCAGATTCTTTTATCGCATCATGAAAACCTGGATTGCAGTCTCAACCCTATTTTGAAGGTGGTACATGGTTTTTGGTACATGGTTTTTGCTGAAGAGACATCCCTGCAAAGTGTTGGACTGATAACACAGCTCTAGACGCACTATCCCGATCTCCCCATGTGATACTGTGATACTGTAAAGTACATTGGTGGCATGCAATCGCAAGTTCCATCAAACACCACCTCGAACCAGATTGCAGTCTGGGGCGTTAAAAAATTTGCAGGTAACAAAAGCCAGTGGCTGGGGTAATGCTGGGGTAATGCTGCAGTAGAGGCGAGGTTGGGACGTTCTGTAACGCTAGTAGTAGATCAGGCACATTAGTAGATCAGGCACATGTCACAAACCAATACGGTTATTTGGTCCAGCCTCTGCTAACTCGCATCCTGGAGAGGTGGACGTGATCTTTCGACAGCAGGTAAAGTCTTTCAGCAAGTGACATCTTTGCATCATACAACAACTGATGTGCTTGCCGTTGATCTGCATTGGCATTCACATGTAATAATGTACTAATTCCGGTGTTATTGTGAGTGGGACCAGCAATTCCTTGTCGTTTTCATAAGGTGAGGGAAAAAGTAGATGTATCGATCTTCATTCATGTATGGATTCAGGGTCTTGTAGCATATTTCGTTGGTAGATGCAGTTGGGACTTGCAGTCAGTGCAAAGCGTTACATTGCTTCCCATATTACTAACTTTGCACCAGTAGTGTCAGTTGTAGCATATGGGAATTGAACACACCTCTGACCATGACACCAGGAATGTCATTGGATGTACCTCTGTTCAAACCTTGGTGAATCCTACCACTTGAGCAGTGTACTTATCGTACACACCAAACTTTCTCTCACTTTCATCTCATCAAATAAAATACAGACGTACGAGTTCGTGGTTTCCTTCTTTAACATTAAATCGACCTTAGTGTAATCACGTATTCAGAAGGCAACTTGATAAGTGCGAAGAGAGCCGATGATGACAAAAGTTTCAAATTTAATTTACTCGTAGCCTCGTGTTCAGCTCGGGATTTCATTTCATTTTTTTCTTCCTTTGAGGAAATCTATGTGGGCTGTCTTTTTAATCCACCTGCAATCGTAATTGAATCCGGTAATAATTACTTGGGGAATGATGATTTGACATGCGGCACAGTACGTTGAAACCAACTTCTACCACAGAATCCAGAGTCACAGTATGCCCCTGACTTGGCCAAAAACTTCCCTTTGTGATTTCGTGCCGGTGTGTCAGTGTGTATGGACTTTGATGGTGATGATGAACAATCGGCTTTCGACTCGAGTGGTTTGTCTCATTCTCGTCTGAGATACTGAGATAATTTACACTCACTGGCTATTTCGTCCTTGTTGAAATGCTGAAATGCTGAAATGCATGCACGTAGGATATAATACTAAGTAATTAGCTAGTGCTACTCAGTCAGTGTGGTTCAGGTGGTGACTACTTCACACTACTTCACACTACACCGGGCAGAGGAGGTACGACATGCAGTTAAGCTTTACATTCCTTAAAGTGGAGGAGTTAATATGAACATTCCAATGATGACTTCATGACGGTCTGGATTGTTTTTCATTGAGGTACGAGCACTTGACAGATTTTTAATATATAATATCATTATAATTATAGTCATAGTGCCTTTCATAAACTTATGACTTGGATAATACTGTCCTGGTTTTGGTTTTGGTTAACCATTGACGAAGAATACACTACATGTAATCACCCACACAACGACATGATGGATAAGGCGGTACACAGCCTACAAACGAGGCACAGACGCCCCCCCATTCAGTTATTTTTAAGTGTGTTGCAAGGATAAGTGTGTTGCAAGGAGCAGAAATATCAAGAAACATTATGTTTAGCTTCAAAAAACATTAAAGAAGACTTACACGAGAGGAAGACAATCCAAGAAATGATAGAGCTATAGAGAAAGAGGAAGTCAGTAACTTTTGAATGGGTCAAGTTCGTCCTACACTGGAGTTGCTCTGCATACATGCAGGCATCAATGTGACAAAATATGGATCATCCGATCAGCTAGTGCTAGATATGTTCATTAATTATGTAACGAAGAATTTGGGACTGTTAAGAATTATTAAATGTATTTTGAAATGCATAATGTACAGTAGAATACGTTAGCCTAGATCCCAGGCAGAGTTTTCGTGGTTAGGCGAACAACTGGGCCTGGTACTAGTTGTCTGCGCATGCGTTAAATTTTCATAGTATTTGTGGTCGGCAAAAATATTTAGTAAATCAATAATCGAAATTTGTACGTACACAAAAGATGCACATAGAGAGCTGCTTCACAAGGGCCTATGTCACAGCAGACCTATGTCACAGCAGATACAGTCTGGGCCAAAAATGTGTCCGGCCGGACACTAAACGGTCTGAACTGATTACTTTTTAGCAGAAACTGTCCGTCTATCAATAGGAAGTACAAACCACCCATTGGCTAACTTCATTTTACAGCAAGGAAGTGAAAAGACAGAGTCACAGTAAGATATTAAAACAGCAATAGAAGTTCTCAGTCTGAATATTCAAAATAAAATCTAGCTACAAAATTAATCATGAATACATGAATCTTGTTATCATCAGTCTAGTCAGGGGGAAGACAACACAACACATCACTCTAGAAACTGTGATACAGGTCTTGTGGTACCACTCTTCGCATTTTGCACATTCTATCATCTACACTCCCTGCTTCTTTGGTCTTGAGTGGAAGAGTTTCTGCCCATTGGTAATGTAATGATGTACTTATGTACTTATTCCCACGGGGTGTCTCTTTTAGATCTAGTGGGCTAAATCAAATCATTAACAATCCTGTGCCAGACACTGCTGACAGGCAAAGAGTGAGATTGGCTCGTTGGCAGCTATCACAAGTCTTGACATAGTTGTCTTGACATCATTGATCATTTCATTCCAGTATACCTGTATAACATGCATGCATTTCATTATGACCTTTTTCATACAACTGAGTGTTAATTAATGAGCTTATCTTCTCCCTGGTTTTAAATGCCCAGCTAGGCTTGTCTGAATGACAAGCAGTTATGATCCTCTTCTTTGTACCCTCATCTCTGATCCACTACCTCTCTCTGCCACCATGAGTACATCATGAATTCTCCTCTGGCCCCTTCACTTGCATTATGCTACTACGGAGTATCCCCCCAGACAATATACGACAATATACGCGGAGGAAATGCGATGTCCGGCACGGACCGTTTCTGCGCGCGTAATTAGTCCCCCGGACCGAATTCTGGCCGGACTTTATTTCCTAGGTACAATTCTGTAAACTAATCATTTACAGATCAGTTTACAATAGTCTACAAGTGCGAATTTACACAGTGCGTGTACCACCAGTAAACGCAGCCACTTGAAGTGCACGTAAGTTGTACCCAGCCTCACGTCATTTACGTAAGTTTCCAGGACACTTCCTCCCGATAGGTGTGGTCCAGGTCAAGCCAATTACTGAGACTTTCAAATAAACTTTAGGTGTGGTTTATCAAAGGCCATGTGGTGACACGCGCGCCATGATTATTTACTAAGCTAGAGCTAGAGAATGGAACCAGTCGACTGCTATGCAAGTATGGGCTACTCAAAAGAAGAAGCCCTACTTCTGGTAAGCTAGCATTCTTTGCTGACATGTTTATCCAAGATCTGGAGTATTGCATTGCTAGATATAGATATCTACCCCTAGTGCAGTTTACAAAATAGCTATTATTTTATGTTATAAAATTATGTTGTCATGCACTCTTAATACGCCTGATTGTTATGTATGATCATGGATAATATATTTAGTCATCTTACACCTGTTCATGGCCAGTAACACCACCTAAGACTCCTACTCCGTGTACGTCGTGACAGTTGCTGCTATTAAACATGTTCCTGAAAACTTCTCTGCAAGGGTAATTTGATTGTTTAGCTAGTTTATCTCTAGCTATAAGCTTATTTAGCGTGTATAATGCCAGGATTCTTTCCGGCGATTTGCTTGTCGAGTCTTGTAACTGTGTGTGTGTGTGTTGTGTGTATGTGCGTATGTGCGTGCGTGCGTGCGTGTGTGTGTGTGATCCTTTCTGGCGATTTGCTTGTCGAGTCTGGGATCTGTGTGTGTGTGTGTGATTCTTTCTGGCGATTTGCTTGTCGAGTCGAGTCTTGTAAGAGGGATCTGTGTGTGTGTGTGATCCTTTCTGGCAATTTGCTTGGTGAGTCTTGTAAGAGGGATCTGTGTGTAAGAGGGATCTGTGTGTGTGTGTGTGTGTGATTCTTTCTGGCGATTTGCTTGTCGAGTCTTGTAAGAGGGATCTGTGTGTGTAGTGTGTGATCCTTTCTGGCGATTTGCGTGTGTGTGTGATCCTTTCTGGCAATTTGCTTGTCGAGTCTGGGATCTGTGTGTGTGTGTGTGATTCTTTCTGGCGATTTGCTTGTCAAGTCTTTAAGAGGGATCTGTGTGTGTGATCCTTTCTGGCGATTTGCTTGGCGAGTCTTGTAAGAGGGATCTGTGTGTGTGTGTGTGTGTGTGTGTGTGTGTGATTCTTTCTGGCGATTTGCCTTGTAAGAGGGATCTGTGTGTGTGTGTGTGATCCATTCTGGCGATTTGCTTGTCGAGTCTTGTAAGAGGGATCTGTGTGTGTGTGTGTGTGATCCTTTCTGGCGATTTGCTTGTCGAGTCTTGTAAGAGGGATCTGTGTGTGTGTGTGTGATCTTTTCTCTTGTAAGAGGGATCTGTGTGTGTGTACATGTGTGATTCTTTCTGGCGATTTGCTTGTCGAGTCTTGTAAGAGGAATCTGTGTGTGTGTGTGTGTGATCCTTTCTGGCGATTTGCTTGTCGAGTCTTGTAGGAGGGATCTGTGTGTGTGATCCTTTCTGGCAACTTGCATGTGTGTGCGTGCGTGGTCGAGTCTTGTAGGAGATCTGTGGGTGTGTGTATACGAATGTGTTAACAATTTTCGGGATCGATCTGTGTTTTGTGTGTTGGGTATTATAGTCTGTGTGCATACCATTTTAATAAGGCGCCTAATCTCTGTAGGACTAGATGGATTGAGAGACTCTTGACAGGATCAATAAACTGTACTCCTCCATTGTCGCTTGATTGTCGCTTGCTTTGAGAGCATTCCAGCCGAGGGTTCTCGCATGTGGTCTCCAGACTCTCCAGACTCAATCACAGATGCAACTACTCTCTATCACCAATACAGAGTTCACCCACAAGTACCTCAGGGGCCTCACTGTTAGCCTTCAGGAGGACATTGTTCAGGCTGTGTCTGAGATCAAGACCTTGACATCATCGCTCAAGGAGAACGTTGACTCCTACCATAGTAAGTGGTTTGAAACAATTTCAGCTATGTGTAGCGGCCGAGGATTTGTAGTCGTCAAAGTCCTTCTGAGTATGAGTACTACAAAAGAACAATCACAATTCCTATTGTGGACCATCTTCTTGCTGAGCTCGACAGGCGCTTTACATCACACCAAAAAACAGCTTTACAAGGTCAATCAATACTTAGTGCCATCAGTGTTGGTAACAGAGGACCTTTCAACTGTGGAGAGGGCATCGATAAAAGTGGGAGACCTGACGTGTCATCCCTCAGTGCTGAGATCCACACTTGGTACATTATAAATGGAAATAAAAACATGCACTACCCTCTACTCCAATGCTACCCCAACATCAAAGCTCTAGTCACAGTTACTGAGAGGTCTTTTAGTGGGCTCAAGAGAGTTAAAACTACACTAAGATCTGCGTCATTGATGAATTCTCAAGACGGCGTCTTCAACTTTCTTATAGCCTCCGATGCTGACAGGAAGTGAAATTTAACCGCAACTAATTAACCCTTTAACCGTCGGATTCTTAATAACAGTGAAGTGAAATATCTGTCTATCGGGCAATAAAATGCCTAGCAACCATAGAATGCCCATACAACAAGGAATGCCACGGTTATTACGCTCACCCGTTTTTATCATTTTAAATGCTCGGCCAGCGGTGAGATAAAATCCCAAAATTTTTTTTTATGGATCAGCCTATCATATAGTATAAAGGCTTGACTAAGCTCATCATATGAATGTAACAGTGCTAAGATATATCAATTTGAAGTACTATATCGGTGAACGATCTATGAAATTTACAAGCTCACATAAAGACTGTTCATTACTGCTAATTCTATTTTAGCTATACTATACTCACTACTGATATTCTAGCTATACTATACTACTTGCCAGAGTCACACAGTGAGCCCTCTCCTGGTCCACTGGGGGCCTGCATAAATGGCCATCATTCATGGAAAGTGCCATTCTCTCGACCAGCTGGTATTTGCTGTTAACGCTGCCATGACGACAAGCAAATGTGAAGACAGTGACACCATCGATTTCATCACAACTATGAAAGGCAAGAAACCCCGACTCGGAATGGCAAAGATGGGTGAGATGGGTGAGCAAGGAGGACGATCCAGTGCAATTTATTAGATACGAAGGCAGCAGCTCCATATTTACGAAAAAAGTGTATCAGTTTGTTCATGGAAAAACTACAATAAATGTGACAGGGCCTAGGAAAACACCCCTTAACACGGGTATACCCAAGTTTATTTTTATTGTTGAATCGGATAAAGCGTTCTCTAAGCTTCAAAATGATCGACCTCCTAGCTATTTTCTATCCGGAGATATGTTCGAGGGAACACTACGAAGGTATTGCAACGCCCTCTTGAGTAAATGACGCTCAAACGTCATGAATAATTGAAGTTCAATTATTGCACTTCCGTATACTCATAAAGCTTCGTAAAGCTTCGTAAAGATGTTCTGGAGAAGACAAGTGAGTTAGATGAAGGCTAGGCGTTCTAGGACTCTCTAGCTAGCTAGTATAGCTATGTAGAGCTGGATTGCTTGGCAGGATCTTCGAAGAAATAAAGAGACCCATCGCTCGAATGGTAAGCTCTCATGTCTTGTTATAAGTTATTATCTGTGTAAAGAGTATGGAGCCTACAGAAAGTGTCTCTGTCCTTCATACAGCTTAAAGGAAGCCTAAGTGATCTATTATAGGTAGTCTTTCACTTAGTATTCGTCCGTATCGATCTAAGGCTTGATCCAACTTATTAGTAGCCTTATAAGAAGCTTTGCTCCTTTAATTTAGTACTGGTATCACTGCCATTGTGCTTAGTAGTAACAGGCCTGATGGGATGGGTGATCAAGGGCCTGGAATTGTCGTATAACATTTATATTGATGGTTCCCGTCAGAGGCCTGAGAAACGCTAGTCTATTGGCTAGAATGTAAGTGACATTAACTTACTACTTATCTGTAGGTTGTTATGGAGTGTTTATGAGGACAAGTGGCACGGGATACGTACATCTAAAGAAACAAGAGTGGATCTACGCCATGCTAGCTAGCTAGATAGCTGCTCTTTCTAATCTATTTCTGTTGCTAAATTATGTTTGTTAAGAAGTGGAGCTATAATATACCTGGCTCCTCTTGATGATTGTAAGTACTGGGCTGATGAAATAGTCCTGTACAAGTTGTCATCTTTTATTTGTTAAAAATAATTAACAATAATGTCACGTAGACAGTAAATTTCATTATAAAAAATGAACGTTCGGTGAGTTTCCACGCTTGACCTGTTTAAAGCGACCCAAATTTTTACAGGTAGGTATAGTCTCATTAATCAGCCGCCGTTCTTTGGAACCACCGTCTGAGCACTCTTGTCATCGACGGAATTCCGTCTTGACCAATCAAATTGCAGAAGTCCAGTCAGGTGATGAACTTGGAGGCAGTAAAGAACTGCACTTTGCTCAACGCATTTGGATAATCATTACGCATGCATTACGCATGGTAAACACTTCGTACATAGAAGCTGCTACGAAGCATAAGCAGGGGTCCTTGGGCACAGATTTAGCACCACAGCAAAAACTCAAGTAGAGAGAGATGCCTTCGCTTGGCGATTTGTATCTCTGGTATAACAATTAGGAAATATGTGTGGGCGTAAGATCACGAATTTAATTACATTCCATTGGTTTTGTGAGCAATCAACATTCCATTTTGAAATGACTTCATGACAAGAGTGCTCAGACGGTGGTTCCAAAGAATGGCGGCTGATTCATGAGACTAAGGTAGGTAGAGGAAGGGTTGAAGATAGCACCTGTGAAAAAAAAATTTTTTGCCCATGTCTTTCATTTCTACTAAATTGGCCTATAGCTTAATTTAATTAGTGCCGCGTTAAGGGGGGTTTTCCTAGGCCCTGTCACAAATGAATAATATATGTAAGTACAATCATTAATTGTGTCAGATTGCAATCAGATTATTCACATTATAGCTGGTTTGAATTTACCTGAAACTTGGTAGACAATATCGGCTAGTCAGACTTTTGTTGGATGGTAATCAGATTTTGCACAGAAGACTGATCCAATCTGAGACTGATCCAATCTGACACCATCTGACCACATCTGAACAGAATTCTTACAAGAATTTTTGGTTGGGTACTGCTGCTTGAGCATGAGCAAAAGCAATCTCCTGGATATGGGCTTTTCTGGGACCGTATGTTGTCCGTATGTTGTCCGTATGTTGTATATAATTATTACGGTCTAGTTACATGTATGTGTAGCTCAATGCACAGCTGTGGGTTTGTTTGGGAACATACGTCGCCACATTGGAGGCAGGTTACTGTATGGATTTGTACCAGAATCTTTCCATAAAAAATGTAATAAAAAATGTAATAATGAAAGCACCACAGGTGCTGATGCCTCGGTGGAGATGCCAGAGATGCCAAAGCTATACTAACACGAAGCTACTAATAGCTTTTATACTGATGAACATTTTTGCAATAATTATTTTGCTGCCATGCAGACTCAAAAGAGTGGGTAATGATCGACCATGATTGTTGTTAAAAACGATCGATGCCAAAAGTTCAAGTCTAAAATTAATGGCTGCCATCAACTCATCAACTTGCAGCTCTCTTCCTCACTCTTGCAGCTACCAATAGCTAGTGTTCTAGTGCAGAGCTAACTACTAAGTAGAGTAGTAACACTCGGTAAACAAGAAGGCTGCAATGGCATTCCAAGTAAGCAAAACTAGGCATAACTCGAGAACGAAGCATTATTTTGCAAATCCACGAATTAAAATCCAAGTAAACATGACTAGAAGCCTATAGAAACTCTTACTTGCACTTGATTCATCCTTGAGCAGCTGTCAGACAGACACACAGATACACAGACACACAAACACACTACCGTATACCTCGCTTGCGCATGCACAAACTGTTGAAAAAAAGCATGTGCATCGTCAGGACGTCCTGTATAAAAATATGGACCTAATCTGGATGGTAACATGTCAATTTCAATGAATGTCTTTTTTGCTTCCTTCCCTTTCGTAGTCTTGCTTCGTAGTCTTGCCTGTGTAGTCTTGCCTGTATGTATGGTACGGCAGGACATTCATAGTTATAATAAGACTTAATAATGTCCTGCGTGTTCTCTGCAATCATCCAAAACACTGAAACACACTACCTGCTATCAGGCACGGATTCCTTTGGGTCTGCTAAGGTTGGACAAGTAGACACCGGAACCCTTGCCTAAGCTAAGACTTAGCTGTGTAATGTGCAGCAATGTTTAGCCATTTTCTGACTCAGCGTTGCAAAAGGGTTAAAATTTCCTGGCTAACTGGTCTCTTATTAACGGCTAGCGGCTAGTGTAAAGTGGGCATACAGTCAGGCATACAGTCAGGCATTACATCATGTGCACTGGTTTTCGATGCCATATAATTATAACCAAACCCCTAGTTGCGTCCGGTATAGTTTGAAGCGCTTCCAGCTGGGTGGTCTGGTTCTAACACATGGTGACAGGCGGGACCCTCTGGCTCATTTCGTACTGGCTACATTTTATCATGTGTTATTATGTGTGGCTGTTCAGTGTTCATAGTAGCCATTGTGTTTTTTGCTTGCTTGTTAAAAAAACTCGTGCATTGTATCCTGCGCATATGCTCAAGGCATTAATTCCTTACAAATCATTTACCTCTTCTATAACACTTTTGAGCGAAAAAACATGGCGAGAGGCATTAGCAAGCGCACGCTTGCAACACTCGTTGTACATGTATCACCACGCTCCCAGGCCGATCCGTCTCGCTAGGTCCGCCTCCTCGGCATGTGCTGTGGTTGCTCAGGTATTCGGCGGAATACCTGAGCAAGGTGGAGCGAATAGAAAGTATGTTAAATCACAAAGAACTAGGTCTATTCGTTTAGTTTGTCAGAGATATAGGTTATGAGCTGTCTTGGGAGCATCACCTAGTTATCAATTGTATTGATTGCCAGATAGCTGTCTGTACCTGTCTGTACCTGGATCAGTATCTGGATCAGTATAGGAATTTCAGTTCATACCAATTTGTACCCCTGTATCAGAATGGTAAATTTCAGTTCATACTAATTTGTGCCCTCCAACCCCCCCCCCCCCCCCCGTCGTCTTGCTGTGCACTCTACAGATAACATTGTATTTTAGCCAACTACTTACCAGTTTCCCAGATACCAGGCCTTCAATTGGAGACGGATCGAGACTAGCATTGTACTAGCCAATCCCAGTTAACACTAGGTCGCCTGGTATCTGGTAGCTGTTCAGTTCATCACAGATGTTTAGAAGCGAACAAGAGCAGCATCAAGAGACAGCATTCCAGTTTTAGTTCTATAAGATCGGCCCCTTGGGAAGGGCACTGGGGCATCCTCTTTCAATGAGCTCCTGTATACAAATTAGTATGAACTTAAATTATAACTCACAGCACACACAACTAGCCTCAATCCCAGTTCCTTGAAGGCGAGGCTACCAGCCCCGTAATGTCATATTGGATTGGGCTTATAGTGTACGATGAAAGGGTTTATATCGCTCACCTTGACACACCTTGACACTTGTGGACACCCTGAGCAGAGAACAGACACACACTTTGCACAAGACAGCTCTAGCTAGCAAAGAATAGACCTATGACACAGTGATTTTACGGAGTAAGTATGTTCGCTCCACCTTGCTCAGGTATTCGCTGAAAGGGAATTGTACATGATTAGCATGATCGACTCCAGCGGTTTACTTAGTAGAGTACATCTCTAGCACAATTCTAATTAAGTACCGTATAGCGGGTAATTTTCGGGGGACAAAATATTCGTGGACATTTCGTGGATAATATTTTCGTGGTTGGATTGTAGGTAAAGGTCACTTCATGGCCATTTCCTGATTACTTGCCAAGCCGTTCTACGATAATATGATTATGAAAGTGAGCGAGGACTAGCCTCGAATCCAGGCCGATTAAAACGGCTTGGTACCTATTGCATGGGTAATTAATTATAGCCTGATTGCGGCCCCCTACCCTACGAGTGATCATTGTGTTGTGACATCACACACTGCTAAGTAATTCCCAGGCTGAAGACAGAACTCTTATTGTCCAGCCCCCGAACAAAAGTGAAAGCGGTGCCAAAGCTACATAACATAAATTTATATTTTTAATTTTACTGCATGCAATCGCAGATGAAAGATGCTGAATATTGACAATTTTTTGCTGACTCAGCACTCCATAATAATACGCATGTAGCCTCCTCCAAATGAGACTGCAGTTTCCCGTCCTTAGCTACCATAGTCCAATGAAATATTGAAATTACTTTTTTATTGTTCTTTTATTGTTCTTGGAGGCATTCTTTGTTGCCTCCAAGCACATGATTGGCTGAATTTTTGTGGCTAGTTAATTAAATTCTCATTGATGACGTTATTAAGAGTTTGAGTGACTGATTTTAAAGTAGGTCCAACGGTTCATCGGTTTATGTCTTTTTTGGAGCGCTGTGGCTGATGGGTGGCAGGTGGCAGCCGTATCTGCCCAACTGCCTACTCCCAAAAGATCAAAGCAACAGAAATGACACGTTGTAACAGAACTGGCAGCTGCAAAGGCAGGAAAAAAATGTGACAGCTGCCAAACTTGGAACACCGACACCAATAGCTACTGTCTACTGTCGCCACCCACCACAATATCAGGCCAATTGAACATTGACACCGGCCACCTTTTTGTGCAGGCTACAGGCTTGGATCCAGCATGGAATGACCTACAAATCTTAGTTCCTAGTCGGAACAGCAAAGCCAAAGACGACACCTGAAGAGAACACATGGAAAGAAGGAAACTTTAATGACATTTTATCCTCCGAAAACATGGAAATAATATGCAGAATTCTAGGCAACCACAAGCTAAAAATTAAGGAAAAATTCTCTCAGAAAACCCTGCAGGTGGAGTCCTTGACAAGATCCAAGATGCTGCCACAAACCATCGTACCCTAAGGAATGACACTACATGCAGTACAGAGGTAGGCATAACTCTTACTCTTCCCATCAAGGATATTAGTACATCTAGCCTTGCTTGATCTTGGTGCCGTATTTGCAGTTCTTTTTCTGAAACCATTTAAGGGACTAATTAGCATAATTGAATTAAGCTAATTAGTTTGTGGGGTAGAGTGGCTAAAGAAGTTTTGGACATTTTTACAAGGAAACATAATCATAACAACATACTCTATCTTTTGAGGGCCTAAATACTTGTTTAAGTCCGCTGTATTGTTGCCAAAGATAATCTATAATAGTTCTAGCAGCTAGCTAAGCAAATACGTGCAATGAATAACATTAATAAACATTATGAATCTCATTAACACTAGATCTACATCATCTACATAAAATGAATAAAATTAATCATATCAGTGCTGTATGGGGGGGAAGTTGTATACAGTATATATCGTATAGTACATTGGGTGGAGTGCCTGTGTGGGGAGGTTGTGTATATGAACATCTAGGTACTAGTATCCTTGATGGGAAGAGTAAGAGTTATTGGATACACAAAATAGCCTACCTCTAGAGTGGCTAAGAGTTTTGGACATTTTTACTTTAACATAATCATAAAGGAAACATAATCATAACAACGTAATCATAACAACATATTCATAACAATCTTTGCTACTCTTACCTTGTTTAAGTATTTGTTGCCAAATCTAGCAGCTAGCTAAGCAAATACATTGACCTTATGGCAATGAATAAACATTATGAATCTCATTAACACTACATGAAATGTAAGCAATGAATAAAATTAATCATTAATCTTATCAGTGCCTGACCCAGGCCATAAGTATGCATGGGGGGGAAGTTGTAGTATAGTACATTGGGTGGAGTGCCTGCGTGTGTATGGGGGGGGGAGGTTGTGTACCTGTGTGTGTGTGTGGGGGGGGGGGGGGGAGAATATGGTGGGGGGAGGTTGTTTGGGGGGTACATTGCCTGTGTATGGGAAGTTGTGTACAGTGCCTGTGTGTGTGTTGTGTACAGTACATTGTAGGGGGAGGGGGGGTGTAGCATAATTATAGTACATTAGCTATAAGCCTGTTTGTAAAGGGGGGAGTAGTACATTGCTTGTGTGTGTGGGGTGGGGTGAAGGAGTTGTGTACAGTACATTGCCTGTGTGTGTGTGTGTCCTGGGGGGTCGTAGTACATTGGGCTGTGTGGCCTGTGTGGTTGTATACAGCTGTGTGTAACGTAGCGTACAGGGGGAGGTTGTGTGAGCCTGTGTGTATGTGTTCAGTACACTGGCTGGGGGAGAGTTGCATTAGCTGCTATAGTATGGGTTGCGTGTATGTGTGGGGGGAGGGGGTACACAGCTATAAGCATGGGGAAGTTGTGTTGTGTACAGTACATTGGCCTGTGTGTATGTGTGTGGGTGTGCGTATTATAGTGTACAGTACATCGGTGTAGCGTACGCCGGTGTGTGTAAGGGGCATTGGGGGGGGTGGGCAGGGCACAGCTATGAGTGTATGTGTAGGGGGGGAGGAAGTTGTGCAATACACTGGCGTGTACACATTATCAACAAGAAGCATGGAAAGAAGTTTTGGGGGGTCTCTCTCAAATTTCGCGGCGTTACGGTAGGGGACAACACGCATCGTTTCAGGATTAAGCCACACCCCCTGAACTTTTCTCTATGCTTACACAAAGTACTACACAGGCGAAAGTACTACACAGGCGTACATTACACACGAGATTCGTGCCTGTACTGTGAGTTTCCTCCTCATTCACTTGAGTGAGTTTTGATTGACAATGCCTAGCTTGAGCTTGTGCAAAAACACACGCTTCCACCACAGCGCACTGGTCACCCCTGTCTACACATACACGTCGTGAGAGAGGAGGGCACACTACATGAATGGTGCTCATAAAATAGATGGGTCGTATCAACCGGGGGGGCAATAATCATAGTGACTTACCCTTATTGTACAAAGTGAGAAACAATTTCGGCGAGGTGTATCCATGGATGTACACTTGCTTGGCTGAGTACCTGATGGTCAAATTTACGGAAGTTTCACAAATAATCATACCGCAATAGATTTTGCCTGCATCTTGCAGTAAAATACCGTGACATGCTGATATCTACTGGCTGGACGCCAAGCAAAATCCATGGCAAAATCCATGGCATAGTCTATTCCAGGTCCCCGCGTCCTCTCCCACGTCCACATCCTCTGCCTTACGTGTCCCCTGCCCCAGTAAAACTATGACATCACAACGAACTGAAGTGGATTGTGAACGAAGTAAGGTTTCTATGCCGTGAAAGTGACAGGCTACTGATTCGAAAAACTAGGCATGTGGATAGAAAAAGAAAAGAAAGAATGTGCATTTATACTAAACTGTTGCCATTTTTTCATTTCCCCGTTGCACCCTTTTATGTATAGTCGTGCTAGATCTGCATGAAGTGTGCATCCTTGATAGTGTCCGCAGTTGTATTAGTGTCCGTTGCTTGCAAGCTTGTTCTGTTTGCCTACCACGTGGTAGGCAGCATCAAGAGGCATTTAGTATAGGTACTAGGTACTACTATAGGATGATGATAATAATTTATTTATTAGGATGATGATAATTGGCATGAATGAGTACACATGCGTATGTCGTCAAAACAAACATTTGACGATGTGCAAAGTACCCGCAATATCGTCAGCAGTATCGTAGTATGTACAAATTCCACGAGAAGATAGTGTTGTGCAGGGTTGTGCAGGCTGGATTTATGGATCACATATACGATTACCGTGGATGTGTATATAGGTTGAAAAAAAAGTGCACGACGTATTACATGGTGTGGACGTATTGGAGCCCTCTTCTACCGTGGTTGACACAGGTTTGTTCGTTTGAAGGAATGGATTGTGAAATGGATTGTGATGTTGTTGCTCGTTGTTCGTTTGAAGGGTTTGTTCGTTTGAAGGGAAGAAGAATGGATTGTGAAAATCTGTTGCTCGTTCTACATAATAATATCAGATATTATGTATCTGTGAAACTGTGAAATGTATCTAGTAACTGTCATACCATAGCCGCGGCTTAAAAACGACCTTACTTGAGGTTGAGGAGGAGTGATAATGAATCATTCTGTTCTATTTTTTTATTTGCTAAACCGCACCCCCTTATACGTCTTGTTTGGGACAACAGCCAGCACGGGCGAATAGCGAGTGGCCGTACTTTAGGGTCAGTTTTGTGCAGTAAACGTATATCGAGGCGAGAGTGAGAGTGTACTGTACATGTAACTGATCGCCATGATGATAACTGTATTGATTGGTTAGGTCAGTACCGTACCCTCGCCTTTGCCATACCCTTGCCTTTTCTTTAGGCTTATGGCGACTGGGCGTTTAATCGCGCCCACCCGCGGCTTCTTTATTTTTTTGTATTTACATAACAACAACTAATGCACGAGTATGATTAAAGAGCCAAGACAAGGTAACCCTTGGCCTGCGTGATAAATCTCAGCATAATTATTGCAGGTGTTGATAGGTACACAACAAAATTTTGTCTAATACAAGTTATCAATACATACCTGAGAGCTTCCTTTATAATGTACTGCGTGTTACTAGTCTTAAAAAACACTTTACTTGACAGAAGAACATTTTTGCTGGAGACACTGTGAGCATCCATGCTGATACTCTACCAGGTAAATATTTTTTGAGTACAATCGTAAGCTCGCCAAGCCAACGCGTAAAAATACCACCGTTCTTTCTCTGCGCATTTGGCACTTAACCCTTTCCCGGCTTTAGCCGTCATATGACGGCAGCTATAAATATAGAGTCTGGATAGCTGGTCTAGTTAGTACACAAGTGGACATCATGAGCCATGTGTGTAGGTGAAGAAACCGGGAAAAGAGCGTCTGCCTAGCAAAGAAATTTCTGCTGATCCTGATTGAACCATGTTACCGTGAGAACACTTATTTAGTTACTTTATCCTTCATACAATATTGTTTATGTTAAATGTGTAAAAAATGTGTAAAAAAATCGTTAATTAATGGGGGGTGGTCAGTTGCTAGGTAACGATGATGATGTCATGGTATCCCCAGGATCGGGCTACCTGTAGGAAATAGTTTCAATGCATGATACGTATTTTTAATGTTTTTTTTAATTAAAGCCGGGAAATTCAATGCCAAAATTTATTCTGGTGTATAAATGATCCAAAATGAAGCTCAAATCTTTTATTATACTAATTAGTCCTATAATGGTTATGCCACTTTCAGAAAGAGAAGTGCAAATATGGTGCCAAGATCAAGTACTAGTATCCTTGATGGGAAGAGAAGCCTACCGCTAAAGAAGCTAGCATGAGAACAACATACCTGTTTAGTCCGCCGTATTATTTTGTTGCCAAAGATAATCGACCTTTTACATTGACTTATGACATGACGTTATATGCAATGAATAACATTATGAATCTACAAAAAATGTTGGCAATGAATAAAATTAATCTTATCAGCCCAGGCTGTCAGTCAGTTTATTCAAAATTAATGTGTCCAGAACCGAACATCGTTACTACATGCCCATTCAACATAATTGAAGTAGCTCGTCGGATTGCAGGGGGACCAAGAATGTAGCGGCTCAAGAAAAGACCTTGTTTGAGTTGTTTGAGTTATCAGACAAACGTAAGCTTTGTTTGTTAAATATAAAATATCGTTGAACATTTTCAGGTGAGTACCTTATGTTTACATGCATGTATTATGTTTACTAAGATATAAAAATGCGGATGTCGCAAATGATTTTTATTTGCAGCACGTTCTGGGTCGAGTCTTTCAATCACCAGCTACTCACATACGTTGGATCAAGTACTTTTGAAATGAGAATGAACCTGGCTATTATGGACTGGGTATGCCTACTGGTGAACGACTAGTGACTGCTAAGTGCTGGTGATTTAAATTGTGGTCCAACGAGCTCAGGGATCCGTCACACCCAAGATCTAACGAACGATGGTGCTCTTTAAAGTACATACTTATTACATGGCAACAACCCTTTTGTTTGGTAAGTTGCTCACCTTGACCTGGAGCTGAACACTTCCATTCTTTTAGCTACCTTCTTATTTTCTTCTTTATTTATTATATTTATTAGTCTTTTTGGTTACTAAGAAAAAACCACCTGGAATGTATTCCCCCCCCCTTCAGTGTTTAACATGGTGCATGAGTGCAAGAGAAAAAGAGCTGAAAGAAAATTCCGGGGTCAAAGGTCGCGTCCTGGTCAGTAAAGCCCGTGACATCGGTGAACTTTTCGTGCAATAATAATCGTCATGCAAGAGTCCACAAAGTGAAGGTGCTGTGGTATTTCTTCTACACTTGTCCGTGTTGTCTTGCTAACCAGCTTGGTTTTCGACTTAACAACAACATCACACTCCTTTGTTGATATACACTCGCAATCAAGGTTGTCACACAACAGGCGCTTGTATGGCGCATCGAACAAGTTATATTTTATGCACCATAATACCGCCGCTATAAATATTATTATAACTTATAACCTGCATCCCTCAATATCATGCAAGCTAGTTCCTGTTTTATACACTACCCAAAACATTGACGTCTTTCAGCAATCTGCCAAATGCAGCTTCACAAAAAGCACAATTATCCTGATCCTAGGCCTGCTGTATCATAAATAGTAAATGGTGCGTGAAGGTGCCTGAAGTAAGCTTACTTTTGAAGTATTATTATTTTGTTGTTGCGGATCTCTCGTTGTTCTCATTGTCTCAAAGGTACTGGTGCTTGTTTTTTGTTACTACAGAATCCTTGCAACAGGCAGAGTATGAGTTGTAATTGTGATTGTGGATGCATGGTTTTATTTTGAGAGCACCAAAGTTTTCAAAGTGCGTGATCTTGTGATCTAGTGTCTGCACAGTTTGACTCACAATACAACACGCATGGCGGCTTCAAACAAAACAAGCCGACTAAGTCCAATATGTGAAGCGTCAAGAACTACTATGATTGAGAAGAGTATGCTGTGTCCATCTGTAACAAATCTGTGCTTAATTCTGACGACACCTATTCATGTAAAAATCTCAATGATGTGCACTACTTTTCAGTTGGGTTTACCCGGTGGGTAGTAGCGTTTACTTTAGGGTGATGCTAAGCTTGCAAGAAGGTGGATTTACATTCCGGTGATGTGTGCAGCCACAGCAATTGCTAAAGCATCTGCAGGTGCCAAATTCGAATGAGCTAGTAGACTCTGGGTGTGCTGACCATTAGAATAATTATGTGGGTGAATAATTATGTGGGTGGGTGTCTGTTATCTCTCTGGACAAGCTGAGTGTGCTAATTACTGTGGTGGCACTCATTAAAGTAATTATGTGGGTGGGTGTGCGCACGCCGTTATCTGTGGTGGCGTGTGTGGTGTGTGGTGTGTGGGCTGTGTGTGTGTGTGTGTGTGTGGGGGGTGTGGTGTTGTGTATGTGTTGTGTGGTGTGCCGTGTGTGTGTGTGGGGTGTGCACGCCGTGTTTGTGTGTGGGAGGGGGTTGTGTGTGTGGTGTGCCGTGTGTGTGTGTGGGGTGTGCACGCCGTGTTTGTGTGTGGGAGGGGGTATGTGTTGGGGGCGGTGTGCACGCATCGTGTGTGGAGGGTGGCCGTGTGTGTGAGTTGGGGGTGGGGGTGTGCATGCCGTGTTTTGTGTTGTGTGGGGGGGGGGTGGGGTGGGGGGTGTGCACGCTGTTTGTGTGTAGTTGTGTGTAGTGGTGTGGTGTGTTGGGGGGATGTGCAGTGTCTGTGTGTGTGTTGTGTTGTGTGTGTGTTGTTGTGTGTGTGGGGGTGCACGCCGTGTTTGTGTGTGGGGGGTGTGTAGGTGTGTGTGTTGATGTGTGTTGTGTGTTGAGGGGGGTGTGCATGCCGTGTCTGTGTGTGTGGGGCCGTGTGTGTGTGTGTGTTGTGTGTGTGGGGGTGCACGCCGTGTTTGTGTGTGGGGGGTGTAGGTGTGTGTGTGTTGTGTGTTGATGTGTGTTGTGTGTTGAAGGGGGTGTGCATGCCGTGTCTGTGTGTGTGGGGCCGTGTGTGTGTGTGTGTTGTGTGTGTGGGGGTGCACGCCGTGTTTGTGTGTGGGGGGTGTAGGTGTGTGTGTGTTGTGTGTTGATGTGTGTTGTGTGTTGAAGGGGGTGTGCATGCCGTGTCTGTGTGTGTGGGGCCGTGTTTGTGTATGTGTGTGTGTGTGCTGTGT